>NC_088207.1:41190784-41503522 GCF_037126465.1 Ornithodoros turicata
CGTAGTCCACCGCATATCCACATCCGGACAGCCAGTTTTCGCTAAGGACCGACGTCTGAGTCCCGAAAAACTGGCAATTGCACGACAAGAATTCGATCATATGTTAGCTGTCGGAATCGTTCGCCCATCAGCCAGCACTTGGTCATTGCCACTCCACATGATTCCTAAGAAAACTAGCGACTGGAAGCCACGTGGAGACTACCATGCACTTAACTTGGCAACCGTTCCGGACCGCTATCCATTACCCAACATATCGGATTTCACAGCGAGTCTATCAGGGGCCCAGATTTTCTCAAAGATTGACCTCACAAAGGCATACTACCAGATACCCATGGCAGAAGAGGACATCCCAAAAACCGCAATCGTGACTCCTTTTGGACTATTCGAGTTTCTTCGAATGCCGTTTGGACTGCGTAACGCAGCCCAATCGTTCCAACGCTTCATGGATAACATCACGAGGGGCCTGCCCTTCGTTTTTGCTTACCTTGACGACCTCCTTGTGGCCAGTACCTCCCGTGAAGAACATATAAATCATCTCCGTCAGTTATTCCACCGCCTTGCCGACCACGGCCTTCTTATCAACGCCGACAAACGCGAATTTGGAGTCCCCGCGCTCGAATTTCTGGGTCATCGGGTCGATGCCAGCGGGATTTCGCCACTCGCGAGCAAAGTCACTAAAGTACAGGAGTCGGTTTCCCCTCCCAACATCAAGTACGCAACTCCGACGATTTATTGACATGGTAAACTTCTACAGGCGTTTTGTCCCCCATTGTGCGACAATCCTCCGTCCACTCGAGGAGCTCCTTAAGAATGCCCGCAATAAGCCTTCGGGTCTCATTTGGTCACCGGAGCAAACCGACGCGTTCAACCAAGCGAAACGTGCCTTAGCATCAGCAACAATGTTATTCCATCCTGTCTGTGAAGCTCCCACGTCTGTAATGGTGGACGCCTCCGGTCGAGCACATGGAGCGGTCCTGCACAACACGTCGGTGGCCATTGGCAGCCACTAGCTTTCTTTTCCAAGAAACTCTCACCAGCAGAAGAAAAATAGAGCACGTTCGGTCGTGAGCTTCTGGCTGCATTCACCGCGGTGAAAAACTTCCGATAGTTCTTGGGAGACAAGCAATTCATCGTTTACACTGATCACAAGCCACTGGTATACGCCTATCAATCCGGCAGTAGCCGCTACTCCCCTCGAGAAATCCGTCAGCTCGCTTTCTTGGCACAGTTCAATGCAACGTTCGAGCATGTCAAGGGCGCTGACAACATCCCTGCCGATACGCTTAGCCGCATATCCTCCATTCACCACAACCCAGTTAGCCTCGAAGAGATCGCACAACGTCAGCACGACGATCAAGAGCTGGAGCACCTTCTCTCTGGACGTTCTTCCCTCACCCTAAAACGAGTACGCTATCACGGAATTTCGGAGCCTATTTTCTGTGATACATCTACGGGTTTAGAGCGACCATTCGTTCCTAGGAGCCTCCGGCGCTCAATCTTCGCAGCCCTCCACGGGCTTTCCCATGCGGGTATCAAGGCTACGCAGCGCCTCGTGAGCGCCCGTTACGTCTGGCCGTCCATGAACACTGACATGGACAAGGTCCTGCACGTCTTATCAGCGAGCCAAGGTGCACAGACACACTGTTCCCCCCCTATCCACATACCCATTGCCAACTACGCGTTTCGACCATGTCCACATCGATATATAGTCGGGCCGCTTCCTCCTTCGAACAACCATCGTTACCTTTTGACATGCATCGACAGGTACACGCGCTGGCATGAGGCTTCCCCGATGCAGGACATTACCGCCGAAACCGTCGCACGCACTTTTGTCTCAACATGGATCGCCCGCTTTGGTACCCCTTCCCAAATCATAACCGACAGGGGAAAACAGTTCGATTCCCGCCTTTTCACGGCCTTGACGAAGCTCCTGGGTACCAACCGCTGCCGTACGACCGCGTATACCCCGGCAGCTAACGGGCCTGTAGAACGTTTCCATCGGCACCTCAAAGCAGCGATCATGGCACGAGACGACCCATCCCGGTAGCACGACTCCCTTCCCCTCGTCCTTCTCGGGATCCGGTCCGCTTGGAAACAAGACCTCGGACGCTCGTTTACGGTACGACTCTTCGCCTTCCGGCCCAGTTTTTCGGCAGCCCCTCGCCGGTTCCCGTCGACCCTTCGGTGTACTTGTCCCGCCTCCGCGAGCAGTTCTCCAGGATGCGGCCGACTCCAACACGTGCTCAGCAACACGGAACAACTTTCGTGTCCCCGCACCTGCGCTCCGCTTCGAAAGTTTTCGTTCGCACGGATGCGGTCCGCAAGTCTCTCCAACCTCCATATTCGGGCCCTTACACCGTCCTGATACACGGGCCCAAGCACTTCACCATCGACTTCAACGGGAGACCAGACACCGTATCTATCGAGCGACTCAAACCTGCCTTTACCGAAGCCGACGTCTCGGCCTCCAGTTTCACATTTGAAGACTACGAGTGACTCCGTCCCTTCTAAGGGGGGGGGGGGGGGGGGAGCCATTGTGGCGAGAAAGAGGAAGTGAGCTCAAGGCTCGCGGCCGAATTAAAATCACGATCGGTTCCGTAGGTGATCTCATCGCATCTAGACGTCTTTGTTCTGTCCTCCATAAGCCTATACCGCAGCGGCTTTGGAGCGCGGTAACTTTAAATATAACGATAACGTAAGGGTAAGGATGTAGGTACTCACCCCTGTAAGGATCAGCGGTGAGTACCGGCGATGAAGGAAGATTACTTCAGTCACGTGACGTTTTCAGAAAAATCTGAAAGAAAATAAAAGGAAAGGCTCAGAAAAGCATTTCCTGTCATCGTCGTCATCATCAAAAACAACAACAACGTTTACGGAATCAAGTCCGCTCCGAACTCCGCTCTCATTTTTTTAAAATTCCGTGTTAGCGCCGCGAAGCAACTGCGGCCATGAGCGGCGTACAGACGTGGACAGGTGGAGAGAGGACAGCAGGAAGGAGTGGGGGACAGAAGGGTTAGTATGCGTCCTGAGTCGACCTCAGGGGGAACTGTGCTAACATTCGCCTGGAAAGCCTTCGGAAAACCCAGGGAAAACCTCAGACAGCACAGCCGGTGACAAGATTCGAACCCGTGTCACCTCCCAGTCTCAGCGTGGAAAGCGCTCATCCTAACCACTATGCCACGGGAGCTGAACTCCGCTCTCAGAAAAGGGGCACTCTGGCTGAGAAAGCACAGAATTCATATCAGATTTAATTTCGAGTGTTGCGTCGGTACATTAACAACTGGAATCACTTCGCCATGCCGCGAATGAAATTCTACAGGACTAATCAACTGCTATGACGAATACAGAACGCTTCTTTTCCTTTTCCTGTTTTTGTTTTGTTTTGTTTTTTAAGCGGAGCTGAACCATAGAATCCAACCATGACGGCGAACCAGGCCCCACGAAGTTTTATGTGTCGCGCGCGTTTACGAAGTCGTACAGTTAGCTTCCAGTCTGAAATGATTCCGAGGGCCATTCGGACGGGGCTCGCAGCGTAACAAATGTGGAGAAAGCTATTTCCTCCGTCCAGTTACATTAAAGCCTGGCAAACACCGTAGTCGTTAGTTTTAACGACAGCATTCTCTCCAAACAAGACCTAGTTCTCATTAGTCTCAGGGCCGTATCTAAAAACGGACAGCGAGCGCGCAACAATTTTAGCATGCAAGCAAACACTTACAGGACATGGCATAGTATACGTTGTGAACTTTCGTTGATGAGAAAGCTTTTCTTTTGCTTAGTTGCTTCCGTGATGTCACTCCATGCGAGAAAATGGGACGCTTTCTGACGCTGAAGTGAGAATAATAATGCACCATAGTTTGTTCAAAGGCCCGTCCACTGCGGAATAGCAAGCCGACGTCCCGTTTGGCTGACCTTTCCCTCCGTTTTTTTTCTCCTTTGGTCTAATCTCCGCTGCAGTCGAAATGAAGAGCGCCACGTTTCATACATTATGTGAACAGTTTGTGGATGAAATAGGATTCTTTTGCTCACTTTGCTCAGAAAAGCCGCCACCCTCTGAACATGTATACGGCTTGCTAAACATGGTATGTTGGTGAGATTGCGTAATTCCATATAGCCGTATCACGTTTTCTCTTTTTCTTTTCTTTTTTTACAGCTTCGCATAATATCAATTTTTGTTGTACAGCTTTTAGTAAGTATGCCTTGCAGAGTTAATTGGAAAGCCCCAACGTTCCCTGCCAGCTCGAGAGAATGGCGAATCAGGATATCGACAATGTACAGGTAGGGGATGTTTCTCATGTTTCGTAATTTCCTGAAAGAAATCTTGCAGCTTCAACTTCCTGCCACGCTTTTTAAAAGCACTTGTTGACGAGGGTTTCCGCGTCTACTGTTCCTGCGCATTTGTTTACAAGGCGAAAAAAATGGGGTACATAAACGTTGGGTGACCCCGTATACTGCGGCTGCGCGAAACACGAAACGTGTGCCTATTGACTTGTTGAACGGCGCAATATAGACACAAACACGGATAGTAGCTAGACAGGACGAGCTACCCGTACAGCGCGACGTTCGTGGAAGAGGAGAGAGGCCTGCTTGACCTTGCCCTCGAGAGAGATGTAGCTCAGTTCAGAGTAGACATGTTTTTGAAGCCCTTCAAAAGTACTTTACCCTTTAAAAAAACGTTATTTAGTTTGATTCGTATTATATATCAACCTCGACTCCAATACTCAGTATACACAAATCTACCTGCTATCTACGAGTACGTGTAAACTCCCAATCATAATTACTCGGTACGCAAGGGACTTTCCAAGCGAATGTCGGTACAGTTCCCCCTGATGTCGGCCCAGGGCGAATACTAACTCCCCTCACTCCTTCCTGCTGTCCTCTCTCCATCTGTTCACATCTGTACGCCGCTCATAGCCACAGTTGCTTCGCGGCGCTTTATACGGAATCAAAAAAGAAGTGCGCAAGGTATATGACGCCTTCAGCGTGCCGTGCACTACGCGCTTCCCCGAATTTTGGAAAGAACCCGCGAAGCTTCATAGTTTCGGAATGTCCAAGGGTAGGTGACGTCACGGAGAGTGCCCTTGCATCCCGTCGTTCAGCAACAGCGTGCGCGCCTTCGCGGTTTCCGCTCTCCGCCCCATGTTGGAAGATCGATTTCTGTCCTGCAGCTGTGGACGGAAATCCACCTAGGAGGAGTAATGTTGTCAGACGCGTAGCTGATTGCGCACCTCATGACATACTGTACTTCTCAAAGCTAGATATTAATTTGGTGATACTTCCGCGTCACATAGAGACCCAAGCAGCACAGCATATCTTGGCCCAATATTGGCTGGATATTGGCAGTACTGGGCCGATATTGGCCCGATATTGCCGATATCCATCCAATATTGGGCAAGTGTAATGTGCTACTTGGGGATAGTGATAATCCGTGGCTTTACGTCGCGAGACAACTATACAGTGTTTTGAGAGAATGCCGTGTGAGACAGTATTCGTCGTAATGGTTATGCATTCTGAAAAAAATAAAAATAAAAGAGAGAGAGAAAATACCAGCAACGACATCGCAATTTTGTACTCGTCGTAATGCGATTTTATGGGAAAATTAAAAATAATCATTCCATTTCTGATAAGGTTGAAATTTATGGCAACAGCCGACGAAGGAGAACTGCTTTGACGAATCTCAGACATTCCACTTCGGCTAGCTGCATGCGGCGCGATAGCAAGTAAGCAACTCCATAATCGAGTTTTCCGAGACGAAGGTAATTGAATCACGGACAGCCAAGAGGCATTAGGCACAGGTTGAAGAAAAAGAAGAGAGAGAGAGAAATAAAAAAGAGGGAAATAGAAAATGATAAAGCAAAGGCTAAAAATAGGAATGACCTTTACCACAATTCCTCAGCTTCGTGGCCGCTTTTGCTTTGCCAGCTATAGGTCGAGCTCCTAAAGAGGCTAAACAACTAAACAGGCTTCTAAGCATAAATAAACGGATGACAAGTATCATATCAGTCTCTACTTGACTTCGGCGGCATGCAGACCGAATAATTATTTATTTGTGATTATAGCCAGCAGACAGTTAGCCAAGTTAGGTAAAAACCAGCTAACAACATCATGAGCTATCAGCTATCAGCTAACAACAAAATAAGTACTAGTCAACGACAACTCTGCACGCAAAATAAAAACAAAGCTTAACAATAAACCAACAGCAGAATGATAACACGACACCTAAGTTCACTCAACAGGAATACTAAGCTAACGTTCGATAGCCAATGAAAATGAGGATGCACGAGAAATTTCTGTAACATCTGCTGGCAAATCATTCCTCTCGCGCATTGTGCGAGGGAGAAATGAGAAATACCAGACATTCTTCCTCGAACGTAGCTCACAGATGAGCTTGACGTGTTTTGTGTCTTGTCAAGCGACTGGAGTTATACGCCAAATAATCGTCGAACTTTAACCCTATCTTATCGTAAACAATGTTACGCAAGACTTTCAGTCGCTTGAGTTTTATCCGAAGAGTCAATGAGAGAATTCCAGAGGCTTCGTGCAGCGTCGTTACTGATGACCTATGATGATTACCGCCTGATGATTACTCTCTGATAAATACTGATGATTACCGCCTCTGCAGAATATGTTCGACACCCTTAAAAGAAAGCTCCACCGCATAGTACGCTCCTAGCCAACACAACAAACACCGTGTGAGTGACGTAGAAACGTGTTATGCGGCAAAAATGTTGTTTTT
Source organism: Ornithodoros turicata (assembly GCF_037126465.1). Taxonomy (NCBI): domain Eukaryota; kingdom Metazoa; phylum Arthropoda; class Arachnida; order Ixodida; family Argasidae; genus Ornithodoros; species Ornithodoros turicata. The sequence continues at coordinate 41,197,518 of NC_088207.1, forward strand.
AAAGTATTGGAAATGGGAAGCGTACGTCTTTTTGTGACACTTATGTACACTCTTAAAAATGAACTTCACCGCATAGCACGCTTGTAGCCAACCATCATCTCCGGAATGATATCGTTATCTGCCCTGATCTGTTGAAAACGGGAGGCGTACGCCTTTTTTGTGACACTTATGCTGTTCATAATTGTCACATCGAGCCTGGGAGGTACCCGGGTTCGGATCTACACTCTTAAAAACGAACTTCACCGCATAGCACGCTCTTAGCCAACCATCATCTCGAATGATATCGTTATCTGCCCTGATTTGATGGAAACGGGAGGCGTACGCCTTTTTTGTGACACTTATGCTGTTCATAATTGTCACAGAAAAGGCATACGCCTCCCGTTTTCAACAAATCAGGGCAGATACCGATATCATTCGAGATGGTGGTTGGTTAGGAGCGTGCAATGAGGTGAAGTTCATTTTTAAGAGTGTAGGTGACGGCTGTGCTGTCTGAGGTTTTTCCTGGATTTTCCTCAGACGCTGTCAGACATATATCGGCACAGTTCCCTTAGAAGTCGGCCCCGGACGCACATTGCCCCAGAGCTTTAGTCGTGACGTTGCCCACCTCTGTGAGGCCGACAACGGCGAGATCTTTCAGCAGGACCACCACCAGCATTAAGAGTGTATTTTGCACTATCACTGCATTCAACGTAGTCATGGTAACATATATCTCCTCTGTCCTCCATATTTTCAACGACGATTTTTTTTTTAAATTACTCCCACACATGTCAGGTTGCCACGAAGCTTCGGCATGTTGACCAAGACAAAACATAGTGACTGTCTTTGCAATCTCGCGCGAAAGAAGCGCGGAAATAAGACGAAAGTCAAAGAAAAATATCTGCGTTCACGGCAAGACGGGAAGAGAATGCTCCCCAGCAAGGTAGAAAGTCTTGCAATGCAGTTACTCACCCTGAGCCGGTCACGTTCGTTAACCAGACCTAAAGTCGTTAACCTCCTCGGAAGCATTCAAAGCGGAAAAGACTTGAAGGTGAAGACAAGACGAAAATCATGCATTCCACGTTCCCTCGAGACAAAGCAAAGTGAATTTATTCCTGAGAGGACTAACGAAGGAACAAAGGAAGGTGAACAATATTACTCACAAAATTCCTCGTTGAAGTGGCAGCACCTGAAAGAATTGTTGGAGGCAAGCTGGGGAAAATGGGACACGTGGTTGGTGGTGTTGAAACGTTCGATTCGCAGATCTCCTGCGAGACCATGTCTTGCGCCACTCATTGAGTTTCATTCGGGAGACGCACAGCAGTTTAGGAAGTGGAGCTTCGTGCATGTGTACTTTCGTAGACAAATGAAGTACACACATCGTGACTTAGACACACTCGTAGTCGGAAGAGACTGAACACATTAAAAGGAAGAAGGAATAACTTGGCACTGTTTGTATCTGCTAGTTTTCGTCCGAGATATTGGTAGTTTAAATCTCTTATAATTTTATACGAGGTATGTACTTATTTTATGGCCCGCTTGTATGTCCTACGCTGCGTAGCACTGCTTCTAAAAAATAGCTCTTTCCGTCTTAATTAGACACATCGCTTATCACCATGGTTTTGGCGCGCCATTGCCTTCGTCATAAAGCTCGAATCGCCAAAACTGCAACGAACAGGCGAAACCATCCGAGTAGCTTGAGCAAGCGTTGGCATTCCGTGAACAACGCGAAATACCGCCTCGCGGACTCTCTGTAGAATCTCCATTTTCTTTTCTTATTACCATCATCATCAAATACATGAAGTGACGATGAATGAGGAGAGAAGACTTGCTACATTATTCCCATCATCATCATCATCTTTATTATTGTTACATATTTTTTAACAAGTGTGAAAGACGAGGCCGAAAAAAGCTGACCAGCGCGAGGGAAGCGCACGTTCTGCATTTCTGCGATCCGGCCTGCTGGGAACCGGATGCTCTGGGAGACTGCTGGGAGCTGTCGTCAAAGGACTTCTCATCATAATAAAGGGTTCGTTGTGTTTTTGGAGCTGCGGAAGTCAGGTCCAGTCATTCTTAGAGTGGAAGTTCCACATCAATTATTATCATTACCAGTGTCGGTCTCGATGTAAGACCCTCTCAAGCATCGGAGGAGCCGCATGACATTTTCGTACTGATTTGCTTTTTTGCCTTGTCCCATCCGTGTGTTACAATGCGTTTCTGGACACTGGGAAGAGGAAGTAGTAATAATAATAATAATAATAATAATAATAATAATAATAATAATAATAATAATAATAATAATAATAATAATACACCTCTACCCGAGAAACGTCATCATGACATTGGTAGACAAACTGAAACCGAAACATATCGGAAGGAGAGGGTTCCACGAATGGTCACTTGTTCGCTGCCTCCTATTGAAAGAAAAGTAGGACCGAAGGTCGCGTCCCTTTCAGGGACCATATACCGTAATCCCCTCAAGACCGTGGCTTTTGGGCTCGACCGTGTTCGCTTCTAGCTTCGAGCATAGTTCAACTCTACTAAACTGGTGGCGCTGTCGAACACTATGACGTCATTTGTTTACAAACAGGGAGAGGTCTAATGGGAGTAGAGGAAGTTATGTTTTGTGCGAACGTTATTACAACGGGAGAGTCGGCCTCTCCAGCTAGACGAGTATTGCACACAGCGATATTTAGGAGGCACTGCTATTGAAATTTCCACACGCACGTCCTTGCTGGTATGATACTTTTGAGATTACGTTCGTCAATCCTAACAATTTCCATTCTGATGTACGAAAACTGGAGTTTCCCCGACACTTCGACACACCGTGACTTCATCTCCCATCGCGAAGAGCTGGTCGGCTTAACTTAATTAACGAGTCGCCACGTGCGGTTGGCGTCGCGCACGTCTAATTCCAGAACTCGTACCGCGAAACTAAGGTCGGGGAATGCTGGCCTGGCCTTCGAGATATCCGAAGCCAATTGCGGGACGCGGCCACGGACGATGCTAATTTGCAAACTCGGGGGAAATTCTCGCTTGTGCGTTGGATTACGAGATTCCCGGGGCACCTCGTATATATTATGGTGATTAATCACACGAACGTTTAACTTGAAGATGTAAACTTGCGAAGTGAAATGAAAAGGAAGGTCTCAATTCGTGGAATCCCGTCTCATCAAGAAGCACGTCACCGATACCTGTCATCCAAAGCTTCTGAACAGTCCACAGTCACCAAACCGCGTGTAATCGATATAAAAAATGCATATATCTATGGGCATTGCGCACGACGCGTTTCACCGCGGTACTTTTATAGGGCCATCGTTAATGATTAATTTGTTTTCAGCATATTTTTTTGTTTGTGTCACGTGGTGTATCTCATAACCCTATAAAAAATAGGACGGTCCTATGCGGTGGTTGCTCCTGTAAGGCTTTCGGTTTAATATCTTCAAGAAACATTCTAGTGGACAACGAGTAAAATCAATGAGAGAGAGAGAGAGAAAGAGAGGAACCAGCTCGCGTGGCGTACACTCTTAAAAATGAACTTCACCTCATAGCACGCTCCTAGCCAACCATTATCTCAAATGATATCGTTATCTGCCCTGATTTGTTGAAAACGGGGGGCGTACGCCATTTCTGTGACACTTATGCTGTTCATAATTGTCACAGAAAAGGCGTACGCCCCGTGTTTTCAACAAATCAGGGCAGATAACGATATCATTCGAGATAATGGTTGGCTAGGAGCGTGCTATGCGGTGAAGTTCTGTTTTTAGAGTGTAGTGGTTAGGATGATCGCCTTCCACGGCGAGCCTGCACTCTTAAAACAAAGCTTCACCACATAGCACGCTGAAGGCCAAACATTGTACAGAGCGATACCTCTATCACTCTTGATTTGTGGAAAGCGTGGGGCGTACGCCTTTTTTTGTGATAATTAATATTTCTGCATAAGTGTCACAAAAAGGCGTGCGCCTCCCGTTTTCAACAAATCAGGGTAGAGAACGACGTTACTCGGGATGATGGTTGACTAGGAGCGTGCTATGTGATGAAGTTCATTTTTAAGAGTGTGGGGTGTGACGCGGGTTTGAATCCCGGCACCACACTCTTAAAAATGAACTTCACCACATAGCACGTTCTTATAGCCGACCATAATCTCGAATTATATCGTTGTCTGTCCCGTTTTCAACAAATCAGGGCAGATAACGATATCATTCGAGATGGTGGTTTGCTAGGAGCGTGCTATGCGGTAAAGTTCATTTTTAAGAGTGCAGCTAATGTGTCTAATGTTTTACCTGGCGATTTTCCGCAAGACGAATGTCGTCACAGTTTCCCTGAAGTCTGCCCAGGACGCATACTAACCCCCTGTCCTCCCCCAGTGTTTCCTGCTGTCCTCTTCTCCATTTGTTTACGTCTGTACGCCGCTCATAGCCCCAGTTACTTCGCGGCGCTTACGCGGAATTAAAAAAAAAGAAAAAGAAAACAGAGAGAGAGAAGCGTTCGTTGGCTCCCGAAAGTTTTGCTATATCAACGTCGCAACCGGAGTGGCAACGCAAACGGGCGGAGGGAACATACGTTTATTCGAAGGCAAAACCAACAAGGGAAAAAGTGCAAGAGTCGGTCAGACGGAAGGTTGACTTGCCGTTCCGGTGGAAAAGAAAGAGAAAAGCAAAAGAAGGAAAGGGACGGGTGAAGTAGGGCGAACCTCGCTTTCAGCTGGTTCACAAAGACTTCGCATCCTAGGAGAATTAATTTGAGAAGAGGCGAAGAAAATCAACACGCTAACATGGCACGAAACTACATCACCTCGTGCCTTCGCTGCTACGCTATACGTGGGAAGGAACTTTGTTTACTGCTTGGCGTATGCATATTCGTACGCGCACAAGAAGAAGCGAACAGAGCAGTTTGCTCTGGCGTTTACAGGATCAGCATTCAGCCAGGCTACACTCCCTTTTGCTTCCCTCTGGGTGTTTACATCAACAAGACAGCGGTCGTCAGAGAGACACGGAGAAAGACGCCAACAGTTTGAAGCCACCTCTACTACTGCACCAACAAAACACATAAAAAAAACACATAATAAACGCAACCCAACCTCTTTTCGCGACGCATTGCGCAGGAGTCGTTTTCTTGGTGAGTCCGAAGGAGAGAATGGAAAAGAAGCTGCGTCATTTCCGGAAAGCAGGGACGTTGTTCCGCTTAGCTCTCGCTGCCTTTACGAAACCGCGGTTCCGGTGAGCTGCAAATAATGTGTTGTGAACGGTACATTAAGGATAACTGAGAATATAACGCACGTATCAGTATCGGACAACTTGGTGTTGCTGATATATTCCGATACGGACGTAAAATACGTTCTTGATGTGGGAACTCCTACGCATATTGCTGTTGACGATTGCTACGCTTATTGCTTATAATGTTATAGTTGAACACCAGGGCTTATACGCATTGAGTTCACCAGTGCTCCCGCACATGCGCTGCTGCACACCTGTTTCCAGAAACGGGATGACATGACAGCAACCAGCAGATCTTGCTGCTCACACTCTTAAAAGAGAACTTCACAGCATGACACGCTCCTCTTTGTGACACTCATTTAGTTATATTAACTGTCGCAAAAAGGGCATACGTCCCACGGTTTCCCAAGACAGCAGTGACAACCCGACACTTTAAATGCAGATCTTCACCGCATAGCACGCTCCTAGCCAACCATCATCCCGAATGACAACGTTCCCTCCCTTGATTTGATAAAAACCGGGGGCGTACGCCATTTTTTGTGGTCATTATGAACTGCATAATGCCAAAAAAATGGCGTACGCCTCCCGTTTTCAGCAAATCAAGGGAAAGAAGGATGGCACTCGGGATGACAGTAGGCTAGGAGGAGCGTGACATGTGGTGGACTACTTTGGTGAACTTACTACTGGTGAACTTTCCGGAGATTCAATCTTTTCCCCAATGAGTTTCCCTTTCCCCTTTCTGCTACACTGCTGCATCGCAAAGACAAGACGCGTGCTCGGGGAAGTAGAATTGCGAGCCCAATGGCGTATTCTAACGTAGCTGGCAATGTTGTTCTATAGTGTATCGTATAGTCGTCCCACATCAGCGGGCAATGTCACGACTTCCGCGAAGATAGAGAGGTTGATGATGATGATGATGGGGGTGAAAGGGGTGCGTTGAGGTAGGGAGTTTCGGGACTGCTGATTTGTTCTTGATTATTTTAGAGTTGCAAACTGTTGGGTTTCTTCCTACATTCTTAAAACAGAACTTCACCATATAGCACGCTGAAGGCTAACCATGATATGATACATTTATCACACTTGATTAGGATATATCGCGGCGCGTACGCCTTTTTATGCCAATTAACATAATTGAATATGGTGTCACAAAAAGGCGTACACCTTCCGTTTTTAACAAATCGGGAGAGAGAAGAATGTAATTCGAGATGATGGTTGGATATCTGTATAATTCGTTTTGGATATCACCAATGCAATGAACTGGATATTGGCGCGACGGTATCCATTTATCATAACCGGAGACCGGAACTGGGTTGCACATCTCGCATATGCGCATTAATACACTCTTAAAAATGAACTTCACCACATAGCACGCTCCTAGCCAACCATCATCCCGAGTGACATCGTTCCCTTCCTTGATTTGTTGAAAACGGGAGGCGTCCGCCTTTTTGTGACACTTATGCAGAAATGTTAATTGTCACAAAAAGGCGTACGCCTCCCGTTTTCAACAAATCATGTCAGAGAACGATGTCACTCGGGATGATGGCTGGCTTGGAGCGTGCTATGTGGTGAAGTTCATTTTTAAGAGTGTAGTCTTGCACCCTAAACAGGGAATTGCACTGCATATAGCACGCGCACGCTCTGCTGCAACCTTTGCGCCAGATAATATAATCACCGCTTCTGTCTGAGGGAGACACCGCTTTTGTTTCATATTATTATTATTATTATTTATTGTGACAATTTTACACACATCCAAATTTCCAGAAAAAGGCGCGGGCCTTCCGTTTTCAACAAATCAGAAAAGAAACGACGATCAGTTCTGAGCGTGTTGTGTAGACTCTCTTCAGTGCGTGACGTCACAGCGATGCGGCGGCGCTGCTGTCGTATTTCGTGGGCAAAAATTGTGTGATCATCGAGTCACAGTGTGTTTTCGGTCGTTATTAAAGGCATGCCGCAAAGTGGTGTAGCTATTGCATGTGCTACGCGGTACAAAAAGGCCAAATACGCCGTACACACCATGCGGTTTCCTACTCCCTTTTTCCCACCAGCGACGCCTGCTACATGCGCATGCGCAGGCGCACCGTCTTGTTTACAAACTGAATTCCGTTTTAGAGTGTAGTATAAGGCTTAGTCTTATTAGACAGGCAGCTGCCCAGTATACAGGGTGTTTGCTCTAACGTATCCAGAAATTTTATTTAAAGCGAGCGATAGAGGAGAAACGAGCGCTACTTTTCATCTACTTGACTAAGAAACAGGTGCTACTAGTGAAGCAGTTACCTGTTTCTAACTCAAGTAGCAGAAAAGTACCACTTGTTTATTCTTTTATCGCTCGCTTTAAATATAATTTCCGGACCCGTTAGAACTGTAGCGGCCATAGATAACGACGAAGATGGCCACGCGCCTGGAGCACCGGCCTCAGTTCCACCAGCGTGGCCATGGAGACAGGCCACCGTCATCGCCGCTCGGGATTCATGTAGAGAGACGCCGCCTCCTCTACATTTGGTGACCCGAACGATGAACATCAAGTTCGGAGCAATTCGGCCCTTCACTATCCCAAATTTCTGACGACACCATCGACGAGCACTACCACAGCGCGCTATCTATGGAAGCCATCGCCATTCCTCGGCTCACGACGACAGCATCACGATTGCCCTTCTCCTCTCGACCGACTCGCCGACCGCTCACGTACACTCTTAGAAATGAACTTCACTGCATAGCACGCTCCTAGCCAACCATGATCTCGAATGATATCGTTATCGGGCCTGATTTGTTGAAAGCGGGAGGCGTACGCCTTTTTTGTGACAATTATGAACAGCATAAGTGTCACAAAAAAGGCGTACGCCTCCCGTTTTCAACAAATCAGGCCAGATAACGATATCATTCGAGACGATGGTTGACTAGTGGCGTGCTGTGCGGTGAAGTTCATTTTTAAGAGTGTACCGCTTCCGTCGACGCCACCGATTCGGACGACCACACAACGACCCGACCGCTCACTGATTATCCCATCCGCCCACCGACCATCGCTTCACAGCTTCCAGGGACCGGCCTGCGCTGTCCGTGGCACACTCACGACCCGCCCCTTCATTTCTGCATCTTGACGCTCATCCACTGCCAGCCACGACACCAGAGCAACGTGCTCGTCTGCCGGTTTCGGCTGTCGCGGCAGCCGACGCCACGGCACGCGTCAGCCGGCATCTCGGCAGTCAACAAGGCTAACGCAGCCTCACTTCCTGGGACCCTGCGAGCTCTCGCTCCCGGGCCGGTTGGGGCACCCCAGGCCACGACTCTTGCGCACGAGTCCGACGCCCAAAGACTTCGCCCCTCATCTGCCCCGCTCAACGATAGTTTCTCGCAACGGGTGTTGTGCCGTGCTACGAACACGTCCAGTAGTGCGCGTCGTCCACGGTCGCTCTTGCTCTCTCCCTCCTGTGCCGACGTGATTCTTCATTCTTTCCTGTCGCCGCTCCGCGTCTGAGGGGGAGCACTGTAGCGGGCCGTAGATAACGACGAAGATGGCCACGCCGCCTGGAGCACCGGGCTCAGTTCCACCGGCGCGGCCATGGAGACAGGCCACCGTCATCGCCTTTCCGTGGCATACCATCATCGCCGCTCGGGATTCATGTACACTCTTAAAAATGGACTTCACCGCATAGCACGCTCCTAGCCAACCATCATCTCGAAGGATATCGTTATCTGCCCTGATTTGTTGAAAACGGGAGGCGTACGCCTTTTTTGTGACACTTATGCTGTTCATAATTGTCACAGAAAAGGCGTACGCCTCCCATTTTCAACAAATCAGGGCAGATAACGGTATCATGACGAAGAAAAATCGTAACGAAGAAAAATCGTAACGAAGAAAAATCTCGTGACGAAGAAAAATCGTAAGATAACTAGATAAGAGAACTTTATTTCATACTTTCAAGTGTGGGATGTAAAGCAGGGCAAAACAGCCAGAGGCTTGACAAGGCCTTCTAACACTTACATTTTTTTGCAATAACCAATACGCGAAAAATGCAGCCACGCAATACATGGAAAACAATTTTTGAAAACAACAACAACGCAACATGGAAACATGGAAAACAAGAAGCTCATTTTGGTGTGATGGTTATGTTTGTTTTTTGGTGCATAAATGCGAAATACATTTATGCACCAAAAAACAAACATAACCATCACACCAAAATTAGCTTCTTTATGTCCCTAATCGCAAGACAAGAAATATTGCCGTTCTTGGAGGCCAGGTCATTTAACAACTTCAGCATCCTGTACACAACGGACTGAGCACTACAACACGGAATATTCCAAGAAGACTCAGTTCTAAATGGATCTCTACGTGTTCGTTCTTTTAGAGAGAATATGTGTATGTGTGATTTTTTTATTCTTATGTTCAAATAGAACTGCAGTAATAATGAGAGTGAAGCACAGAAAGCCAGGACGAGTTCCTCCGGTTACATCCTAATTAAATATGGGCCGGAACACCGCGATGTGTGCTGAACAAGATTTCCAACTATACTGTGCCCGACATACGCAAACCATCGTTAAATGCACGGTGTCAATTTTCCCTACCGATTCGCTCGACTACCTCCGTGACAGCGACTAATTGGGTGGTACTCATCGAGGGTCATGTTTCGGCTCACGGGTCGTTTGGTGCGGTATTCTTCGTCGTTATTATACGCGTCAATTAAACACGCTTTCTTGTTGATGTCAAAGCGTCGTGAAGAAAATTACCTCGCCACTGGAAAAACTGTTCCACCGTTTTCTTGTAAAGGTCTGGTACTGGCACTGAAGCTGTTCCTGAACTGTTCGGCTGTTTAGAGGCACGTGATCAATGGCGTTCGAGACATCGCTAAAAATAAAAACAAAAGAACGGGGGAAAAAGGGGAGGGAAAAGAAACGAGAAAATGACTTTAGAGTGATTTCTAGTCGCTGCTTGTGACAGCGGCTCTTGAAGAAAATCGAAACAACAAAGTTGCATGAAGCCTGCATTGTTTTTCACTGTTCTAGTGGCAGACGCACCGATTTCTTTATCTTTTTTACAGCACACCATTACTAAAGCAGAAGTAGAATATGTCATGTTTTGCGGCTGATGGTTGATGTCAACACTTTTAGACTGAATGAACCAGAATGAAATTTTTAAAAAGCGTTCACGCGAAACTCAGTTCTCTTGTGAACTCGAAACTTTTCAATATACCGTGGCACAAACAACTTCCATTCATTGATGTTATGAAGACACTCGGTGAATCAGACTCATCAAAAGCCATTCAGTGCCTAATAAAAAGAAGCAGCCCTTGGAAAAAAAGTGCATTTCCGTGTCGTCTCATCACCCTCCCTCCTACACACACACACACACACACACACACACACATACAGATTCCTCTGTTCCTTTCGCCCTTTCATATTGAACTCAGAATCCCTTTCAGTCGGCTCACAGTAGGAAATAGGGCCAGGGCATTCTTCGGCGCTCACTGCATTTCGGTTATGTAACTTGGTTGCCTATCCGTGCAAGTTCCTTCGAGTGCTATGGGAACTTGGTCGATTATGCACACTGAAAAAAAATGAAAAGGAGACGCATATATTGTCAGTCGGGTAGTGTGTGTGTGTGTGTATTCTATATTACACAGTGATATATATATATAAAAAAACAGCGTCTCTTCGTATCTTTTGCGCCGAACTCTTAAATTGCGTTAACTGTTAATTGTTAAAACGGGAATGCGTTAATTGCTAATGTGTTAATTAGTTGGTCTTCCGCGTGCTATGTGGTGAAGTTCTCGTTTAGGAGTGCGGGTTTCCGCGCTGTCAGTGTTTTCTTCGTTGTTGTTGCGTCATTAAACAGCAAATGAATCAATCAATCAGCACATGTGAGTGGCATGTCAGCTGTCGAACTTTCATCTGCAGTGTACGCACTTCGCATAAATATTTTGGGAATGTCGTATTTGTTACGTTTCGTAATAAATTTTTCAAAGCGATTCTAAAATAAAAAATTACGATTTATTATTCTTTTTCAAAAGTGGAATACGTTGTCTAGGAAAACCCTGTACATCTCACATTTTCTACAACATTCGTATAAGGTCGCTTTGACGTGAATCTCCCAAACCGCCGAGATACTGGATAAATATTGTGGCGAATACGGCAGAAGCGGTTCTCAACGCGCAACCCATTTTGTCCGCATATATTAAAGTATGAATGCTTCGATATGCACTCGCGCGGCATAAATATTAATTATATTGGTATGGCTGCCGATGTATGCTCTACCTTCCAGTCAATACTTGAGCATTCAGTACGGAGAACAGCCCATTGGCTATTCCTGACATTCTGCACTGAGTCTCCCGCATAACTCTTTTATTGCATGACAAATGTTCGCGCCTTTGCATTATTGGTAGAGATATCTCCACGTGCACACGTATTGGACCCTATGCTCTGAAACAAATGGTCATTAAACATTTCATTTCATTAAACATTCAGGAGTGAAACTTGCCGCCTTGGCTGAGCAAGCAGACCTCACTTTATTATCATTCATATTATTATTATTATTATTATCAGTGAACGTCACCCCCCTCCCCCCTCCCCATTAAACATGCGCGTAAGCGATCGTTCACGAAGCTCAGCACAACATAAAAACCACCTCGCGTGGCTGTGTGCTGGCCATGTCACGTTGAGAGTGGGAGGTAGCCGGGTTTGAATCCCAGTGCCGGCTGTGCTGTCTGGGATTTTTCCTGGGTTTTCCTCAGGCGCTGTCAGATATATGTCGGCACAATTCCTATAGCAGTCGGCCCAGGACGCAGATTACCACAGAGCGTTAGTTGTTGAAGTTGCCCAACCTCTGTGCTCTTTCGCTAGCACTATCACCACCACCACAACATAAAAGTAGCATTCGCAATACACGTGACGTGTGTCTTCTAAAAGGGGTACATGAAAAATGTGAATGGCATAAGTAATGCAGATGTAATGACCGTAATGTAATGTAAGGCAGATGTAGTAATGACCGTAAGTGCACGAAATGTGGCTGAAGGCAAACACTCGGAGCAGCCAATTTCAACGTGGAAAAGAAGGTGAGGTAAGCTATTAGACGCTGGTGTGATAAAGTAAGCGCATGGAGTTTTCTCACAGATGTGTCCGTACCTGTGGAAAGATGTCGGGCCAGCGTAGCGACGGAAATTGGGCGCACGTGCACAAAAACGACGCTATAGAATTTCGACTAATGAAGCATGGGTTATACGTTGCAAGCTTTGCAGTCTATAGAAGCAAATTCAAGTTTCGGTGCTACAAGGGTATGATGAAAGGGTGACGTTATCACGCGTGGTACTCCTAACTGAAGCTTCTAAGGACTCGCTGTTGAGTCGTACACTCTTAAAAATGAACTTCACCGCATAGCACGCCCCTAGCCAACCATCATCTGGAATGATATCGTTATCTGCCCTAATTTGTTGAAAACGGGAGGCGTACGCCTTTTTTGTGACAATTACCACAATTGTGACAAGTGTCACAAAAAAGGCGTACGCCTCCCGTTTTCAACAAATCAGGGCAGATAACGATATCATTCGAGATGATGGTTGGCTGGTAGCGTGCTATGCGGTGAAGTTCATTTTTAAGAGTGTAGTTCTTGACAGGTCAGTCAGCCGAGAAAAAAATAAAAAATAAAATGCATGGCTTAAGTACAAAACACACACACACACATTAAATGTGTGTTGTTTTCCTTGCTATATGAGCGTTTCTTCTTCTTCATCTTCTTCTTCTTCTTCTCATTTCTATCATATGAAGCGAATTCCATCAAACTGGTTTTACCGCATTCGATGTAGTTACGGGTTGAACATGTGCTGAATCTCACGTTGCTCCTGCCCTCTAAAAACAGAACTTCACCGCATAGCACGCTGTGCGCCAACCATTGCCAAGAATGACAGGGTTATCGCTTCTGATTCGAAGAGAGACGGGGGCGTACGCCCTTTTTTTGGCAATTTTCATATATCCAAACTGCCACAAAAAGTCGTACACCCACCTCTCTCTTCGAATCAGAAGCGATAACCCTATCATTCGTGGCAATGGTTGGCTCGCAGCGTGCTATGCGGTGAAGTTCCGCTTTTAGAGTGTGGCATGTGACTTGTGAGACTAAACGCAACCTTCTTCGCTAGCGGATCACGTTGACAAAAAGAAGAAGCAACGAAACCGTGCAGCAACGAAAGGAATATTGTAAACGAGGAAGATATATGTGTCTGCTGCTTAGTTTCCTTCTGCGACTTTCGGACATTGCGTTAGGAATGTCCATTCCGTGTTCTAGGGATGTCGCGTCGTCTGTGTGTTGCGGAACCGCTGGAGAAATTGCTTCAGCGCATGGCGGACAACAAATTTTCGTTATCGCAAGGAAACACAAAACAAATTCAAAGAAGGCGTGTTTGAGTTTCCTGCTGATAGTTTCTCGTTGACACTTGTAAATAAATAAATATTGTAAATAAATAAATAAATAAATAAATAAACAAGTATCGACACTAGACAGACAAGGGCTTCACTCCTCTCCATTGGTTGGTGTCAACGCAAGATTTCTCGTTGCGCCAATCAGTCTATAAAGCTGAACTGGGTGTCTGTTCCTGTAAAACGCAAGACATTTCCATTCACACGGCATTGGCTGCGTGACGTTGTTTGTCTTATTCACATGCAGGGCAATGTTCGCATCCACAATGCGCACAACAGTGGGAGATATAGTGGAACGCATCATTTGAACGCATCACAGATGGCACAGTTTCTTCACGGCGTTTGGTGAACTTTTGACCTTGTACTCTTAACACAGAACTTCACCACATAGCACGCTGAGGACCAAACCATTGCCCAGAATGAATGACGTTATCATAGCTGATTCGTAGAAAGCACGGGGCGCACGCCTTTTTGTGACAATTATCATAACTGCATAAGTGTCACAAAGGGGTGTACGCCTCCCGTTTTCAGCAAATCAGGGGCGACAACGATGTCATTCGGAATGATGGTTGGCTAGGAGCGTGCTATGCGGTGAAGTTCATTTTTAAGAGCGATACTCTAATCGTTGGCGTTAACTATCATTAAAACAGCTATTCGTGCACACGCTACGCCCGGCAGACGCGTTCAAGTAAAACCTGGTTAGGCACCAAAGTTCCCTGTATATAGTATTCACCCCTCCGGGTGTTTTCTTCATACACAAAGCAGACTTCTCTGCACAGAAGCAAGCCACGGTATAGGATGATGACCTTACATAAGCGTCTAATGCTAGGCTTTCCGGTCTCCGGCATGTAAAATTAGCGCCTCGGGACTTGGTACACATTCGTGCTTGGTAGATCGCACACACTGCAGTAGCGCCACCTGCGTCGCGGTAGCTGTATCTAAATTGGAAATTTATTAATGAGTCCTATCTAAGAGCCTCCCGTATGCAGATGAGATCCCTTGGCGCCTGAATGATGGAAACCGTTCGCCTGGCATTAGCCTAAAGCAAGAAGCTCCTGTTACAAATGGTCCCTTGGGAGTTTTACTAACGCGTAGCTTCACACGTGTCTATTGAGTGCAATCAGAGATGCTCGAACGTCACGTTCAGATCGAGTTCTTGAAAGTGCGGGGAAATGCGTTTACGCTCATTGTTTACAATCGGGTATTCAGGTGGCGAATGAAGATGATGCATTATGGGAGGTACTTCTAGTTCGTTATGTTAAGTAGCAGTTAGCTGCATCCTCCACCTCTTTTTTCTTCTTTATTTCTATCAATGTGGAAATTTTATAAATTTCCATAATCTTGAGAATGTGAGGAAAAAGTTACTTTCGCAATCCTTTTTCTTAGTACCTGTGCGTTTAAGTTTAGGGTTACGAAACGCAGATTACAAATAAGAGGGAAACGATTTTTCTTTTCAACTTCATGACCTAGCTCCTCAGGAAGATGAACGTGACGACAAGCGAGGTTGGTGCAACGTTTGCACAGAGAGTAAGTACACTACGTATATAAAAAAAGGAGTATTTTTGGTCCCTTTTTTGGGAGTAGGTGCATTTCCACAACCATTGGGCGCTTTCGGTACTAAATGCGTGGAATTCTATGCACCTCTGGGGAACAATTGCAGTGCTGGAAAGTAAATTTCATGGTCAGGGGAGTAAAATGGGAAGTATTTGCAATCTAGGTAACTAAAGGCTGCAACTGCTCCCCAGTTTGCTCCTTTTGTCCTCATAGGGTGTAGATTGGACAACGAGAAGAGAGAGGAAAGCGCAACAGAGGAAGAAAGGGTGAAGCCACCGAGGGTGGAGGGTGCCTCTGCATTATGGAGCGACGCGAAACACAAAGACACACACAATGATATAGTCGCGACTATCATTGTGTGTGTGTGTGTGTTTCTTTTTCTGTGTTCTGTGTGTTCTTTTTGTTTTTTGTTTCACGTCGCAATTCTTACACATGTGCCAACCGGCCCCATATGTTGCATTATCGAGCGGTTTGCCTGCCAGCTGACGGCATTCCGTACGGAGTATGGGACGAGGCTTTCTTGGTCCGACATTATGTGGAACCGTGCTCATATATGAAAGCGTCTGCTGTAAGTCCAGGAAAAGCCGCAGACACACTCTTAAAAATGAACTTCACCGCATAGCACGCTCCTAACCAACCATTATCTCGAATGATATCGTTATCTGACCTGATTTGCTGAAAACGGGAGGCATACGCCTTTTTTTGTGGCACTTACGCTGTTCATAATTGCCACAAAAAAGGCGTACGCCTCCAGTTTTCAGCAAATCAGGGAAGATAACGACATCGTTCGAGATGATAGTTGGCTGGGAGCGTGCTATGCGGTGAAGTTCATTTTTAATAGTGCAGGCACTGCCGTTTCAAAAACACCTCCCAATATTAGCCTCGCATAAGCCTACATATAGTGCTAGAGGCGCGAATGCTTCGCGATTCTTCCATTGAAGGCTCGTGCTGAATTTAGCTCACTTATCGCAGTGGCGCCTGTTACATTGCCCAGAATGGTGACGTGCGGTTGGATGACGCTAAGTGTAAAATGGGATAAAATGTGAACATTCATCTCACAGTAATAAAATGGCGATTTAACGGCAGGTATTTTGAAGAATTCAGTTCTAGCAGTGACTGAACATATGGGAAGTTCCACACGCGCAATGGACTTTTTTCACGTACGCGTCGTATCCTAACGGCCTTCCAGTGAACCACGCCAGACATGTACAAAATACTCAAAAATGTATTTAAGATAAGATATTAAATACTAACGTTAGAATGTAATTAAGATAGAGTACAAATACATGAAAGTTAAAATAATTAAGATAGAGTACAAAATACTTCAAAAAGTATTTGAAATACAATTAAGATACTATTTATCCTTGAACGCAAAAAGTCACCCGTCACTGGTCAATGCGGGCTAGTTCCATCTCAAATCGAACAATCCGGTACACTTGATGTCTCGAATGAAGGGGAAAAAATATATATGTTGAAGCCATCGGTGAGTTAGGAGAAATAAACGCTTTCCGAATTCTCTGCGCTGCGCGGTTCGGGAAGTAGGAGAGGAGGAAAAAACTGCCTCTCGTAAGACGATGTCGTCGCGCGCGGGTTTGAGCGTTCGCTACAAGGCTATTTCTTGTCACATTATAGAAATTTCTTGATCTGGCTTTAGACCACTTGGGGCACAATAGGATCCTGCGTTGGCAGTGCTGTACCGGTTTTTGATTGTCTGCAAAAAAATATCAAAGTTGACTCAAAGTGCCGAAAAACACCATATTCACTGCGGCTTTGCGGACGATGTACAAAACGGATAAGACTGAGCTTTATGCCGTTTAATTAGTCATTCATAGGGCTATCGAATTATGTATAATTTGTTGCTCTACTCTGTAAGGAACGTAAGCGATACCTCTTTTAGTAGCACCATATCACCGAAAAATAACGAATTTCGGAAGCCTTTATCTAAAAAACCCCACCAAAAACTTGCCTCGAAAACTTTATATGTTGTAGGTAGTTCTTTAGACTATGCACAGAAGCAAAATCAAAATTCGGACTTGATCGGTAGGCGCACTGTGAATTTTTTGCCAGCCCTATACGCGGAGCGCATTCAAGCGGAGGCACCGTGTCCCGCGTGTTGCAAAATCGAATTTTCCAGGGACTTTCAACTGCTGTCTTCATATAAAAAGTAATTGCTGTCATTTGAAACCATTCTGAGGTTTCAAAGTTTCCTTTTCAAGGTTCTGAGCGTTTGCGTTCATAACAATGGTGTAATCGCTGAATCTAGATTGTGGAGCAACCAGATGTGCTAGCATTTTTTGCGGGATGTCACGCATGTATTGCAAGTGCTGGGAGCAAGGGAAGAACATAATGATTTTACATCTTTGTAAGAGGCATATCTGTTCAAGGTTATTCTAAACAAGCATATTTACTGTACGCATTATGGCAGGAGGGACGCAGTGACTTCCAGTATTCTTTGAAACATTTCCTTTCCTACGGCCTCATGACCTCGGAGGGGGGAAATTGCACTGAGGAAAATGTTGTAGTGTCATACGCACACACTCAAGGCTAATTCATGGTGCCTTTTGTGAACCTTGCCGAAACAGCCCGACCGGCGCCGCTGTCCAGTATGTCATTCGGTTCGACATACTGCGACCATGGGAAGGTCCTGATCGCATTTACTCCCTGAAGACACCTTGCGCAAAGTTTCGCCTACACACAGAAGACGCTTCACTCACTTCTCGACTACAGGAGTGCATGGAGTGCCCTTATACAGAGTGTGCGACGACATCTGCATTACTGTAGTGTGTCGTCCTGGTATCACACCTACCTCAATGACCTCTTCGTTGTACAGTGCTGATCGTGTGGATTTCGCTAACTACCGCCTCATACACAAGAAAAAAGTGCTATAGACAAAGGATTTTCGCTTTGCTTCGGAGATCGGCGTAGCTGCCATAAAGACTGTGGTTCCAGCAGATCAAGCCGAAGGCGTAACATAAGTGGGTCAGCTATGCAGAAGCTGCTTCAAGTACTTCACAGCAAAGGTGGCTGAATCATAACACGCAGCAATGTTGCCCACATTTGAAAGAAAATCTAACAAGAACCTGCCATCAAAAGTAACATTAAGAAAAGTGGCTTCCACAACGGCCTAAAGCAGTTCATGACACGAGCACTCTCATCCACCCAGAATGCTCTGCATAACTTACGTTACCTTCTCACCTTCGTCACCTTGTCTTCTTCGCTGTCAAGTTCTTGTTATTCTGTGTACTGTAAATATGCTTCGATATGATCACCGTGGACAAACATACCTCTTACAAAGACGCAAAAGTATTCTAAAGCATTCTGTTCTTGACGGGCTCCCAGCACCTGCGATGCATGTGTGTCATCCCGCAAAAAATGTGAGCACATATGGTTGCTCCACAATCTACATTCAGCGATTACAACACTATTATGAACGCAAGCGCTCAGAACGGTTTCAAATGATAGCAATTACTTTTTATGTGAAGACAGAAGTTGAAAGTCCCTTTGGAAAATTCGATTTTGCAACACGCGGGACACGGTGCCAAGGTTTGAATGCGCTCTGCGTATAGGGCTGGCAAAAAATTCACAGTGCGCCTACCGATAAAGTCCGACTTTTGATTTTTCTTCTGTGAATAGTCTAAGGAACTACCTACAACATATAAAATTTTCGAGGGAAGTTTTTGGTGGGGTTTTTTAGATAAAGGCTTCCGAAATTCGTCATTTTTCGGTGGTATGGTGTTACTGAAAGAGGTATGGCTTACGTTCCTGACAGAGTAGAGCAACAAATTATACAGCATTCGATAGCCACATGAATGACAAATTAAACGGCATAAAGCTCAATCTTATCCGTTTTGTACATCGTCCTCAAAGTTGCAGTGAATATGGTGCTTTTCGGCACTTTGAGTCAACTTTGATATTTTTTTGTAGACAATCAAAAACGAAGACAGCACTGCCAACGCAGGATCCTATTGTGCCCTAAGTGGTCTAAAGCCAGATAAAGAAATTTCTATAATGCGACAAGAAATAGCCTTGTAGCGAACGCTCAAACCCGCGCGCGACGACATCGTCTTACGAGAGGCAGTTTTTTCCTCCTCTCCTACTTCCCGAACCGCGCAGCGCAGAGAATTCGGAAAGCGTTTATTTCTCCTAACTCACCGATGGCTTCAACATATATTTTTTCCCCTTCATTCGAGACATCAAGTGTACCGCATTGTTCGATTTGAGATGGAACTAGCCTGCGGCAAGTCGCCGCTATGTCACATGAATCACCGAAACCCCGCGCACTACGCCGGCAGCCGCTGTGTGATAGGAGTCATCTAAACACAAGTCCCACAAAGATGACAAAGAGATACCACATAGCTCCACTAAGTATATGTGACCCAGAACACAGCAAACTTCTAGCAGGTCCCTGCTCGGCGAGGTCAGAATTCGGCGTCACCGCGTCAGGGCACACATAATAGAACCCTCACTGGCCAAGGATTAGTACACACGGGGCAAGATCTCTAAATGGAGACTTCCAAGAAGGGCAAATGTTCAAATCAAGTCCGAGGGACTCAGGAAATTTCTAGAGTTTCCACTGAACAAGCAAGATAATGGAAAGACGAGACACAGAAAGTTTGAGAAGGAGATCCAAAATATGTAATTAGAGTATTGAGTAGAAAATACCATAAAATGTATTTTAAATAAAGTACAAATACACAAAACAAAAAGTATTGAGTAGAGTGCCAAAATACCGCAAATTGTATTTAAAATACAGTATTTTAAATACAATACTCCAAATACGTACAAGTCTGAACCACGCCAGGAGCGCGTCGAAACAAATCCACGTGGGTAGCACAAAGGACCAAAACCGATCCGGTGTGCGACCGACGAACTCGAGCCGTTCGTGCGGTCTGCCCACTGGTCCCCATACTGAGCCACCTAATGAAGGCGGAGATAACCCTCTCCGGCGTCTCAAGGTCATGCGCATGCGCAGAAACCGTTGTGAAACAGGCACGTCGTCTGCTGGTGCAGAACGTGACGGCCCACGTTCAGCGCTTAAATTACGTCCAGTTCGTATTCTACGTCAAAACATCATAGGTATAACGTTTACTCGAAGATACAGCAGTAAGGAATTGAATTTATACATGAGTAGCACACATTTCAAACCACATTTGGTGAAGGGGGGCAGCCACCGCAGCACGCATAGTAGGGTGGAAGGAGGTAAAGTACAACCGTTTCTCGCAGAGGAGCGTGGTATGTTTTA
The DNA here is from genome assembly GCF_037126465.1 of Ornithodoros turicata. Taxonomy (NCBI): domain Eukaryota; kingdom Metazoa; phylum Arthropoda; class Arachnida; order Ixodida; family Argasidae; genus Ornithodoros; species Ornithodoros turicata. The sequence continues at coordinate 41,217,903 of NC_088207.1, forward strand.
ACTTACTGGGCCATGTATAGGCAGCGCCATTGTGGCTGGTACGTAAACTAAGTGGGGCAGGGCATTTACCTGGGAGCCTTCTGGCTTCTACTAATATATGTGGGCTAAGGCTTGATAAACAACGTGGGCGCCAGCCCTGTGCGAGGTGCTTCAGAGAATCAATATAAGTGATTGATAATCGCGCCGTTTGATCTCGATGCTCTGGTCTGAGGAGCTCTCAGGAGGGTATATCTTGTGACGCAGCTAACGCAGCGAGGATACGTTTTTAGTTCTAAGGAAGGTTTTGGTGACAGACGTCGCAGCCATGCTGAACGCAATCCCAAGATCGTGCAAGTTTGCAATACAATATAAGCGACAGACGCTATTTGTGAATATTTAGAGAAATTATATAAAATAACGATAAGTAATAGACAGAAGACTTTTTGCTAATTGTATTGAAGCAGAAGCCTTATTATGTGGGAAGTCGCCCATATTTCGAAATTTCGAACAGGCACTGTTGTTTTATTTCAATGTTCTACTTCTTGTTAATTTTTAGGTTTTTCACGTTTTATTTTATCTAATTAAGATTGGAATGCCGATATTTCTGTTCTGCAGGAGCCCTGCTTCTATCCTCAGACTCGGAATACATGTGGAATAAGCCCATCAAAAGAAACGAGCGAAGGTTAAGTGCCGGGCGAGAACACAGTACTGGAAGACGGGTGCCATGGGAAAGGACAGGTGAAATGGAAAGGCTGCAGAAACGTGTTGTGAAGCTCACCACGATTAGAAAAACAAAGACGACAGACGACAAGTAGTCATAGTATATTTTAAGTTAAAAAATATGCCGAAGAGGGCATTTGAAATAGAGTTCGCATGCATTTCGGAAAAAGTACTGAGTTAGACACTAAATACATATACAACGGTAGTCAATTTCAGGTACAATATTTTGGGCAAGCATTCATGATATGTTCAAGTCTGCCTATAGAGTAAGGAAAGAGAGGGAGTGCTATAACGGCTTACCTGCATCAAAGCTTTCAGTGCTACCTTGTAACCCCCTCTTATGGTGCACGCACTTCGTGGAAAAGCGCAGACCTAATGGGAATGTACTGCTTACGCGACGACGTGCTCCTATTTATGGCGCTCACATTAGCGTCGTGGCTGCTCCTAAATAGAATGTCAAGAGCCGGATGGTGCGAGACAGAAAGTTTGCGCAACAGTCACGTGTCAATGCATTACGACTTCTACTGGAAGGCACTATATGCGTAGATGGCTTCTGTCATGAAAAAAAACGAAAAAACGAAAGGGACTTTGATGAGTTGATTCTGATATATACTCTTCATGAGAAATTGATGTTCTGAGGCTAGAACGTATGAATGTATGTATGAGTGAGAAAAATGTAAGAGACAAAAGGGGATGAGTCAGAGAGTGGTTGGTTTGCCCTTCAGATGACGCGCCCTTGGAAGTCGCTGGGGGGGGGGGGGGGTTAGCTTAGCTCAATTGGTGGAGCTCGGGACCGGTAATCCAGAAGATGTGGGTTCGAGTCCTACACTCTAAGAAAAAAGGTAGAATTTTCTACCCAATGTGGTAGAACGACAGTACCTCTACCATTTCGTGCCAATCCACACGCGCCTTATACTCCGAGGGTATAAGAGTTGGCGTCCCTTTTCCTTGCTCCTCCCTCCCACGTTTGTTCTAAGAAAAAAAAAATTGTAGACTTTCCTACCCAATCTGCAGTTATACCCAAAAGGTAAAATTGGTTTGAGTAGAAATGTGGTTGCAGTGCAGCTCTGCCGAGATGGGTAGAAATTTATACCTTTTTTTTTCGTAGAGTGTACAGCTGGCTAACCTTTCAGTGACTTCCATCTTTCATCATATACTCTTCAGCCACCTCTACATGCGGGTATTAACAACAGTACTAGTATGAGCGTAAGTGACAGAAGGCGTGTCGGAAGGATTGTGGAAGGTAGTCAGCATTACTTGTTGTGTGGTGGCTGTCATGTAAACAGGATATCAGTTGCAAAGCTTGGAAACACCGTTTTGAAAACGGCCGGAAATAAAATTTTTCACGTGTTGCTCCTTTTACGCCGCGCGATACGAGCAGCCGTAGAGAGTTGAGTTGAATACGTATAAAAAGGGGGAGAAGGGGAAAGGAGGGGGGAGCAGCCGTAGAAATCACCGCCGTGACGCATCTACCAACGTGTTTTCTACCACCGATTGCAGAGGCCAAATGACTGCACTGGTTCGTGCTTCTCGGAAAACGTTTACCACAAAGACAGCGCAATAAGAAAATACGAGGACGGAGCAAACTGAAACTACAGGACCGCATCAAGGGTAGCTATGGCCAGCAGACCGTGACAAGCGGTAGTCGTTGTCACTGTGCACATGATGGTGGTGTGCATTTAGAGGGGGCAAAGGTGCGAATGGAGCCAACCTGTGGCGGCATATTTCAAACCCATTGAGGAGCCAAACAGTTGCACATTCATCGTAGCGACTTGTGGGAATGATGTAGCGGCTGCTGAAGGACGGCGAAGTCGCTCCGCTGCCAGTGCCAGAAATGCAACCGCACAGCTCTGTTCCCTCTGGAACAGATTGGAGTCTGACAAGCCCATCCCGCTGTCCTGGGCACGCCGCCCTGAACTGGCGGGACTCACATTGAAGAATTCCACCTCCTCTTCAGCTGGTACTCATGTCATCACACACGTGACTCCCATAATTTCGAAGCAGTTTCAAGGTCACCTTCATCGAGGAGCCCTTTTTGAAGCCTGCTGCGGAACTAGAACTGTCTTATTAGACGGGGGCTTTAGAAGGTCCGCACTTCAGATGTACATACTTGAAGGTACGTGTGTTACAGTCTACAATAAAATGTTAAGTCTGTTCATTCTGTATCCTGCCACCTGCCGACCAGTTCCAAGGCCTCCCGATGGCTATCATTGAAGACAGGATGCGTCGTCCCATTCATCAATCGCCAGGAAGGGATGCTTAGCGGAGGAAGCTTAACAGGAAGGGAGCCCTTCCAGAGTATGAAGGCGGTCCCACGTGCTTTGAACTTCTAATGTGATGCAATCATTCAAGGGACCAGGGAGCCATGGGCATACTGTCGTCGTCCACGCTATGGTATGTGACGCGCACCCCCTAGCACTCGCTTAACAAGCCGCACGCTCAAGTACTGCTCACGGTACACAGTAAATTTTTTTACGCCCTTCCCGGTGTGAAAAGGGTGTACTATGAGGACACACCCGAATTACACTTATACTACACTCAACTAAGCACCCGTGTTGGTGTAAAAGGGGTGTAATGTACCAATACACCCCGATCACACTTATGTTACACACCATGCTAAATTTTGGAACACTCATGTCAGTGCAACAGGGGTGTATGCCGCACAATGCTCAAAGCACCTGTAATTTTCTTTTTCATTGTGATAATCTTTGCAATATATATATATACTATAACTTCTTATGTGTGTGTATGGATAACTTGGTACATACAGATGGATGCGAGAAGATATAGACCATAAGTAACGGAGAGACTTGGGAAGCCGTATAAGGATTAACAACAATTGCTACTTTTATTGCATTAACAAGATTAAATGGGAATTATGGGAATTACTAGAAACAGATTTACAGTCGTATTGCCAACTGTAGGACATCTGTAGTCAAAATTAGGGGTCGACGTTTTGGCAGTCAGCGCTGCCTTCAGCAGGACTAAACTTGAAATTGGTGACAGGGGCTTGACCCCCTGGCTGGAAGGTTTACTGGCGCGGGTGACATTGAAATTAAAATACATATGTGTATGTAAGTAAAGGGCTAATTTTCTGTGAGTGATTGTGAAATTAATATACGAAAAGAAAAAGTAGAAGGAAACAAAGATTATGAACAGTTAGGAACAAACAAGGGAAGTTCGACAGCAGCGGCCTTCAACTGGGCTTGCAAATGTCGAAGACAGGCTACTGTTGAAGTGTCGACTTGGTTAAAGCGGAAGCACTTGGCTTAGCTAGCAAAGCCTTTCTAAGCTCTTGGAGTGCACAGCTAGCTAAACTCTAAGAGACCAGTTCCCGTGGCATAGGGGTTAAGATCATCGCTTTCCACGCCGGTGGCACGGGTTCGAATCCTGTCACCGTCCGGGTTTTCCGAAAACTTACCCGACGAATGTCAGTTCCCCCGCAAGTCGGCCAGGACGCACACTAACCCCCCTGTTCCCCACTCCTTCCTGCTGTCCTCTGTCCACGCCTGTACGCCACTCATGGCCACAGTTGCGTCGCGGCGCTAACACGGAAATAAAAAAGCTCTAAGAGTCTAGATAGTTAAGATGTTCACACTTGAAATGCAAGCTGCAGTGGAACTAGTGTTCCGTGAATTTCGGGAGCAAGCATTTTTTCGTTTTTGGGGTCAATACACCCAATAAACACCCGTCTTTTGGGTGTAACATGTGACACCCCCGTTACACCCATTATTGAGGTGTAGCATTTACACCCATAAGGGTGTGAGTTATCTAACACTCATTTTACACTCATAGGGGCGTAAATAAATTTACTGTGTATGCCACTGTCAACCGTACAACACCTTGTGCATCTCCTGCGCACCAGCCATCCACATGTACATTGCCAGCGGTACTTAGGTATCAGTTTGGCTTAACCAGTAGGCCATCATCCATTGGCGCATTACAAGAGGAGCCGGAACTTGCGTTGCACGGTGGACATCCACCGTATAACCTCATCCTGCTTCATGACCGTCTTCGGCGATGTCTCTGCAGCGTTCTCTCAACACCCGTACTACGGCACAGGTAGCGGGACAGTAATATGGAACGGGGATTTTACACGGGGGATGGTACAGATTTGACAGTGTATTACTATCTGCAGTAAACCCTTGACTATGTGTGCTCTGCCTGTCTCTCATTGTATTTATTTACTTGTGATGGAACAGCGCAATCTAAAGCAACCACCAACCACCAACCACCGCTGCCTCCCCCCTTGCTTACGCGGCACTTGGCGCAGTCGACAGGAGTATTAATTTAAAAGCACTAATGCCCGTGTATCTCTCTCTTCAGCGACTCAGTCCTAACCGCGGAAGAAGCTCAGCGGTATATTTACATAATTCCCAGCCTGATGAATTTTAATTGTATATTTAAGCTTCCTGATTCTCATTTCATTCCGCTCTGCACGATACTAATACGTCTCCGAGCTCCAAATGCAGAGGAATGTGTGCCTCAGAGATCACGCGTACAGAACGCGATGAAAGAGCTCCCACCAATGTATGCACAGAACTAACACACGAGATGTGGCTGCGCAGAGCCCATCCATCGCATTTCATCAGGAAAATTAATGCCGCGAAATGAATACCACAGCGCAGCCGGATCTCGTGGTAGAGTACTTTGCTTCGCCGAGCTTTGTATTACATGCGAAGAAAATTTCAGGAATGGGATTTATTCCCCGCTTCCGTTATTTGTTCATTAAGAAAAGAATGGTGTAATCTTCATATTCCTCTTTTGAAATCATCGAGGTCATTCCCTGTTGCGGAAATACGTATATTTCATGTGCGTATTTTATGGGCGAAAAAAGTTATTGAAGAGGTCTCGCTATCGTATAAAAAAAGGCTCAGGTTACTAAGGTAACAGCTATCAACTGCGTCACAAGGACGCGAATCCGATATTATGTCGGTTTGCGACGCCGTTTGCGAGTCGGCTTCACCGTGCGCTTTTATGTATGCGATGAAGCCGACTTGCTATTTGAGTGATAGACTTGTGAAGTGCGTTCGCACACCGGGTGTAAGAGTGAGATTCACTCTTAAAACAGGATTTTCGCTAAATAACGTTCCGACGACCAACCGATCTGATCACGTGAGACTTGAGGAAAGCACGTTGCGTACTTCCTTTTGTGACAATTCACACAACTACACAGGTATCACAAGGGCGTACGCATCTCGCTTTCAACAAAGTAGGGGTCGGCACCATTCCATCCGTGATGATGGTTGGAGAGGAGCGAAGCGTGCGCGTTGTTTTTCCTTTTCTAATTTGTCGTCCCTGTAAAGCGTGCTTTGCCTGTGCGTACTCGTAGTAATGAGGTGAAGCCCGCTTGCGAAAAGGCGACTCCATCCGCACTCACGAATGCCGGAATGTAACCCCAGAGACGTTACTGTAGGTACGCAGAAATGTGCGCTTTGCGTCCTTTCACGACAGGAGCCTCCAAACTGCATGCGATACGATATGACTGACGACGCCATCACGTGCGCAGGAACCGAACCGCACTCGGCGAAAAAAGCTTTGACGATCAACGTGAGAAAAACAACGAAGGGCTGAACAAAGGGAAACGCGCAACGGATGTTTTTCAACATGAATGCGCACAGCGTTGCTGCTCCATTGCTTACTTTCGAGCCGTCCACAGTAGTGTTGTTATAATTAAAGGAACGAAAACCGAGAGACACGGGACAGGTACACAAATTACGTGTCCCGTGTCTCTCGGTCTTCGTTCTTTTAATCATCATGCGCCTGTTAGTCTGTGCCCTTTTCCTTTTGTCGGGTGTTGTTATGATTTCTGAATTGTACTGCGATACAAAAACGTGACAGACTGTGTTTACATCCGGTGCTGCTGCCGGTGGACGTCGAAGGGCTTTCCGCGAATCATTGAGTGATAAAGAAATCATGCTCTGCACTGGTTGGCCTTCACCGTGCTATGTAGCGAAGTTCTGAAGAGTGGCTGGGAAGCAACGCTCGGTGGTTTGGACAAAGTTCTCTATACGCCATTGAAGGACGTTGACGAAGCAAAATACTGCGGGAATTACGAACCACAAAAAAATACTGCATTACATACGCAATTTTGACATTATCCACAGTCACTCCTTTAGCTTTGTTAACGTGTTGTGCGACTTCTTACTAGCCGTTAATGAGCCTGACGTGCGATGCTCTCGTCGTCTTAATGCGAGTTGTTTTAGTCTAAGTCGATCGCAGATCATCAGTGCCTTCGTTGTGTGTGTGTGTGTTTTCATTCCTTCATCTTTTCGTTCCTTCATCATGTTGCGCCAAGTGACCAGATGGCGTAATAGTATTTTTGATTGCTCGAGACGGAAAAGATTTGACATCGAGAGAAAAAAAAAACAACAAGAAAACGAGGACTTATAATCCAGCTGTCCAGTAATCACCGCGTTCATCTCGAACCATTTATTTATGTAAGCGTAAGTGGATTCACGTTCGCCGCTCGTGTGACATGCTTTGCAGGTGTAGCTCGACTCGTCACTGGAGAAAAACAAATGCTGCCACTTAAGTATAAGACATTTGCTTTCGCCGCAGCTCGCATAAGGATTAAAATAACGACGCAAGTTTCTCTCTCTCTCCTCTTTTTTTCGTTTATTTTTTTTTTACATCGCAAACTGGACAAACACCGCACCTTGCGGGAACACGTTGGAGAGAGCAGATTATTTTAAGTAGTGTTCGGGACTGTTGCCATTTGCAGGCCTGACAATTTCTCGATTCACAGCTTGGGATCTCATTAGAAGTTTTGCAGCAGTTCTTATTTTATTTTATTTTTTCTCGAGTAAGACTGCGATGACAGCGGCCTCACGTGGATGACGTCCTTCATTTTATCAGTATTTTTGACTCACACGTCGCCATGGGAGTAGTGGCGCGCGAATATTGGAATTTTTCGAATATCGAAGCGAATGCTTATATGTTCGATTCGAATTCCGAATCGAATACGTATTTCGATGTTCGAATTTCCACTCGAAATCGAATGCCTCTTCCACACCGAACATATTCGAATAGTTGCCGGGAAAAAGGCCGCGCAAGAACAAGCAATTAATCTAGAGCGAACCAGCGGCATGGCCGGGTTTTTTTCTTTTAATCCGTGTTAGCACCGCGAAGCAACCGTGGGTATGAGCGGCGTACAGACGTGGACAGATGGAGAGAGGACAGCAGGAAGGGGTTGGGGACAGGGGGTTAGTATGCGTCCGGGGCCGACTTCAGGGGGAACTGTGCCAACATTAGTCTGGATAGCCTTCGGAGAACCCCGGGAAAACCTCAGACAGCACAGCCGGTGACAGGATTGCATGGCCGAGTGGGCTAAGGCTTCCGCTCGTTTCTGGTAGCCAAGGTCATGCTGAAGACTGGGAGGTGGTGGGTTCGAATCCTAGCGCCGGCTGTGCTGTCTGAGGTTTTCCCTGGGTTTTCCGAAGACTTTCCAGACGACTGTCGACACAGTTCCCCCTGAAGTCGGCGCAGGACGCATACTAACCCCCCTGTCCCCCACTCCTTCCTGCTGTCCTCTCTCCATCTGTCCACGTCTGTACGCCGCTCATAGCCACAGTTGCTTCGCGGCGCTAATTCACAATATAAAAAAAATCTACAGCGAAACCGCCAGCGACACTGTTCAAGTGCACTAGTAGTCTCGACCTATCACTTCCCTTAAGTCAAAACGAGGTGGCGCACGAAACTCTGTTTCGCCCTCGAATGCACCACCTTCTGAATGCATACTGACAGATCTGGCGCTTGTATACCGCTACAAATTAAAATATATCTGTTGTCTGCTGACGTTTCCTTTGCACTTCGCAGTTTGCACTTAAACCGTTCCATTTTGCAGCTATTAGCTTCCTCTTCGCTTCGGTCCTACAGTTATTCGCTTCGTATTCGCTTCGGCACTATAACTATTCACTATTCGTTCATAACTATTCACTATTCGTATTCGCTTCGGTTTTCTAACCACTATTCGCACGTGGGGGGGGGGGGTATATAAGTTTAATGAACAGGAGGTGGCGTCCACGCAGGGAGAGGTCAGCCAGACCTATGTCGGCTTGCTACGCCCTGGTGGAGAAAAAAAAAAAAGGAACGGCCGGCTTCGTCGCAGTGGAAGCGAGCGCCTAGGACCGCGGTTCTCAGGTTACAGCGTAACCCTCAGCTGCACTCTTAAAAATGAACTTCGCACCTCATAGCACGCTCCTAGCCAACCATTATCTCGAATGATATCGTTATCTGGGGGCGTACGCGTACCATTATCGGGGGCGTAAAACGGGAGGTGTACGCCATTTCTGTGACACTTATGCTGTTCATAATTGTCACAGAAAAGGCATACGCCCCGTGTTTTCAACAAATCAGGGCAGATAACGATATCATTCGAGATAATGGTTGGCTAGTAGCGTGCTATGCGGTGAAGTTCATTTTTAAGAGTGTGGGTGTCCTGTAGGTATTGCAGGAGAGCCTTTGTAACGGCTCCCTGCTGTTGGCGTGCGACGGGGCCGAGAAGCACGGTCAGTGAGAGCGAACCGTGTCCCAGGCGTTGGCGGCGAGCGGCGAGGACAGCGCGGGCTGCAGAGTACTCCGAGCAGGTTAGTAGGAGGTGCTCAACGTCTGCTACTGCGCCACAGGTAGCGCAGCTGGCTGAGCGACTCCTTCCGACCCTGCACAAGTATTGCGGTGTATATGCGACGTTGAGTCGGAGCCGATGGAGCAGCGCTTCTTCTGCGCGGACGACCTGCTGGGGTGGGGTGGCGCATTTCGGAGGCACACCACTGGCGGATCTTTATAAGGCAGGTGGACGATATGAGCGGTATACTAGCTGGCGGGCCGACGTCTTGGTGGGCGCGCCTCGCGGCGTCTGCTCGGGTGTTCCCAATGAGGCCTATGTGGCTGGGAACCCACTGTAGCCGCACACTGTGGCCAGAGGCGCAAACGGAATCGCATGCGGTGGTGATAGCCGTGTGGAGGTCGCTGGTGATTTTGGTGGCGTGAGAATTCAGGATCTCCAGGGCTGCCTTGCTGTCGGTGAGGATCGTCCACTCTGCAGGTGGAGAGGACGAGATGTGCACGGGTCTACAATGGAGCACTGCTGTATCACCATCGGTATGGTACTACCCTTGTAACGTTTGAATGGGTGGCAAGAGAAAGTCACGTACAGCGTGATGCTTTTTTTAATTATTATTATTGTTTTTTGTTTTGTTTTGTTTTTTTGCTGCGAGACGCGTACCTTCTGGAGGCTCTCCAGCGAAAATACGGACCTCCACTTCAGTAAATACCAGACAGTGAAATACACTCGAAAACGCGGAAACCTGGAACTCATTTGCTGCACTGTATATCAATTATCATCAGTAAATTTTGGACTGCCTAGAGTCCATATAGCAGATTAAAGGATTCCTTGAAGAAAGGCAAAATAATAATGGTGTAATATGTTATCTGTTAACTATGATGCGCTGTAGAACCTCAAACGAAACATATGACGCATGCCACATAAACTAATTTTCTCGAGACGAGGGTTCGCGATTTTTTTGTTACTCTCTTTCTCTCTTCTTTTTCTTTTGAGATTGCTCTTTAACTGCTTCGCGTATCATCTTGCTGTTCTCGGTTTTTTATTGTGATAACTACTTGTGTGCCTAGTTGAATAACGACTGCTTTTTCTCATGTAATGTGGAACGCTTGTGCTCCCCCAAAATTGTTGGGGAATTCCCAAGATTTACCACCAATCGATGGGACAACTTCCAAAGGCTATAGAATAATGTATAGTGCACAATGGAACCTCCCGTACGCTTAAAACGAAAACGAAAACGAAAAAAAAACACGAAAATTGTTCTCATAAAATTTCCTGCGCGGCATGCGTAATTTCCTCATCGGTCTTGTCTCCCCAGTGCCGTACATGGCAGCCATTGTATTGTGCGCGAACGTTTTCTCTGTCTGCTGGGTGCAGCGAAGCTGACTCAACAACCCGCAGCACTACAGTACACAGAAGTCAGGATCTCTAGCGTCTAAAAATAACACGCATCTATCGCGAGTCAACAGGAAAAAAAGTGCTCTCCAGAGGGACTATACCATTACCGTCGTACTTCGAAACACGATTTATTTTGGGCATAGAAAGATAGCCAGGTGTTTTTCACAATCTTCTGTCTTTTCCGCTGAGTCAGGGCTTGTATGTTTTTGCACTGACTGTGAAAAAGAAAAGAAAGAAGCGCTCGTAAAAATACGAAAAACTCACTTTTTCGTTCGGTGCACACGTCGCGGTTCTGTGTTCACTGTTGTTTGAGAATTATGCGACAGGCGAGTATGACAGCAGGAAACGCAAGCTTTTGCATGATTAACACGAATGAACTGACAATGCGCCGGAGTTTTCTGCTACCGTTGCTTACAACGTGGAAAACGTTTTTGTTGGTGTACAACTTAATGGTTGCTTAACGCTGCTATGTGTGTTGCTCAAGGTTCCGTGGCACGAAGTAGAGCGTATAATGACGTTCTCGCGGTATCAAGGACCTCCCCCTTGTAAATATTACGTGTCTTGTGCCAAGATTCTTGTACACGTTCACTTTGGAAACAGAACTTCACCACATAGCACGCTGTGCGCCAACCATTAGCACGGATGATATAGGGTTGTGGTGTCAATTGATTGTGTTTTTGTGTCAATTTGGATATATGATAATTCACACAAAAAGGAGTACGCCCTCCCTCTCTCTCTCTCTCTCTCTTCGAATCGGAAGCGATAACTTTATCATTCGTGGCAATGGCCGTTAGCGCACAGCGTGCTATGCGGTGTAGTTCTGTTTTTAGAGTGTTCAAGAACCCACACGCTAAAAACAGAACTTCACCGCATAGCACGCTGTGCGCCAACCATTGCGACGAATGATATGGTTATCGCTGCTGATTCGAGGAGAGAGGAGGGCGTACGCTTTTTTGCGGCAATTTGGATTTATGATAATTGCCACAAAAAGGCGTACGCCCTCCTCTCTCCTCGTATCAGGAGCGATAACCTTATCATTCGTGGCGATGGTTGGCGCAGAGCATGCTATGCGGTGAAGTTCTGTTTTTAGAGTGTACTGTTACGTAAAGCTAATCTAACCTACACTCAAGAAACACAACTTACACTCGCCGTTGTCGGCCTGACTATTGTGGGCAACGTCACGACGGACGCCCTCGGGAATGTGCGTCCTGGGCCGACTTCTAAGGGAACTGTGCCGACATATGTCTGAAAGCGTCTGAGGAAAACCCACGAAAAACCCAGACAGCACAGCCGGCACCAGGATTCAAACCGGAATATCACGAAACGTAACTTTGCCAGGTAAAACAGGTTGAAGGCCAACCGTTGCATAGAATGATACCGATATGACACTGATACTGATAAAATCTCTATTTTATTTTTTTCTTAAAACCAATCAACCAACTGATACTGATACTGATTTGTGGAAAGTGCGGGGTGTACTTTTTTTTTTTTTTTTTGACAATTAGTGTTGCGAAAATGCAACGTAACGATCCTCGTTGCTATTACAATTCGATCTTCAGTAGGCATGCGGAACGATGTCTAGTTGTTTCGATGTCCGTCAAGATGATGGTGTCCCTCGTCCGACAAGTGATGATGCTGTCAACTTGTGGTTTGATGTGGAGAGAAAACAGATGAGAGTGATGACATCTGTTGCAAAAATGCGAACGTACGCCTCCCGTTTACAACAGATGTCATCACTCTCATCTGTTTTCTCTCCACATCAAACCACAAGTTGACAGCATCATCACTTGTCGGACGAGGGACACCATCATCTTGACAGACATCGAAACAACTAGACATCGTTCCGCATGCCTACTGAAGAACGAATTGTAATAGCAACGAGGATCGATGAAGTAAGCGCAGTGAAAGTACAAACACTTTCTTGGTCTTCGCTATCCTTTCATATTACGAGGACCTATGGAGTTCTTCCCAGAATACCTCGTTTATTTGTACGTCCCCTCGGTTCCATTCTGATGGTCCCATATTACCCGGCACGGCGTCCACCACTCCTAAACAACGAGCGCAACGTGGACTTAGAGCACCTTTTTCATCCAGGCGAAACACTGTCAAAGAAAGCTCCAATAGCAACACATCTAAAACTCTGTTAGACATGATTCTAGGTATAGCGGGAACCAAAAATAAAAAATAAAATAAAAAATAAACAACCCTATCTGAGCTGACAAGAACTTTTTTTTTTTCGGTTGTTTAGATGCTGCGTTGCGGGTGGTAAAACCGATGAGGTTCGCGCGACTTCGGAAGTGTGGCTCTCAAGGCGTGTGTTTAGAAAAAACGATTTTGATAGTTTTTAATAGAGAACTGCAGAACGACACTAGGAAATGAATCCGCGGTGTTTTTCGCTGTAAGGCGAAATTCGTCGTGCTCATACATTTCAGTTTTCTCATCATACAGTTACGTTACTGTTACTGACGGCGGGTTCATCTCTCCTCGATTAGTGATGATAGTCGTACACGGAATTGTACGTCTCTGCTATACAAGTAGCGTCATTAACACGGTGACCCTTCTTTTCTTTTCTTTTTTCAGTGCTGTAGTGACAACCCCGCTGCATTTGACTTCAACAGCGCAGACGAAATGGTGAGATGCAAGCGAAACAGTTTTATAGGAACAGCTGTATATGCGGAGTTAAGCATCGTATAGCGTGCATTCGCCGTGTGTCCCAGATATCGCGGCGCGGTGAGTCACGGAAGAAGCGCGCTGCGAAGGTGGCGTGACGTGACGTTGGGTATCACGTGAGGTGTGGTGATGCAGGTGGCGGGAGTGGAAAGCACAAGACGCCAGGCCTTTCACCAGGATGGCTCTGCCGGGGAAGGTTCTTAGTGAAAGTTCTTGTCTTGTGTACTTGCAATACGAACTCGTTCAGAAAAGATTGTAAAGATTCCTAAACATATGAACAGGGTTCGACTTGCAATGTATTTGTAAAGCGTAAATCGCGTGGCCCGAAAAACGTCCAAATTCTTTCCGAACCGCAACCGGGGCCGAACCATTTTCGGCGATTGGAGCTTCGGACCGTATTTGGCCCGATCACACACACATCCTGGCACAGCCAGGTATCTCCGACGAAATTGGAAGTGTCGGCAGCCGTAAAACTTGGAGGCAGCCAATGACAGGTTAGCCGGAAGGGCATCATTGACATAACAACAATAGTGAGTGTCAGCAGACCCTTGATAACGTGGCCTCCGAAGTACCGTGTCTACCGTACCCAATGAACTGATAATATTCTCAGTCATGCAGGCCACCACTGGTTCCGGTAGGTACAGCTCCCGTCAACCTTAATAATAACACTGAAAAAAAAAAAAAGTCCCATTTCCGAGCGTGATAACAGCCACCCCGGGTGCACTGGGGGAATGTTAAGTGAACAAAATCCTCGCGTTAAACTAACACCGTAATTTTGTTCAATTAATATTTCCTTATGGCCCCAGGGGTTGCTGTAATCGCGCTCAGGAACGAGACCGAATTTTTTTTCAGTGTTATTATGGTTGACGTGAGCTGTACGATATCGTCACGGTAACGTTTTCAATGGTCTACTAACACCCTCTACTGACATGAAAAACTGGTTGACTGTTGCCGTGTTTGCGACTTCTCCTCCTACACTCTTAAAAATGAACATCACCCCATAGCACGCTCCTAGCCAACCACTATCTCGAATGATATCGTTATCTGCCCTGATTTGTTAAAAACGGGAGGCGTACGCCTTTTTTGTGACACTTATGCGGTTCATAATTGTCACAAAAAAGGCGTACGCTTCCGGTTTTTAACGAACCAGGGCAGATAACAATATCACTTTTGATTATGGTTGGCTAGGAGCGTGCTATGCGATGAAGTTCATTTTTAAGTGTGTATGACTACAGAGATTATCTCTTAGGGCTGGAAGGCTGAAAGGTGATGCGCTCCGTCAGAAGTCTTCGGCCGAACTTTGACTTCCAGTTCGGTAGCACGCCCCGTGATGCGCTGAAAATAGTTTGATCCCGATTTAGGTTCGGGCAGAATTGGGTTAGTTTTTCGTATTTGAAATATGAACATTATATGTTAAGAACTCTCAAACACAGCGAAATAATCGTGTTAAAGTCTGCTACAATGCGCAGCGACACAGCTGTCGCTGTAATTTCAGTGTCGAGCACCGAAGGTTGCACAGCTACTCGGATTTTTTTGTATTGTTTTGTCTTATTCTTTACTCCATTATTATCATTTCATCATGGCGGCCCTCGTCGACTGGTATTGTTCTCTCATAAGTGAATGAAAGCCAGGAATGGAGACGCGCTCACCGCGCTACGGGGAGCATATCATCCTACAATCGGCTGATTGCTGCGGGGAAAACATAAAAGTAGTATATTATCCTTCGTGCGGCTGTCTGTACCAAAAACAGCGGTGAGAACCTCCACGAAAGGGGAACCGGAGAAAACGTCCCCAGCAGAAAGCTCCCCGGAGAAACACCACCAGAGATCATGCCTCCTCAATGGACGATGAAGCTGCCCGGTATTAGCCTTACTGTGACTGGAGTGCATTGCCAAAGATCAGCCTTCCCTCCTGAGGATCTAAAATAGTACTGCTTAGCCAGGGGCGCAAAAAAAAAAAAAAAAAAGAAAAGAAAAGCAGAAGAAGAAACTATGCATAAAGGAAAGAGCATGGCTTTAGACTAGACAAACACTTCTTTCAGACAAACACACAGCTTTTTAAGCTGGATTTTTGAAATATGTCTTGAAAATGTTTACGTTGCCGTCGGCTAAGGATGTATACTTCTTCCGGCACGGTTGTCTGAAATCGCCTGTCCGTGGTTCTGCAGCCCATATTTCCTTGGTTGCCCTCGGAAATGTTGTTCCAATGCTGTATTTAAAGAAAGTCCATATGCTGCACGTGTTTTTTTGCTCAAAATATCTTGCAACACCTGGAGATTTGAGATGGGATAAACCACAGGGTGCAGATGTGCAAGCGTGTGGCAAGCAGTACATAAATCAATTATCAAAAACTGATTCCTTCAACGTGTTCCTTCCGGAGATATACGAGCGTCCCGACTCTAACCTCCCCTCCCAATATTTGGACTTTGTTCCGCGATTATTAAAGACATGACCGAAGTGGGGACGGTGAGCCAGTGTACCAATTCCAGTTCCAATTCCAACCCGTGTACCTCAAACTGCTGGTGAACTTACGGCTAAAGAAGCCTCTGGCCACGTGCAGGGCTGAATTTCGACAAGAAAAACTAAAACAATTTTACTCATACGCAAATGGCGAATATTACTAAATAGAAATGTTACGAAAGTTCAGCAGATGAAGCTACGACTAGCTTTGAGACAAGTTGACTCTCCCCAATGCTGTCACTGTGGTGCCGTTGAAGATCTAGAGCACATTCTTGTCCATTGCCCACACTACCAAGCCTTCCCGAACCGTACTTTCCGGATCCCTTAACGAGCTGGACTCTCGCCCCCCCCCCTCTCTCGCAAAATTATTTGGCTGATGGCCCCTTCCAGCCCACCAACGCTCTATTCTCAAAGCTCTGTTTACCTATCTGGATACCATAGGGCTTCGATCCTAATTGTGAAGGGGCTCATTATTTCATTCCCCCGCATCACCAACAACAATGGTGTTGAAACAATTGGGGTTGATTGGGGTTGGGGTCGCCCCTGGCGATGAAACTCCCCATTCATCATCTCTCAATAAAGTTGTTGTTGTTTAACTATAGTTTCAAACTTTTCACGACTCACGCAGAATGACGCAGAATCGTCTCTAAACTAATTATATCGAATCATTAAACAGCTTGGCGAAGATGGTGTACGACGTCTGCGCCCTCATGTCCAGCAATGGTCACGCACATAACACACCGCTGTTTCACACACTCGTTGAAGGCCTAACAGAGAAATGGTCAGTGGCCTTGCATGCCTTGTAGTTTCCAAGAAGCCTTCTTTCACGAACAGTTAACAATAAGAAAAAGAAAAGGTAGTTTCCCCAGTATCCCAACCCTAGACGACACAGCCCGGTGGTAGCATCCATACGAACCAATGTCTATTCAGCCAGTGAGACGTCTGGAACTTTGATCTGATTGAACACTACACAAACTTTGCGAAAAATTGTCGAAGTCGTATGCGGCATCCCTCGTTCCACTTTACGAATAGCTGTCAGAAAATGCATGAACGACAATAGAAAACAATACAGCGCGTAAGTTAATAAAAATCCTACACACGTTTGCGCACCACTGAGGAGAAACACAAGCAAGTGGACTAAGCAAACCTGTGCGTCTCCCTCTCCACTGTGTCGGCCTGGGAGCCGCAACACATTGTCTGCTGTGCCTTAAAAAGCGGGAAAGAGGGGGAACATGCCTTGTGCGAGTACACATTTATGAAATTGGCTCACTTGAAAAGAAGAAACCGCTCTCCCCTTCAGTTCGATCACCATTGATTATTTAATTGCTTCCACGTGGAAGCTTCGAAGAAAGCTACAGATACGCCCGCGAAGAAAGCTTTCTCCGTGCAAACGCCGGAGAAGAAAAGACCGTCTTTTTACAAAGGGGACGCGACGCTCTTAAATACCACATGTGCCGCACGCAGACTGGCCGCTGGCGAAATTGCCAAAACTTAAACATAGCGCTTGTATGTGGAAGGCAGACAGCTTCAACCCCGAAGCAGTAAAACGAATAGAACCAGCAAAATGATTCTCGAAAAAACGCGAAAGGAACGCGAGAATTTTTGTCCTCGTGACCACCCCATCCAATATGCCTTTTTTGCCTGTGTTCGTTTTAACCAGAACTTCAGCCTGCTGAAATATAGCTGCAGTTCTACAATATTGTCTGAAACGATATTGTACACAGGACTCTGTGCAGTGTGTGACAACATGATTGTGTCATTCCTACGTAATTGTGCGTGTAACAACGCGAGTTTACGCTTTGCGGAGACAGAGCCTTGTCAACCGATTGCTGCCAACAAAGGAACAAAATACGAAAGCAGATATGTCAACGTGACCAGTAAGAGGGGAAAAAAGATCCATTCCAGTTGAAGCAACCAAAACGGATACGTACAGCTTGGGACAAAAGTTTACGGAACACCGGACTGTCGCATTTCTCCATTGGAGCGGCACCCTATAGCGGCAAATAGAAGCGGACACGCATACTGAGAGATGGATAGAATAGCCGGTCACCCATTTCTTATTTGATCTCTTACTGATAGCTAGCCTAGCAGGGGGCCAGTCCGATGCAGAAATACGCCGCTGCCGTGCTCCGTAAACTTTTGTCTCAAGCTCTACTAGGTATCAGAGCGGTGAACCAGCTCACGTGGCGGAGTAGTTAGCGTGCCTGCCATGTCGCGTCGAGACTGGGAGGTGGTCGGGTTTGAATCCAGGTGCCGGCTGTGCTGTCTGGGGCTTTGCTATCTGGGTTTTCCTCAGATGCTGTCAGATATAAGTCGGCCCAGGACACACATTCCCCAGGGCGTCAGTTGTGAACTTTGCCCACCTCTGTGAGGCCGACAACGGGGAGCCCTTTCACAAGCACTACCACCATCAGTGCGGTGATAAAAAAAAGGAAGAGAGAAAAAGAGAATAGGATAGATATGGGCATGGTATTGAATGCATCTTTTCCCCCTTTTACTGGTCACGCCGACATATCTGCTTTTCTATTTCGTGCCTTGCGCTCCTTCCCTTCCAAGAATCACTCTGCAAACTGGATAACACAATAATAGCCAGGAGGAAAAGGCACAGAATTTTCATGTGCTCTTCATATTTACATGTACACAGATAAACAAGTAGTCTAACAGCTTTATTTTAATGATAATGACGGGGGAGTTTCATCGCCAGGGACGGTACTCTACCTCAGTCTTGGGAGCTTGGCTATGATGGAGGATCACCGCACTAGGATTCAGGGACGGATCCAAACCTTGGGTTTTGGCCAGGGGGTTACTTTGTTGAAGCGCGTAGTGAGAGAGAGAGGGAAGTCCCATGTATAAACTGACGTTTTGGGAGAGGCGGTCGCCTCCCCCCCCCCTTTCCTTGGATCCGTCACTGCTGTACTGCAATCTCCACCGACGGCTCAACGACAGAGACAGGCTCTGTGTCCGCATTTGTCGTGCCCCAACACTACAGATAAGGGATGGCACGGCCATCTCATACAGCATCTCCGACGGCGGCGGAATTCGCCGCTGACCAGCTCGCTATGCAATATGCGGCCGCATGCGAGTCACCTGCGCAATGGATTATCTATAGTGATTCAAAAGCCGATCTCCACAGACCATACTACAGTATATTTATTGACAAGGGGGCGTCTCGTCACCGTTGTACACCAGATCCTCGCCACCTATCAGGAATCTACAATAGCGTCATACTGCAGTGGATCCTGGGACATGCAGGCATTCGCGGCAACGAAGCTGCAGATAAGGCAGCGGACATAGCACATCTGCACAATATAATTTGCCATACTCAAAGGCAGATGCGACACACCTGTTGAGATCCGCCACACTGCATGACAATCCTTCGGGCAACAGCGGCTAGATGGTCAAGCTGAACCTGTTTCCTCGTCGTCTACTCGTCTTCTTCGTCGAATTCTTCTTCTTCGTCGAATAGATCCGGACAACAACAACAACAACAACATAGATGAATGGATGACGATGATGATGTGGGATGAATAGATTCGAAGGTGAAGTTCAGTGTCCCACAAAGCCTTACTTGCACAGTGCAGTCGCTCCTCACCGATTTCGATTAAACGTGCCGTATGCGCGTCAGCTTCTTCACAAAATTGTGAGGGCCAACTCTGCGTACTGCTTAACGTGAGCCGTTGTGGAGGACACGGGACACATCCTTATCCACTGTAATACGCTATTGTGATATGCTTCCAAACGTTCATTATTGATGGCCGCTCTCGACCGACTGGTCGGTAGACCTTTTGACATTATAAAAGCGTCATGCGTCTGACTCTCCAGCAAGAGGGATGCAGTCCAGTTCTGACTGCGCTTGTGAATTTCATTGCACCGTGTTCTTTCGAATCCGCTTATTAGGTTTTGTACACTGTCGGTGTTTGAAGTTGTGATTGTTGCCGCTATAGCGTATACCTTTGTTGTTGCTATAGCGCTGCCGTTGCTGTTGCGCACTTGCTATCGCTTTGTATGTGATTGTGGCAACGTGTCTACGTTTTGGTGGGTGCGTGTGAAGAAAAAAATGGCGTTCCTTCACGAATTTTTTGCGGGCGATCTATCGAAAGGATCTTTGTTCTGAAAACGGCTACGATATCAGGTGACCGAAAGGAACAGATGTTCGCATTGAGACAACTTCGTAGCTTTTATAATTAAAAAGTTAATTAACGAAAGTTAATTAAGACATTGCCTTTGGACTTTGCTAATGCCCTCCTAGGGAGTGCCCTTCAGCATATGCTATATTGCAATTGATTTCATCTTGGAAAAAGTGTCATATATATTTTTTAAAAATATATGTTTGCAGCTAGCTGGGACACCCTGTATATATATATAACAACGAGGTTTTGTCAAAAGAGATCTTGCATATGGCACCTGCACGTAATTCACAGAGGAATACTGTTCTGTTCTCAGGGCCAGAATGTCCAGCTCCACAATGTCCCTTTTTTTAAGGTAAAACAGCTTTTATGACCCATCTCAATACTGAAAACGTGATATCTTTAACATCGAACTTTGAAGTAATGACTATATTTACATAATTGCCAAAGGAAGACAATAGCCCGTTTTTCACTGCAGCGTCACTTTAGTGGAATTGCGTTATATTTCCCCCCATATTCACTGAATATACATCTTCAAGGAAAAGGCCGACTTCGAAGCCGGATATTCTCAGTTCCATCTGAATAATAATGAAGAAGTCTACGTGTCTAAAATATCTTGAGGTACTTACACTTTGGCGCACTTGTACCAATATAGAAGGAAAGACATATAAGCAGCTATTGCGTCGTTTGCCATTACTGAGGTGCCGTTGCGCGACACAAATGTTGAGCTATCTAGAAAGACGACCTGCAGATTGTAATTACAAATAAATATAAAATTAATAGAACTGGAGTCTCACATAAGTACGAAAAGTTGAAAAAGACTTTGAATTACATGCAGTCAGTCAACGGCATGCGCCTTACATGCAATCTATTTAAGCAACAACAACAACGTTATTTCATGATTATGATTGAATTATTATTATATTCGGTATAGATTTCTTATTTTAAAAAAAAGGTATCACACCATCGCAGATGCCATTTCTGCAGTCGCATCATGCACGTAGTTTCGGTTTTGGCTCGTTTGCACAGCAAACTTTTGCGATGGGTACATCAAAGTACGTGTCAATACAATACAGTACAATACAATACAATACAGTACAGTACGTGTTCGTTTACGGGGATTTTCGAAACGATCGGGTAGGTGATTGTGGCTGCAATTCTGCTAGATCACATTTTCAAGAACACCTCTAATTAAAAAGTTCTTTAACGAATTTTAGGCAATTAGTGATTATGTAGTTACCCACTCTCTTCGAGAGAATGTCCACGTGGCCATAAAACCCACCTGCAAGTGAGTATTTCGTCTAAAAAAGCAATGAGAGCAATAGACGCCGTCTCTGCGTGCAAAAACGGCGTCTATTGCTCTCATTTCTCTTTTTTGAGACGAAATATGCACGGAATAAAAATAAATATCGTCTTTATCAACGGCATGCTCTAAATAGGTTTCATATGTTACTGGTAATTATTCAATTTCAATTCAATTCTTTATTTTTCCAAACAAGTTGGTGGGGAGGTCAGGCAAAAAGCTGCTAGTGTGCAGCTTGACGCGTTAATTATTCAAAGTGTAGGAAACACCTCGTGATGTCTTATGTCGGAATTGTGCACAGGTTTTATACTACAAACGAACCATTCTCCCTTACAACAAACATTGATTCAGGTGGGAGGATACTTCGTTGCCTCTATACAAATCCCGCTATAACTCCTGCGTGCAGCTGGTACAGCTCTCAGGAAGGAATGCAATATCTACACGACCGAGAAAAGAGAGAGTGAAAAATCTAACAACATATAACAACGAAAATAAGGTCGTGATGGAATGCTGAAATGTCAGGGAATCCCATAAGCACTCTGTGTACCCTTCTTTTGTTCCCGTGTTTGAAGAAGCTTGGAACTGAGGAATTTTGGTCGATACTTTAGTCTGAGCTCAGTCATTTCTTTCGCCTTTGCGCTAAGCGGCTGTCTTTCGATTTGGTCGACGGCATCCGAGGAGCTTTGCCAAATAATGTTCAAGCACGGGGCGGGCGGATGCTTTACACATGACCCGCACCATCCTTCACAGAGGGCCGTGGAAGACAGCGCTAAATAAATTCGACGCCTTGTCATATTCATTTCATTTTCATTTTACGGTGTTCAACTGTTGCGTAGCGTGATACAAAGTGGAACACATATCTTAGAACCGTAGGCACCGTTGCGTTAAAGAACAGGCCTCGGGGCAGTTTTGGTTGACGCGATACCGGGAACCTCTGCCAAGACTTCAGGTGGCATCAAAGTCCAACGCGGGACGAGGAGCTGCAGGTACAGACTTGGATAGTGGGGTTTCCTGAAAATGTGGTATGAGAGGTTGTTGTATATGCTCGATCCGGATCGAATACGTATTGGTCGAGCCGAGTGTTGTTTGCAGTGGCGCGTCATCAGGCAAGTGTAAAGCCTGAGTGATTCTGTAGAGCAGGTGGTGTCCCTCTACGTGAATCCTGACTGGGGGTGATGGTATGTCCCAGCGTGCAGATGTGTGGCGGCCCGTGTGTGATGACGAAGACGTGCCTCTGCTGCCACGCGCTACGGCTCTGGCACGGCAGTTCTACCGGCACCGTCCTAGCGTGAGGCCACGACCATCTGCCCGCTGGGACATTCCATCATCGCCGGTCAGGACTCATGTAGAGGGACACCACCTCCTCTACATTTGGTGACCCGAACAACGAACACCATGTTCGGCATAATTCGGCCAAGCACCATCCCAAATTACTGCAAGCCCACCTCCGAAGGTACGGTGCAACGTTCTATACCGAGGAACTGCTAGGCGACGACGTCAACTCAACGCGGCTCCACTCATCGCAACGCCCGGCCGCGAAACACCGTGGTTGTACCCATCTACCCGGCTCACGTCGCAATGGTCCCACACTTCACGTCACATCGCCACACGCTTCGTGATGGTACTCCTCGGGCTTCCACCAGCGGCACCTTCCCGAGCATCACGCTCCTGTACCGGTTGCGGTACGCCGCTGTCGACCGCCCCACCCGCATCTGCTACGCTTGCGGTCCAAGAACCCTGCCCGCCTCGCCTTCCCACCAGGCTTCCATACAAGACACTGGCAGCTCGTCCAGATGCGGTCAAGAGGCTCCGGGACCAACATTCCACCGGGGACACGCACGGAGGCCACAGTGAGTTTTACTCCCGGTCTCCCCGTGCTTCACGATGGTCCTCCCCGCAGTCTCCTTGGCGACAACACTACGAGCCCAGCGCTCATTCGGCTCACTTCGGCATACCTCCCTCACACCGCCCCTGGAACCCGCCCGGTCAGCGCTTGCCCGCACCAACCATTCTGCTGCTACTGCGATTTCTGAACAAGTCGTCCCTGTTGCACGTGTCGCCCGTCTTCCTCCTCTTCATGTATCGACGCGGACCCCAACCGCTAGCTCTACACCGCTCCGCGTCTGAGGGGGGGAGTGATGTGGCGGCCCGTGTGTGATGACGAAGACGTGCCTCTGCTGCCACGCGCTACGGCTCTGGCACGGCAGTTCTACCGGCACCGTCCTAGCGTGAGGCCACGACCATCTGCCCGCTGGGACATTCCATCATCGCCGGTCAGGACTCATGTAGAGGGACACCACCTCCTCTACAGATGCGCCCTGCCTCGCACTAGAGGAGCCCTATTGCTCTGAGAAGTGACGCCGAGATTGGGGGCCACTCCAGTGACATCACCGCTCGCCAGTGACCCCCGCGTGGCTCCAAAGAAGCTACCCCTTACAAAAATATTTAACTAGATCCTATAGGAGTTGTATAGAAATGCCTAGATAAAGCACATTGAATTTCTATAGGAATACTGTACAGTTTTTATGTACTCTTAAATATATTTTCTATAGATAATTGGTGACTGGTTTCTATAGAATCTGGATACAGGCGGGATGGATACAAATCCTATACAAAGCAGTTAGGAACTGAAAAGAAACTGAATAGAGATTGAATTGAGTAGCTGTCCGAATTCTATACATTTCTTGTTCGATGTATATATAGCACGTATACATTGTCTTTATTTGTGATGCTTGGTGTTTGACTGCATAGCCCTGAGGAACATGCAACAGTGACGATGTTGTAAGGTAAAACACACTCAGATTTATTTACATTTTATGTACAAAATCACTGTTGTGAGTGGCCAACAATGTAAATGTTTTCAATGTTTTTCAATTTTGTTCTGAAAGTTATTATTTTCCTTTTCACTAATTTATTTTGTGAAAATAAATCAATTTGATAGCTGCAAAGACAGTTACTGACTGTTGTGCGGGTATTGAGCTACGTAAGGTGAGAGGATACATTTCGATAGGGGATATGTCTCTATACAGAATGGATACAGAATATATACATTCTGGATTCGGATGTCTCCACAGAAAATAAATTAATTTGATAGCTGCAGAGCCTGTTACTGATAGTGCGCAGGTATCTAGCTACATAATGGTGAGAAAATATATGTTTCATGGAGGATTTATATCTATAAATAATGGATACAGAATATATACATACTGGATTCATATGTTTCTATAGAAAACATATAGAACCCACTAATTAAGCTCTCTATATAGATCCTATGCAGTTTTTATCTACAAGATAGACACTGGATACGCTAGATAGACATTCTATAAAACCCCTATAGAAACTAGAAATTCATTTTTGTAAGGGACAGCTCCCCTTCTATCCTCACGTCACTTGCCCCACGAAGTGACGTGAGTTCTCTCTTCTCGAAGAGCCGTTGGGGCCCCGCCTTTTCTTTTTTCCTCCATGCCTAGCTGGCAGGCGCACTGGCGCGCGGCAGCAGAGGCACGTCTTCATCGTCGTCCACGTGTCGCGACAATTCAGCCGCTGGAAACTACCTCGCTTGAGCAAGGACGCGCAGTTTGGCGTTGCTTGTGGTATACTCCTGTAGGCAGAGCTTCACCCTTTTCGCCAAAACACTTCGTAAGGATGCCTCTGACTTTGAGCATGTGTCAACAAAGCACGTCTAGAAACCAAAGGTATGGCCGACTGAATAACAGCCTCCAATCGTTGATGGTTACCCCAAGGTCGTGCAGAAGAATGAAGTGGGCCCCTGAAGTCGGCCCAGGACGCGCACTAACCCACCCGTCTCCCACTCTTTCCTGATGTCAACTCTCTATTTGCCCACATCTGTTCGTCCACATCCACAGACGTCAGAGAACAACAAACAGAACGAAAGTGCGCAACAACAGCTATTTAATCAGCAAATTAGCGAGGCGTGAGAGCTAATCAGCTCCTAGTTGCCTGCAAGAGACCTCAGGGCGTCGCACATTCTCTTCACGCCCGGCGGGCAGGACAGCGTCCCAGCTTCGTCGGCAATTTCCTCGAGGAAGACTTCACGAGCGTATTGGCTAACTAGACCCGCCAAGTGGGCGCAGTTGCCTGCCAAGTGTCGCTTTACGCAGTCATCCATGTCGTCCAGAGCACTAAAAGAATGCGAGCGGTAATCCTGTAGATTGAGCAGGCGAGAAATAACAAGTTACAAGTATAGCTACAACGGTATCCGCAGAGTTCCGCAGGTAGCCTACACAGTATTTGTTGTGCAGATACCTGACTGCAGTTCGTGTGTGGGTATACAGGGTGTTCAAAATTAAGCTTTCACGAGCGCTACGCAAACACAGCGATGACAGGAAACCTGATGATAACTTTACGCTACTTGTGTAAGAAACAGGTGCTGCTAATTATGTAGCACCTGTTTCTTACTCAAGGAACAGAAAAATAGCACTAGTGAAAGCTTAATTTTGAACACCCTGTATATCCATAACGGGGCCCCGGGCGCAAGCTGTGCTGTCTGGGTGTTTTCCCAGCGTTGTCTTCAGACGCTTTAAGACATAATGCCCTGTGACGTCTGCCCAAGGCGCACGTCCCCCCCCCCCCCTCCCCTGCGATAGTCGCGACGTTGCCCGCCTGAGCGTGGTCGACTATACGGCAAGCAGTTCCACCACCACAATCATAACGGTGCAACCGCAGAATATCAACAATGTCCTAGTAGTTTTTTAGTCTGCATAATACAATCTAAAGACATAACTTAGAGGGACGCTAATGTGTAAAGTTTTATAAGCTTTCCTTCTCCCTCCCCTTCAAAAGAAGCGCGACAATCCGGAGAGGACTCGGATTGGGTTCCTCAAACGATCTCACTCTACAGGGTGTTTCAAAAAGCGTGTCATTCGGACTTTATAAAAAAAACGGGCCGACGGAAAAATACGGGGTAAAGGGCACTTGTGTGGCAACTGAATTTGCCATCTTGCAAAAATATTTTAATTCGATTTTAATTAACATAAATTGAATATCATTAATTGAACTCCAAAATTTCCCAAGTCAACCTCACGTTTTTTTTTACAGAACTAGAGAGCCCGTAGCGAACTTAGTCAGACCCACCAACAAATCCGCTCGATATTGCAAAGGGTACTGCCCACAAAAAGTCCCGAAGTTGAGGCTTCAGAGTTTCGGGTATTCAACAGCGCACCAAATTAGTCGGAAAAATGCGCGGAGGGCAGGACATGCTCCTGCCCCCATGAAGCTAGAACAGTTTATCGTCGGACCGGCGTGCAGCACAAGACGCGCAGATAACAAGGCAGGTGACATTCCACCATACGTTGATAAGCGGCAAACAAAAATTATTCCGCCCCTTTTTTCCCGCCCTTTGTTTTTTCGACCTTCTATCTTTCATGGGGGCATGAGCATGTCCCCTCTCCACGAATCTTTGCGTCTGATTTGGTGCGCCGTTCAATACCCGAAACTTGGAAGCCTCAATTTCGGGACTTTTTTGGGCAGTTCCATTTGCAATATCGAGCGGATTTCTTAGTGGATCTGACTAAGTTCGCTACGGGCTCTCTAATTCTGTTAAAAAAACGTTAGGTTGACTTAGGAAATTTTGGAGTTCAATTAAAGAAATTCAATTTATTTCAATTAAAATCAAATGAAAATATTTTTTTCGAGGTGGCAAATTCAGCTGCCACACAAATGCAGTTTACCCCGTATTTTTCCGTCGCCCCGTTTTTTTATAAAGTCCGAATGACACGTTTTTTGAAACACCCTGTATAATCCGCCTTTTCAGAAAGAGCTAGCGCCACCGCTCGGCGAACTGGCGAAGTAGAATGGTTGTGAAATATGGCGTCAACTAAAATCATGTGCGTGCTGTTTCCATTGGTCACAAAGGGTTAATTGGACATCACCTGAAGTTCATGGAGCATCCTGGATGCAACGTTGTTCTGTGCGCGAGCAGCGAGCAAATGCTGGACAACTTCCAGCATTCGCTCACTGCTCGGGCATAGAACACCGGTGCTGGACAACTTCTTACCGTCCTCGGTAGCTCAGTCGATAACGTGCTGGCTTGCTGAGCTCAGGATCGCGGGTTCGATCTCGGCCGAGGGCGGTAGCAATGCATGTGGCGGAGGTAAACATTGCTTCCAGCACCGTGTGTCGGAGATTTCCGGCGCACGTCAAAATAACCTCAGGTGGTCCAAATTATCCGCAGTCCTACCCTGCGGCACGTGCGACATGTCGCCACACTGCGCAGACAAATCTTACGTGTAACATCATGGTACCATTATTATGTTATTATGGACAACTTCTTCTGCTGTGGGTTCAGTCGTTTGCACGGAAACCGGAAAAAGTTAAACTTCTTCCCCTTGCTGTACTTTGGTTTGCAACTGTCGAACAAACGTGCTACGTGCTGTCGAAGCTGCTGTCTCGCGCATGCTCCGTTAACATTTTATGAAATCGCCCATTGGTCAAAACGCTTGAGGATACCTACCAATGAGGGCCCACTCCGCATTGGCGCGCTTTTTGAGAAGGAGAATAGGAAGGAAGGCATATTGCTGTTTTTTCTATCGATCGTAAATCACGAACGACTAAACGGATGAAACCCGTTCCTTTTGTGTTGATACCAAGGAAACGGCATCTCTGATTCCGCGAGGAAATTGCTTTGCGTACTATAGTGCCCCTTTAACCACATAACAGGCTCTAAGCCTGTTGTGTCTTTTGTCATTCCGCGTCCTTGTTCTGTTTCGGCGACCTATATACTGTAAAAACAGTGTGTGTGTGTGTGGTGCGCTTGTGAAAGGGCTCGCCATTGTCAGCCTCACAGAACTTCATCCCATATAGCACGCTCTGTGCCAACCATGGCCACGAACGATAGGGATATCGCTTTAGGGGGCTTAATCGCATTACGCTTTCGATTTAACGAGCCGATACGATCTGACGAGTCGTTGGCCCAACGAAGCGAGCGACCTTAGCTACAATACATTGGGGGCACAATCGCTAGCCCTCATTATTAACGGCTCGTTAGGTCCGTGACATCACTGTACTGGGCAGAGAGCAGCCTGGATGCACTGCTAAAGGCGCCCAATGGTGCTGTCGCCCAGGTCGAAGAAGACGAAGGTGGTTACTTTTTCAAGTATGGTACTGCTGAACCGAGTGGCTAACCCTCGACTTCCAGGGGCACGGTTAGCCGATTTGGTTATCTTGCAAGCGAAGAAGCCCTCCGTCATCTTGCGTAGTATATAGGAGGCAGGGCCGGCGTCTACTTTTTGGTCCTGGTGGGGGGGGGGGGGGCACCCCGAGATTTGCCCCGGGCCGCACGGCGCATAGATGCCCCGCGGCCGAACGGGGCATGTATGCGGGATGCTGCCGCAAATCGTGAACAGGGCCTTGCATGGCGTGATGGCATAATGTACGTCGCGTCCCGTCGTACTGCTTACCATTTTATCTCAAACGTACGGTTAGGTTTCCAACCACTGCTTTAGCAACCTAACAGCAGCTAGCTCGCGCTCCAGCACTTTACTCTGTGGAAACAGTAACGTCTAAAATTCCACTGTAAACGGGGAAAGCGCAGCGCATCACCCAATTCCCAGAAATAAAAGAATTCTGCCTGTATTGCATTCATTTCTTCGCTGATTAGGTGTCGAAATGGTCTATCTAGCACAAGAAGTCCCCATCATTAACCCCACTTAGCGACTTGACGAGCGGGTTGATGACCCGCTAGGGAGACGAGCTTGATAGATCGCTAGGCAAGCAGCAGATGACGCCACTGTCACGTTTACGAAAACAAAAGCGTCACAAGTCACGTGAAATTCGTCAGGTGTCGCATACTTAACGTGTTTCGGGCGTCGCGATTAGGCCGAGGCACGCGACTAAACTGAAGATATTAACGAATCACGGTTGAACGAATCGTTAAATGTCACGAGCTTCCTAGCTCGTTACGACTGCCAGAGATTACGCCAGTGTTCCGTTAACGAAAGGGTACAAGTTGCTTAGACACGCCGTCTTCCGCGAGGGACGTTAAATACGGGGTGCCGTGTGATGAGCTTTCATCGCACGTTAAAGAACCCTCAGGTGGGCAAAAAGCAATCCACAGACCGACCGCTGTGGCGTCGCTCATGATCTCAGTTGTCTCGCGACGTAAACACCTAATTATTATTAAGTTAACGAAAGGAACGGCTCACACGTCACGTGTCGAAGTTATCGAGCACCCCACCCCTCGTTAACCGGTTAGCCGCGTTGGCGATTAAGCCACCTGATTCGAAGAGAGAGGAGGGCGTACGCCTTTTTGTGTCAATTATCATATATCCAAATTGACGTAAAAAGGCGTTCGCCCCCCCCCCCCCACACACACACAGATACACCCTTGTCCCCCACAGACCTGCCTACTGTCAACTGTCCGGGTCTGCACGCCTCTCATATCTACAGCTGCTTCCCGTCGCTAACACGGAATTTTAAAAAAAATTCAGATGGTCGCAAGTTTCATTCGAATTATGCGCTTAAGAAGCGTTTTCCTGGCGAAAGAGAGAAGAAGAGGGCGTACGCCTTTTTGTGTCTATTGTCGTATATCCAAATTGACACAAAAAGGCGTACCCCATAACATCGTCATCATATATCTGTTGTTGTTACAATGAGTTCATATCGTACAGTTTTACATGCTTCTTTTTTGCTACGCTGTTAATGCAAGTGAAGTATTTCATCGGTGAGTATGGCGTGATGCAAGTCATAAAGTAGTGTTAATTATAAAAAAAGAAACAAAAAAAAACGTAGTATATCGGAAGCAGGCTGCGAAATCAGCGCAACTCAAATTGCATTCGGTGTCTCACCAGCAAAGAACAGCCTCTTTTTCCTCGTCCGTCTCCAAGGTGTCGAGAAAAGCGTCATCGTATAGTGGTAGCTTATCGAGGTCCGACACGCAAGTTGCCACTTCTTCCCCGGCGCTCTCGCAGTCCTGGGAAGTGACGACCTCTGCAAAGTGTGATACTTGTGTGCAAAGTGTGTGTATGTGTGTGTGTATGTTTTACTCTTGGGCTCATGGAAATGGAGATTCCGTCTACATTCTCAGCAGTGCAGTTAACATTTCTAGACAACATACATTTCCAGCAAGACACCGGTCTGCCCTTTGTCCTTTAGTGCGCCTCCCGTGTCTTCCTTCGTATACTATAGGGGCCTTTACGTAACACCGAATATGCTGATGCAGCCTTACTACCGTCTCTCACCCATCGTCAACTCATTGTTATTTCGATATCTCATAGAGTGCCGTCGGCATTGGGATAGCGGACCACAACTGAAGTGGCGAAGTTCTCCATTCATCATCATCATTCTATTTGTTGTTGTTGCTAGACAACAGTAGGGACTAAACTTTTACTTACTCAGAAATACGAAGAGTACGAACGAAAATGCAAACACCTTCATCATCTTTGTCTGCTGAAAAGTGAAGATAGAGAAAGGTAGTGACGCACTGTAATCGTCATCCCACTCATATATCAACCCACATGCACTGAGGCATGGTGCCGCCTCACCCACCTCATCCCACCTCATCACCTCATCCCATCGTTATTCATGTAGTTGTTGTTGTTGAATCTAAAAATAATGATTTAACAACAACAACTTTATTACAAGATGATGACTTGACAAGACAAGATGATGACAAATCATGATTTGTTCTGTACATGCCTGTCTGGTCTCTGTTTCTCTAGCATATGGTGACGATCGTTTCAGTCGTGTAGTTTCTCTTTGTGATATTTTGTGACTTTGTAAAATTTTGTAGAACTCAGTGTACATTGTTGTTTGTATCCTTATCTGGTTACCGGTCGTTGCTCAATCATTGTAAATATCATAAATCGCTGCATTTTGTTAGTTTTGTCACTGGGTCGTTGCAGCTATCATCGTATATTGTTCACTGTCATGTTTGTTGTATCAACATCTTTTGGGTAGTCATTCTAGTTATCATCTACACCCGTTGTATCATAGCTGTTATAATACTGTCGCTGTTGCTACCACTTGTTCCTTGTTATTAAATTTTCTTTTCAATGAATGCGCGGCCTATTAAACGGTCGTCGGGGCAGTACCCTCTGCGGTCCCGGGAAGATTCTTTCTTAAAAATTCTGGGAAACTTTGGGAAACACAGCAGGAAAACGTTAAGGAAGACGTTAAGGAAGATGGGCTCACTATTTTTGTGTCTCATCTAATCAGTCAACAATACATACACGGTTGGCAATACAAGACTGGGAGGGAACACTCACTGGATTCACTTTCTCCAGAAACAGGAGGTGCTGTTACTCGGAGTACGCTACTTGGACGAAGCCTCATCCCGTATGGGGTGTGCTGTACTTATAGGAGGCAGGAAGCCCGTGTTTGGTTCACAGTATGATAAAAGTACATGTGCAATGTGATTGGAGTAACGCTTTCGTCGACGTCATCAGCCATGCATAAACCCTGGGTCGGTTACTGTGCCGAATAAGTTATGCATGCGCTCTAAGCAAAGAACATCGCCGTACTACAGTGTCTCAGCCAGTGATCATTTGGAATAATATCGCCCTCGTCTCCGATTTTTAGTTTTATTTATTTTTTATTTTATTTTTTTCAAAATGAGAGTATAGTATGCCTTCTCTGTGAAACGCAAGGTGAGCTGCCTCAAGCATCCCCCCACCACCACCCGCGATTGCATTCAAATTATCTCCAAAAAGGCGTAGCTCACGGTCCCTCTCCCAAAATCAGAAGTGATGACCGTATCGTCCTGTGCAGTGGTTAACATTTATTGTGTTATGCAGTGAACGTTCTGAACGTTCAGTTCAGAACGGGAGGGAGGACCCCTAGGACCCCTATATGTATATTGTAACCTCTTGTATAATATTGGTTTTGTCAAATAATTCTGAAATGTGAAACGTTCTTTTTCTTTTTTTTTTCTGTGAATGTGTAGAGGCAAAGTACTGTAACGCGGTATTCAATTATAGCTTGTGGGTCGATATAACACATTACCGATTAGACGTCACATACACCTTCGCACGAAGGAACATGTGCCGAAAATTCGAAAGTTTCTTACTGCTGTCACACGCGTTAGAAAGAAGAAGAAAAAAAAAGTAACGAAAAATATGGAGGAAACCAACATGTCCTGTATGCTCCTCAAAAACCGAAAGCTCGGAGGTTCTGGTCTGGTCTCCCTAAGCAGGACTCTCTATGTCGTCTATGTGTCGTGTCCTGTGTCTTAGGGGGGCACAATCAGTTCCTGAGATTCTGAAAGGATATTGACAAGCGCTAAATGGTCCAAGGGTTGCCGCTGCATTACTTTCTTGAACATTGTTCATTCGGTGACCCTCATCCTCACATTCACACTTTCTGTTCATCTACGGGCTCCAAGGTCACAGAAGTGACATTGGGGACGTTTCCCAGATATAGCGTTCCACGTGCAGCATCCAAAGCGGTGTTCAAGTTCGCAGAGTTGTTCAGGTATTCGAACGTATGTCGTTTTACCAAAATCGAGGACAGGAAAGAAGAATGCACAGGGATAGGATAGGATAGGATAGGATAGGATAGGATAGGATAGGATAGGATAGGATAGGATAGGATAGGATAGGATAGGATAGGATAGGATAGGATAGGATAGGATAGGATAGGATAGGATAGGATAGGATAGGATAGGATAGGATAGGATAGGATAGGATAGGATAGGATAGGATAGGATAGGATAGGATAGGATAGGATAGGATAGGATAGGATAGGATAGGATAGGATAGGATAGGATAGGATAGGATAGGATAGGATAGGATAGGATAGGATAGGATAGGATAGGATAGGATAGGATAGGATAGGATAGGATAGGATAGGATAGGATAGGATAGGATAGGATAGGATAGGATAGGATAGGATAGGATAGGATAGGATAAAAAATAGTTGCAGATGGGAGTTTCAAGAATGCACTTGTCTTTGTGATGTGTTCAAGAAAGCGAATATTGAAGTGTTCAAATTCCATATTTTACATCACCACCCCTAGTGAACAAACACCATCGCCCTGCTAAATGCAAACCCGCATCCGACAGAAACCCAAGTTTGACCAAGAGAGAGAAACTGACTGACAGGATCCAGTTGCACGTACGAATTTCTCTGTCTGTTTTCTTCGAAAATTCTAGTGGTTACGAGGCATTATTTTTTAAATATTTGAGTGCATATAAAATGATCAACAGATAACAGATGCGGAATTCATGTACCGCAGGTCATCGATCACATCGTGGTTTGATAATCCACATTTAGTCTCGTCTTCCTTATTTGTGTTTCTTTCCAACACTAAGTGTGCATACGCATAGATTAATTGCAGTGTTTGATAAAAATGTGATTTGTTATTGCCTTTGTAGGTCAGTTTTCGAGCAACACAGACAAATAAACTTATTGAAGAGAAATTCATGAACACGGTTATAGACCACCGCGGGCGAAGCAAAAATGTCTACCAACCAGTTGAAATCGACTTATAGTTGCTCAAGGCCAAATAAAACAGTTACACAGCCAGTGGGCGTGTACTCCACATCCGCCACTGGCAATCTGTTTGGTCTGCCTTCCGTCCTTTTACTGCTCACTCTAACGGACGTCCGCACAATTCCAAACCTATCACACCACATATTGGTTCCTTTGATAAAGTGCATGTCAGAAATAGCCTCTGTACTATAGCTGAGACGCTGAGGCTGTTACCATGTTCGACTACGTGTCGGCTGCCAACCCGAAAGGCCGACGAACGGTATCGGGGCTTTTCCGTGCTACGCTCCACTTCCACACAACAAACAGGCGCAAGAAAAAAGACGAAAGCATACAACGTTCACATACACTCGTATACAGCACGAAGAAGGACAACAAGCGAGTATTAAAGAATGAAGAGGCGACACTGTGCCATTCGAGATGAAACATGCGAGACAATACCTCCGCGCAAACAATGCGAGATAATACCAACAGGATCGGTGACAGAAAGCATGCGGGCATTTGTAACGTACTTGCACGAGAACCTGCTAAATCTCGCGGGCTTTTCTATGTCAGCTTCCCTGATGGGCTCGTGGGCTCTGGTCGCGGTATAGAGAGGACTTAGTGCTACGATGACCAGCGGCCAAGGTCTTTGAGCATATACTTCATGTAAATGATGGCCGTTGAATTTGTCCTCCTATGTTTAACTGCCAAGTCCAGTACAACGTTAATTTGAGCATGTTGAAAGACCTATAGTGCAAGTTTTGCAGATACACCGGCCACAGAACATTGGACTCGCTACTGTGCACGCATGGGCTGTTAGCTGCTAGCTAAATGGAGTAAAAATGTTAAGGAGCCGTCCGGTGTCCGTGAGGAAGTCCAAGAGCTCCGACAGTCAGTTGTTGCAACGATGAGTCTGCTCAAGGTCCAAATAATACCCTCAATCTCAGAGGACTTCCTATAACTTTGGCAATTGATGAACGCAAACAGGACCGTCCTCGTCATGGGCAGCACAGTGGAGCAGAATGCGCTCTCTGTCCGCAAGAGCGCCACTGGTGGGACAATTTGGGAAGTTTTTTTTTTTTTCGAATTTAAAAGATTCCAAGCGGGGTATTGGCAACATTTAAACGCAGCCGGTGCACTAGAGATGCTCGTGACCTGCTCACACCACGCGAGATGGAAAATTCCATAGCGGGGTCCATGACTCCAAGGAGTCCAAGGTTGTTATTTGCATCTGCCACAGGTCAACGATACTGATGCAGTTTATCTGCAGCAACTAAGTGATGTTTTAAGCAGCACTCTGAGACTGTGAGGTACACGGGTGTCGAGGTAGATTGCCGTTGTTGGCCGCACTCAAGTGGGCATCGTCACGACTATAGCCAAAAAAAAGGAAAAGAAAGTGGGAGAAAGGGGAGTTGAGGACTTCAAAGTGATGTAGAAGCAGGATGACCGGTACTGATGGGACGGAATCACACTGTAGGTGAGAGGTGCACTAGAGTGGTCTCTCCGCTAGGCCCGTTGCTTGAAGAAAGCGCACGAGGCCGCGAGTTTTTGAAAGTCGTTCCGCACAAGAACCTTCGGGGAAGAGGACGTCCGTCAGTATACCAGGCCTGGCGTGGGGAAGATGGGTTTCCCGCATGGCATGGTATGCACGGCATTCTATCAGGATATGCGCAATTGTCTCCGGATGATTACAGTGTCCGCAACTGGAGTCCTCCCTGGAGCCGATCTTGCACAGTTGCGAGTTCGTGAACGCAGATCCTGTGCGTAATGGATGGAGCATTGTCTGCATACCACGGGGAAGATCTTTCGTGGGGAGAGAGGGTCGGTGATTCTGCATGATGTCCTGTATGCCAGGGTGACGCACCTCAACTAGCTGTTTGACGATCATGAGCCTGTCAGTGTCGGCCGGGACTGCTAAGGATGGGCTGCAGCTGTTGTGTGCTGAGGAAGCTAGCTGGTCCGCTCGTTCGTTGCCTCTGATGCCGACATGAGATGGGATCCATTGGAGCGTAAGCTCACCTCCGGTTAGCTTATGCTGGGCACACGATCTCCTTATACATCGGGCCAGAATGCTACCACACATGGGGTTTATCACGTTGTTGAGGGCACTTCTGGAGTCCGTAAGCAAGACGGCCTTAGGTATTCCGGTGACTTGAACCGCAGCAGCTGCGTGTAGCAAGGCCAGGAGTTCGGCCGTCGTAGATGAGATTGGGTAGCGAACTGATTTCCCTTGCCAGGCCTTGTTTATTGACGGGATGTAGTACGCACTGGTAGCACTTTTGGAACGGTGGTCAATGGAGCCATCCGTGAACACCAGAGTATGTGTGTGATAAACGTCGCTGATCAGGTTCTCAGCCGCCGTCCTGGCCACTAGGGGGCTGGACTCGCTCTTCTTCCGTAGACCCGGGATGTGAAGCGTTGTTGCGGGCACGAACTCCCGCCACGGCGGCGTAGGTGGACTAGCTGGGAGCCGAGGAAGAGCGCCCCTGTTGGCTAGAGAGCTGGTGGCACTAGCCAGGCGTCCTAGGGATGTGTGTGTCCTCTGTTCGAGTTCGGTGAAGAGGGAATGCTTGCTTGCTCGTCGACATGACGTAACAGCTACGAGTCAGCCAATCAGGATGGTGTTTTCAACGGCGGTAGCCAATCACGAACAAGCTTTCAGCCATGGAGACGAACAGCCGTCGTCTGCGAGTAGTGATTGAACGTCCCTGTGTACAAAATGGGAAAACTTTAAAATAAAGCGCAAAACGGTCCCATATCTTTCTCCAGACTGATTTTCTGGAAAGCGTGTTGCACTTTTTGTCTACAGATTCAGGTCTACAGGTTCCAAGCTAGCTGCAATCATTTGCAAGTTCTTGAATTCGCAGAACGGCGACTTTCAGTAGCAGACGAATTCTGACTTTATATGTCCACGTAGCGAAGGAGGGAGAGGAGGCAATAAACAGGCCTTCCGTATCTAGGTGGCGTTCCCCCCGAGCGTTAGTCGAGACGTCGCGCTTCTCTGTGAGGCCGACAACGGCGAGCTCTTTCAACACCACCACCAACGTGTAGATTGTACACAGATTCGGCGATAACAGATATCTCCTGTTTGCCTATAGCCAAGTCACTCGTAACGCCCACGTTCGTTTCCTTGTCCTTTTTCGGCGCGCGTTCACTCACCGATTTCGAGATAACCTGGCAAAGGACGCCAGTGCTTCTGCGCAGTGTGCGAACCGCTCCGATAAAGCGTAGTCTTCGGGGACACTTTGGGCATGGCCCTTTGCTTGCTCCGTTAGGAAGCTGCTTTAACGAGCAAGCAAACGGCCGTGCATTGGGTACGTAAGCCGTGTGCGGACGTTTAAGGCCCACACTAAGAAATGCTGAGGATACGTATATCGGCTGCTGTGGTGTCGCTCACGGCTGCGGTTATTTCACGACGTGAAATGATCATGATTACCCCGTTCTCCTTCCACCGACGGCGAGGAGAGAAAAACTTCGTCGAAGCATGAGCTCCACATTAGGCGCACCACACGGTAAGCCCCTGCAACGGAACTTTTATACGAAAGTAAGTACGTCGTCTTAAAAGTCCCCCATCAGTGTCTAATGGAGACATTCTGGAGTCCTTTGCACATTCACTTTTATTCCCGTTAAGTTTTTATGTTTTTATTTCCGTTAAGGTAGGGAAATTGTAAGGACATCTCGCATGAACATACGCGCGAATCAATCATGCCATTTAGTTCCCACTCGTACGAGTATATGTAACAAGTGCTGATACACCTCACATTATTTTGCGCATGAGAAAAAAAAATGTGCGAAAAAAAATGGAGGAACAGTTACGCAATTGTAGCGTGATTTTCAGCGTCTGCTGCGTGTGACTCAATTAATGCTTGATGGTTGTTATAACGGAGTGGACATCAGAGGCGATCTGGGGATGCGACCACATACCGATCACAACTGTAGAGATGATCTCCGTCCATACGAGTCCTGACCGGTGGTGATGGAATGACCAACCGGGATGATGTTCGTGGCCTCTCGCTAGGACTGTGCTGGTAGAACTTAGTGGCTAGCAGGTCGTCGTTGTCTGTGGCAGCAGATAAGCTGCCACAGCGTTATCTTTTCGCATGACGGGTCGCGTGACGCCCGGGCGACCACTAGATCTCGGTACGGTCGTCTACTCGTCTAGTCGTACGGCGACCACTAGATCTCGGGTCGTCGTTTGTCGCTGCAGCAGATAGGCAGACGACGACGACATTACATTTCGCCTGACGAGTCACGTCACGGGGTCCCATGGCGCCCGTGCGTTTTCTGCGGACGACCACGAGATCTCGGGTAGGTCTGCCATTAACAGCTGACGCTGTGAAAGTTAGCCTAAGAAAGCTAACTAACAAACATGGCCCTGGCGCTCATTGCATGCTCTTGATAAAAATGCACAGTCACTGTTACAACCTACGGCGGTATCTTGCTTCACGGTTTCGCAACACGATAATCGAGTTCGAATTGACATGGGACCCATTATAGTATCCCGGAATGAGCACTCCCCCCTCTCAGTCATGTCAGTTTCTCCTTCGATCTACTAGCGCCGGAGACCACGAGCTCAACGCTTTCTTCTCTTGTTGCAACCCCGAAGAATCCGTGTTGGATGCGTTGACTATGTGGAGGGTTCATTACATCGATCCGAAGCTCTTCTGCGCCTCTGCGGCTTTTGTTCTGTGCGCGGACAGAATTTTTAGTGCGTTGCTTTACTACTGATTCTTTCAACTCAAAATTGAACAGAAAAACAGAATGCACTGAAGGCGATCGTAGATTTATTGTGGTACAAGCTTTCGTGCACGAGGCTGCACTTCCTCAGGTACCTCTTGCACAAAAGCTTGTACCACAATAAATCTACGATCAACCTTCGGTGCTTTTGTTTCGGTGTTCTTCAGCTACGGTCTTGACTGCCCTTCTGCGCGTCTTTCTGCAAAATTGAGTGCAAAGGGGAGCTTGGCGTACTTCGTGTAAGGCTGTAATTACAATGTGCTGAAGTATAATATCGGATAGTAACTAAAAAAGAACAAAAGAACATTCGAACGAAGATTCGCGAACGCATACTACTGGGCACACATCGGGTCGTCGTTGTTCGTCAAAAAAAGGGTACACACACTCCAAGGGTACATGAACCTCACTACAGCATATGTTCATAGTCAACTAACCCTTAGTATGGTATTGTTCTGTCTCCTGACTGGTTAAAAAACGGGAGGCATTGGCGTTTTCTGCGAAACCTTGCAATGGTTGAAGCCGAATGGCTGTCTCAGTTTTACACCCCTGTCACACGGGCATTTCGATCCTTCTCTGATCCGATCTGCATCGAACTTCCCGAGCACGCTCGAGTTTTGACGCTGCTACACGGCCACTTTCAATGCGCATTGAATGGTTGACCTGTGCAAATGAATAAACGGAACTCATTAATTTCGCGTTTCCTATATAACAGCGATATTAGTGGTAATTTATCGTATGTAAGCATCATTTGTAGCTTCGCGCGCATGTCCGTCTTAAGTTATGACACTTCACCGGGTCGAGGATGCAAATGGCGGCCGTCGAGCCGTCTTGAAATTCTCAATCCTGTTATGGGAACTTTCTTGAGTCAAGCAGGATCAAAGTTCGATCCTGCTTGGAAGCGGCCGTGTAGCACCATCCGATCTGCATTAGGTTCAAGCAGGTTCGGTCGAGCAGGATCGAAAATGCCCGTGTGACAGGGGTATTATAAAGCGGGCTTCACGTATCACAGGCTAGCGTAAGGTGAAGCCAACTTCTGTTTGTGCGCCGGTGTTGTAAAGCGGGATTCACCTAAACCTTGCGAGCGTAAGGTGCAGCCAGCTTGTTGTTTACGTGACTGCCTTGTAAGGCGGGTATCGAACACCTGAAAGATGACACTGAAGCTTCCTAAAGCTTTAATATGTACATACATGCTTTCGCGTGGTGGACCACGCTTCATCTGGTACACAAAGAAGTATGACCTAACCCTTACAACCAAAAAGAAAATATACCAGCTCCCGTGGCACAGTGGTTAGGATGATCGCTTTCCACGCCGAGACTGGGAGGTGACATGGGTTCGAATCCTGTCAACGGCTATGCTGTCTGAGGTTTTCTGTGGGTTTTCCGAAGACTTTCCGGACGAATGTCGGCACAGTTCCCCCTGACGTCGGCCCAGGACGCATACTAACCCCCCTTGTCCTCCACTCCTTCCTGCTGTCCTCTCTCCACCTGCCCACGTCTGTACGCTGCTCATAGCCACAGTTGCTTCGCGGCGCCAACACGGAATAAAAGAAAGAAAATACGACTTGCGGAACGGCGCGCCAACCGAAAGAACGCCCAATTTTCGACGATTTTGTTGTTGAACAGCTTTCAACACTGATTTGAACACGCCGTGACTCATCTGTGACATTGAGCAACAACGTACTCAAGTGCGTCGAATTGCTCCACACTTGTTACTGCCTATCCTGTATAAGGTCTTTCTCAAGGCCTCATTTGTACCAACTTAAGGGCAAGAGCAAGAACAACTTTATTGTGAGATGATGAATGGGGAGTTTCATCGCCAGGAGCGATACTCTACCCCATTGTTGGTGGTGATGGGGGGAATGAAATAATGAGCCCCTTCACAATAAGGATCTATGACCTATACGTTATCCAGAAATGTCAAGAGCAGGGTTGCGGAATGGGATCACCCATTCCATTCCTATTCCATTCCGAGGAATGGAGGTTTGTGATAATTCCATTACTTTTAATTCTTCGAAATGAGAAGGTATGGCCAATTCCCACTCTTGGAATGGCTTGGCAATCCCATTCCATTCATTTAATTCCATCAATAAGAGAAAAGGGACCCGTAACTGTAGCCCAG
Organism: Ornithodoros turicata; assembly: GCF_037126465.1. Taxonomy (NCBI): domain Eukaryota; kingdom Metazoa; phylum Arthropoda; class Arachnida; order Ixodida; family Argasidae; genus Ornithodoros; species Ornithodoros turicata. Next base: position 41,258,404 of record NC_088207.1, read on the forward strand.
TACTGCTATAGAGGAGATTGACATTACCCAACGCGGAAAAAGCAAAAAGACAAGATTATTTCGTCCTTGACCGTGTGGCACCCAGACCAGTCAATTCCAATTCCATTCCGCCTGCGAAAAAAAAAAAGCCTAATTCCATTCCATTCCCAGGACAGTTTCCGCCATTCCATTCCAATTCCATTCCGGGCTCTGAAAAATCCGGAATGATTCCGGAGCCATTCCAACCCCGGAGTGGCAACTTCGCAACCCTGGTCAAGAGAGCTTTCAGGGCAGAGCGTTGGTGGGCTGGACCAAGCAATTTTGTGAGAGAAAGGGGGCGAGAGCCCGTCTCGTTAAGGGTTCTGGAGAGTACAGTTCGGGAAGGTGTGGGCAATGGAGAAGAATGTGCTCTAGATCTTCTACAGCACCGCAGTGACAGCAGTGGGAAGAGTCAACGTGTCTCAAGCGGTAGCGCCTCTGCGCTCTAAAAGCCACATCGAGGCGCGTTCGATGAAGTAATGATGCATCTTTGCGAGTGGTATGTCGAGGCACGCGGAAAGCGAGCGCTGGATCAACTCTGCTCAGCATGGCTGGGCGGAGAATGTCAGCGGTACATTGGCGGGAAGCCAGGGGAGTCATGAGGCGTCGATGTACTGAACGACGATCTCCTCTCAGCAGCGCAATGCGCGTCCATCTCCGAGAGGAGCGAGTTGCTTCCGCGGCGCTGTCGACGTGTTCATTCCCTTCAACACCGCCATGGGCTGGAACCCACTGGAGAAGCAGCCTGTGCCCTGCTTCGTAGACAAGCTTGTAAGCCATTAACACATCCATCACCAACGATGCGGATGAGCCTCGGATGAGTGAATGAGCCGAAGCGTTCGTCGCTGCCTTGGAGTTCCCAGAGCCAGGACACGCCAGGCTCTCACTGGCTTGATAGCTAAGGACGTCACACCGCCGGACGCCACCCTGGTCTCTGCCCGTGCTACCCACCTTCGTACGTCTTCCGGACCTTCTGGAACGAAGAGATCAGGTTCTCCCTCGAGTCCTTCGAGCCCATTTTTATGCTCTGGTAGACGCGAAGTTTTCTACCTCTGCCGCAGCATATACACTGATGACGCACCTAGAAATGGCAAGTCATTTAATTTCATTTATTTCTGTTTGTGTCAGACACAAAACAAGGTGGTACGCCAAAAAGCAGCAGAAGCCGCTTGACTAGGGCGGTAGCACCCTACATTTGGTGCAAACAACAGCGGAGTCAAACAAGAGAAAATAATACAGGCAAATAGTTGAAAGCCATGATACAACATGCACAGTAGAGATAACCGATACAAGGCTATCAATGAAATTCATTCAATGAAAAGGAATAATATTGCACACATGCAGAACGGCAACACACGACGACATTTGTGAAATATCAATACTAGAATTCAAGAAGCTATTTAGAACAATGGTAAGTCTGTAAGTTAAGGATTGTTTGGCGTAATTTGTTCTTATTGACGGTACCTGCCACAGATGTGCTTGGCGTGTCTGCCGACTGGTAGTTCTGTCAAGGTTGCACAGCGACAACCATCTGCTATTGTTTAAGCGAAGGGTCCTTAGGTACGACCTAACGAGAGTGTAATTAGAGAGGATGTCAATTTTCATAATCCTTAGCTTCTCAAATAGGGGCTCAGCCTGTGTGTAAATGGAGACACCTTCTATAATCCTAGCGGCTCTCTTTTGTAGCATGAGTATCTTTTTTAGGTTAACAAAAGTAGTAGAACACCACACGGGGTTACAGTAACAGAGAACGGAGTGAATAAGGGACTGATATATCAAAAGTTTCACCTGTACATGGAAAAGAAGTCGATTCCTAGACAAGATACCGCAAACTTTTGAAATTTTGCTACAAACTAAGTCAACCTGTTTAGTCCAGGATAGGTCAGCAGAGAAAACGACACCTAAGACTTTTACGGAATCCACAACATCTATTTGCTGATTTCCCAGTACTACATCTACCGTGCAGTGCATGGGTCTGTTTTTTGCTTTATATAATACCGCTTTCGATTTATCAGTATTTATTAGAAGACGGTTGTTTACTGCCCACTCATTTATAGTACAGAGAGCAACATTTGCACTATCCACTACCGTAGCTAAATTCGTCCCTGAAAAATATATCGTTGTATCATCGGCGTAGATGTAGAAATCTCCGACCCCAGTGGCATTTACGATATCACTAATGTATATATTAAATAGCAGCGGTCCTAGGATGCTGCCCTGTGGGACACCTGAGGCTACTTTACTGGCGGTAGAAGAAAGGTTGCCCATCGAAACGTACTGAGTGCGGTTTGACAAGTATGACGATAACAAAGAAAGAACGACACCGCGAATTCCATAGTATTGTAGTTTTAGCAACACTAAAGAATGATCAATAAAATAAAAAGCTTTGGAAAAATCTAAGTAAACCCCTAGTGTATACAACACTTCTTCAAAGTTATGAATAAATAGCTCTTTTTGCGCAAGCAAGTGACACACAAGCAGTGCAAGTCCGCCTCGGCATTCGTCATCCCATCCGAAGGCGTAGGGGAAGGACGTCGCCTTTCGCATCAAACCTCATCCACAGCTGCGGAACTCTATGCCATACTTTTCTTTCTGCAGCACATCGTTGATTTTACCACGCGGGAATGGGTCGTGTTTCACTGACTCCGCATCTGCGCTGCAAGCAATTGAACTTAAGGGCAAATGCGCAAATCCCAATTGAATTCTGCGACTGTTTATTTATCGCCTCGGCAAAAGTTCAACAAAAAACACAGACAGCCGCACATGTCCCAGCATTCACGTTAATTAGGTTCATGTTTCCCCTTTGATGACTATGTGATTGCCCCCAAATTTAACTCTCTTCTCTTCGACATTTGCAGAGCTATCTCTTTCTGTTCTCTTTCTCGCTTTAACAAAGGCGAAGCTCGTTTTGGTGTGATGAGGTGGCGTGGCGAATATAAAAGGTTGTTGTTGTAGCAACATGTTTTCCTTTCCATTCGCTCACCTAAAACTCATCGGTAGACGTGAAGAATACGACTCGACACGAAACAAAAGCGGGACTGAAAACTCGCAAAATCAGTGATGTGTATAGCGCAGAGGAGGGAAAGCTCCAAATCACATTAGAATACAAATTACTCTTGTGTGCATTTGCTGTGTCGACCGGAGCTGTATACGGGCAGAGATGCAGTAACCAAACACAGTTCGGTGTTCATCGGTGACTACTGCACTATACTGCTGCATATTGATAAAATCCACGGCAATAGCAGTAAATGTCGTTTTCCTCTTATTTTTATTGATATTTGAATTGAATGACATGTAGCGGGGCAGGTCTTGTTCTCTCGACACAATAATGGTATGAATGTGTCTTTTGCGACTATGTCACCTACATGTGCATACATTTCATCTAAGTTATTCCGCGGTACCCTTAGGTTAGGTACGCGGGGGTAATGTGTTGTCCTGAAGTGTATTTTTGCGAATGCTCGAGATTTGTCGAAGTCTGGTCTTTAACGGGGTCATAGCGAGCGAGGATTATGGAGCTGATTAACATGATAGGTGCAGTTTAATGTGGCGTGCTCTCTACTGTTGGTTTTGTGTAGCTGTACGTGCCTCATCCTATGAGCACGGTATCGTGTATCCGCGGGAGCGACATTATCGGGCGAAATGTCCGTGGAGGAGAGCGCGAAGGTGAGCATGCACCAAGAAGGTAAGAAGGTATCCGGGAGAACGGTATCCGTTTTTATCTTCACTTTGTTTGTATTTGTTTCACAGTAAATTTTAAAAATTGTAACTGAATAATATCTTGAAGGCAACGAGTTACTTTTGTATTTAGTATTCTACTCAAGTACTTTTCAAATAGAGTATTTAGTGCTCTACTCAAGTACATTTCAAGTACGAGTATTTAGTGCTCTACTCAGTTACTTTTTTTTTGCCTGGTACTTTGGAACTTAACTTAAATACTCTGTATGTATTGTACAATGTGTCTTGTACAAGCCTGCGCCAACTGTTTTCGTCCGAAAAGTGTTGAGATATTAAACAAACTAATTTCAAAGATCAGCGCTGCTTCCGCGGCCGCAGAAGCTCCAGCGGTGTGACGTCACTCCCTAAGCGGAGGAAAGAGAGGGCGGTGCGCAGAGGAGGAAAGACGCCTTGAGACGCCCGCACGGCCGCGGCGTTTCTTTTGTGATGGTCGTGCCCTCACTGGTTCCTAGGGAGTGATGTTTTCTCGTTTTTGCAGAGGAGGAATTCCGAAATACCCTCATCATCCGGCGTCTGCTCTTCTCATGTAACAAATAATGAGTATAATACAAATAATAAGTAATAACAGTCAAACTAGGGCACTATTCCGCGTGGGATTTTCGATGCCGTGGGCAGTGGTCCAGGAGGAATGAAATACGCTATATTTTTGCGTTTGCTGCGCGTGTATAGCATCTGTTGCGCGTGTCCCTGCCACAAGTAGTAGAAAAGACGGCTGTATTTCCAGACTTCTGTCCAAGTTCGCATGGACTGAAGTAATTCCAACCCACGCTGTACTGATCTGTATAGTTAATTCACGTGTACGAGACAGCTTCTTTTGATATGCTAACAAGCTATAGCGCTTCCGTTATTAAACCGCCCTCCGCCAGATGGCTGCGACAGGTCATTAAAGCGCGACTCTTATCGAGAACATCGTTTTTTGCTGTCTGGCTCCTGCTGTAAGTTAGGAAGAAGCATGCCGACTAAAAACGTAAAACATAAGACGAGTATCTTGCGTTTAACACCTTCTCATTTTTAAAAATAATGTGATAAAATATTCGCCATAATGATGGGCAAACACGTTCATCTTTCCACCCGATGAACATATAGTCGACAGAAGGCTAGCATAAAATACGTTAAACTGTCATATTGCGCCGTAGACGGACGTGTTTTGTTGAGCAACTTCATTCGTATCTCCTTGCTTCTTTTGTTACGACCATGCTGTATATCAAACAAGGATGTTCTCGTATATGACGTGTATATACGAGGGGTAGCTATACAGAAAGGGTGTTTTGTTACAGTGGAATGCAATAATATTTGTATATACAGGATGCGAAATCGTATGACGTTTGACATATGTGTGGTAAACTGCGATCGAGCACATTTCTCTTGATATCTTTCCGGCTGCACCAAGTGTTGCAGTTGGGCAAAGCTGCTTCGCTTCAGTGCGTCTTTTGAAATATGGAAGCACGAGAGCGAAGTACTTCGTGCGAGTGCGCTGAATAAATGTTACGGGTGGCGTTGACCCAAAGCGAGCGAGAAAATCCAGTACTACCGCCGCAGCAGAAGGCACTTTGTCTAACATATGGGTAAGCAAAAGAATGACCATTTCTTAAAGGGGTACTGAAGCGCGAAAATTTCGGAGTGAAAAAGATGCCGCTACCTTGAAAGCGACACAAATGCAACTGGTATCATCGGTTGCGTCGTTCGCGATTTATGAGTAGCGCACGGGAGTTCATGCATATCTTTAGAATGTGTCCTGATGAATATCCTAACGTTTTCCCACACACTACCAATCACAGCGACGCAAATCTACGATGTTTCCTGTGTCATAAGTTTTGGCAAATTTCTTCCTGATTTTCATATAATATGGCGGTTGCATAATGACGTCATATTTCGATGCCATTTGGTTGCATACCATGGCATATTTCGGGGCCTTCTTCTCTCTTTGTTTTAATAAATATATTCCCCCAATTTGAATCATTTGAAGCCGTTTTTTATACCTTGCTCACGTTGTTTCAAAATGGAGTAACTCAAATAAGAAATGTGCATTCGCATTTGTAGAACGTTTTTCAGACAATTTACGTATTTAATACGGTTCCAAGGTACGGAAAAGCTTCTGTAGCAACGTTCCCGGCATCACAATATTTCTGCATATTTCGTGCATATTTAGATGTTTCGCGCCGCATATTTGCATGCATATTTTGGAAGATTTTTGTGCATGAAGTCCCGGGCCCTAGCCAAAGAAGCCGCAATTTTACTGTTTCCCTCTCTCTTTCCTTCTCAAAAAGGCCAACGATGCGGAGCGCGCTCTAATTGGTCTCCGCATACAATTTGTCCAATCATCGCGGGCTGTCGTTTGAGGAAAATAATCAGAGACCTCTCCGCACGCGCTTCTTGAGAGAGAAAAGGAAAGCGTAAATCACGAACGACACAACCGATGTATCCCGTTTTCCTTCGTGTCGGTTTCAAGATATAGTGGCATCTTTTGTGCCCGCGAGAAGAAAGTGTTGCACTTCAGTGCCCCTTTAACACTATTGAGTACAGTTTTCTGCATTCCTTTATATGCTTTGTCTTGCTTTGTCGATCTAGTTTCAAATTGCATGCGGGTGGACACACAGAAATGATGTGCGCGAGTGAGCTCGGGAAATTAAAATGGACAATGAAGCGATCTGTTTCTTCCGTCTTTGTTTCACAGAAGACCCGTTCCTGAACATACAACCGAAGTTATACGTTCGGCAAGCGAACGTTTCATTCGCGTGTATCGAATTTTTCAAAGCTGACACACTCTGCACTCTTAACAAATGATGGTGGTGGTCGTGGTGATGAAAGGGCAGTAGTATTCACTCATGTCGTAGGACGCCAGAGGCGAAACTACGGCAACCCTGCCACCCCTGCCCCTGAGGGTATTTTTTCCCACGTGGCGCGTGTGCGGAGGGTTGTCAGCGCGCTTATCAGCGGGGGGGAGGACTGCGTGCGCGCTTACCCTCTCACATTTTTCAGCTGGGGCCAACTTCTTTCGACATTTTCGAACCTTGGCCGACTTCGTTCGCATATTTTTTCCCGCGCCCGGCGGGCGGCACTCGGGTGGAGGGCTGCTGTGGTGTGCGGAGCGTTGCCGAAGGACTGCGTGCGCGCTTACCCGCTCACATTTTTCAGCCTGGGCCGACTTCTTTTGTCATTTTTCAATCTGTGCCGACTTCATGCACAACAGCTAATATTCCATTATGACACATTTAGTCAAATAAGATATTTTTAATCAATATGATTACAATCAAAATTAAAAGTTTTATTATAAAAAGTCTAACATTATTGTACGTGAGCACCATAGTGGAGTTTTAATTACAAAGTTGTAATAGATGTATGTAACTTCAAGAACAATAGCTGGGCCGACTTCTCTAGCGATTTCTTATTATTTTTTCCAGCGCGCGGTGGCTGGCGCGCAGGTGAGGGGCTGTCCGCGTGCTTACCAGCGGGCCGAAGAGCTGAGCGTACACTTATGGTTGTGCACCCTGGGCCGACTTCGCTCGCATTTTTTTCATGCGGCGCTTGGGCACTTTACATGCCAGTAGGGGCATGCACACTGACAACACCAGGCCGGCCTCTTTGGCGATTTTTCACACTGGGCCGACTTCGTGCGCAATTTTTTTCAGGTGATGCGTGAGTGGTTTACATGCAAGTAGGTGGGTGAGGGGGTGTCCGAGTGCCTAACAGCGAGCCGGAGAGCAGCGCGCGCCCTTATCGTTCTGTATTTTTCCACCTGGGCCGACTTCTTTGGCAATTTTTCACCCGGACCGACTTCGTTCTCAATTTTTTTTCAGGCGGCACGTGAGTGGTTTACATGTAAGTAGGGACATGCACACTCTCATCCCATCCAGGCGACGATACCGTCTCACCTGGGCCGACTTCCATCGTCATTTTTCAATCTGGGCAAGTTTTTCTCCTTCACACAGAGTCATAACATAATTCCTGACACTAATGACTTTAATAAATATATTTTCACTTGTTCTTTTGTGTATGGCTATCCTTTGCATGTAAACCGCCTACTGCACACGTGTTGCAGCTGGAAACAAAAAATTGCGATTGAAGTCGGCACAGGTTGAAAAATGACAAAAGAAGTTGGCCCAGGCTGAAAAATGTGAGCGGGTAAGCGCGCACGCAGCCCTCCGGCCACGCTCCGCCCACCACAGCAGCCCTCCACCCGAGCGCCGCGCGCCGGGCGCGGGAAAAAAATATGCGAACGAAGTCGGCCAAGGCTCGAAAGTGTCGAAAGAAGTCGGCCCAGGCTGAAAAATGTGAGAGGGTAAACGCGCACGCAATCCTCCCCCCGCCGATAAGCGCGCTGACAACCCTCCGCACACGCGCCGCGCGGGAAAAAAATACGCTCAGGGCTCAGGGGCAGGGGTGGCAGGGGTGCCGTAGTTTAGCCTCTGGCCTCCTACGACATGACTGAATACTACTAAGGGCTCGCCTTTGTCGACCTCACATAGGTGGGCAACGTCACGACTGACGCCCTGGGGGAATGTGCGTGCTGGGCCGACTTCTAAGGGAACTGTGCCGACAAATGAACTTCACCACATAGCACGCTCCCAGCCAACCACCATCCCGAATGACAACGTTCTCTCCCTCGATATGATAAAAACGGGGGGCGCACGCCATTTGTGTGACATTACGTAGTTCATAATTGCCACAAAAATGGCGTACGCCATCCTGCTTCCATCAAATCAAGGGAGAGAACGTTGAGATTCGGGATGATGGTTGGCTAGGAGCGTGCTATGCAGTGAAGCTCTGTTTTTAGAGTGGGTGACATGCCACCGCGAGCAGTAGCAGCAGGACTGTCGTGCGGAGAAACTTGACGCCATCACCGCTGCGCCCGATTACGTCACCGGCGACGTCGTCGGGCACCGAATGATTGGTCTCATGATTGGTCAGTTGTTCTTTGTACGAGTTGTGTGCAGACCCAACGTATGGATACTTCGGGAACATGCGTGTAGCAGTGAAGAAGCGTGAGGAGGAACACGAGAGGAAGGAGAAACGCGAAGGGGAGGTTCTGAGGGCGATTTCGGCCGCGCTTGCTTTAAAAACGGCTCGGTTTAATTGAGAAAAAAAATCTAGTGTTTCAGTACAGGAAGAACCGTTTTCAGCAAAAGTTTGATGATGTGTTCGGGAAACTTTGTAGTCGCTTCGACATTAGGCTATATGTTATGGCGTTTTCTTGTGTGCCCTCGTACAGGATGCCAATCGTGTTCAGCTTCTTTAAGCAAATTTGTTTATTCACATCGCTCCATCACAGCACTCTATGGTGTTAAGAAATGTTGCCTTGAAGCTCGCAGCTTGGTTTCACTCATTTGTCCCTTCTTCTTGTCTCTTCGTCCATCACCGTCAACGGCGAATTTACATCCTTTTACGTGGGCTTGTGTTTGTATGTGGATGGTGTAATGAGTGATTCTTCGAATAAATCACATTGAAACTGGAGAATATTTTCGGGGCGTTCGGAACATTTCCTTTTGAGCGACGTCCGTTTGTACAGGTTTCACGAAAATCTCTCACTGAATATGACAGATCAAAGCAAGGCCGCAGGAAATTCAAACTAAGAGGCATGATGCCACAAGTTGCCTGCTATGGGTAGTGGAACCTAGAGTCACTATATAAGCTACGTCCCAGAGTATGGACACTGAGTTCCAAAAGTGAGCATGCGTCATCTTGTTTCCGCGCCACGCTACCCACGCGCACGCGCACTTTTGCCCCTGATGCTATCTATCGTGCGCGGGTGAAATGTTCCTTTCGTTTTCAAGCGGTACCGCCCACTTTTGTACGCCTCCCAAACCTTCTAGAAAGAAGAGATCAGGTCCCCCCTCAAGTCTTCCGAGCCCATTTTCATGCTCTGGTAGACGAGAAGTTTACTATGTTTACGGCAGCATATACTGATGGTGCATCCCGAAACAACAAGTCTGCCTCAGCCTTCGTCATTCCATCCGAAGGCGTCGTGCACGGAAGACTCCTTTCACATCCAACCTCCTCCACAGATGCGGAACTCTATGCCATCCTTTTCTTTCTACAACACATCGCTGATTTTCCACCCCGGGAATGGGCAGTCTTTACAGACTCCAAATCTGCACTTCAAGCAATTGAAAATTCCGGCATACGAGGCCCATCCGCACCCCTAGTCACAGACGTGTTAATAGCTTACCACACTATCTACGCCGCAGGCCACAGGCTAGTTCTCCAGTGGGTTCCAGCCCATTGTGGTGTCGTGGGGAACGAGCAGGCCGACAGCGCCGCAGAAGCAGCACTCTCGTATCGGAAACGGACCCGTATTGTTCTGCTGAGAGGAGACCGCCGTTCAATTCTGCGACGCCTAGTCACACCCCTGGCTTCCCGCCAACGGACAACCGACATTCTTCCCCCCTCTATGTTGAACATAGTTGATCCCACGCTCGCTTTCCGCATGCCACGAAACACACCTCGTCAAGATGCTGCATTAATCCACCGAATGCGCCTCGATGTGGCCTTTACAGCTCAGTGGCGTTACCGCTTGAGACAAGTTGACTCTCCCACCTGCTGCCACTGTGGTGCTCTTGAGGATCTGGAGCACATTCTTCTTCATTGCCCTCACTACGAACCTTCCGGAACCACACTCTCCGAGTCTCTTCGTCAGCTGGACTCTCGCCCTTTCTCCCTATCAAAATTGCTTGGTCCCTGGCCCAATCCAGCCCAGCAACGCTCTGCGCTCAAAGCTCTTCTGACATTTCTGGACACCATCGGACTTCGATCGTTATTGTGAAGGGGCTCGCTACTTTATTCCCCTTTATTCCCCCCATTCCACCCAGCAATGGGGTAGAGTATCGCCTGTTGCGATGAAACTCCCCACTCTCCAAGGTCAAAAATAAAGTTGTTGTTGTTGTTCGTTTTCAAGCAGCAGTTGGCGGCCTTGAGCTCACGTTGACATCCCCGGGACGCTCTGGTTGACAATACATGGATTATCGCACAACAGTCATACACGCTTCTCTATCCCACAACGTTAGCCGTCTTTGATCCTCAAATGGGGATGGTACAGGTGTGGTGCGGAAACAAGAAGGCGCTCCTGCTCTCTCTTGGACCTCAGTGTCGACACTCCGAAGCGAAGCTTATTAGTGACTCTAGTAGCTACCGGTTCTAAGCGCAGGAAAGGAAAGAATACTTGCAGCAGTCGAGTCAACATGAGCTTTTTTGAGAATGGTGTACGTGTTAAAAAGGCTTTTTCTTTGCACACTTGTCGGGCGAGGAATGAGCCTCCAAGCTACAAATGCAAGTTGCACAGCTTGGATCCATGTCAATGCCAGGTAGTTTGAATGAAAGAAGGAAGTGAGTGAAAATGGTTTGCTGGCTGTATGACTCGAACCCACATCTTCTGTATGGCCGGTCCAAGGCTCTACCAATTGAGGTAAGCTAACACACATCCCCAGCGACTTCCAAGGGTGCATCATTTGAAAGGACAAACACATCCACTCACTCACTCATTCTACTTTCACTCTTACCTGCTTTCTCACTCATGCATACATTCATACGACGGAGCGACGCAAGCGGCATCTGCTGAACACGATGGAAATTGAAGTTCTCAGGCTGGAACACAGAAGAAAGGACAACACAACACACCCTGGACCGGCAATCCAGAAGATGTGGGTTCAAGTTATACAGCTGGCTAACCTTTTCAGTGACTTCCTTCTTTCATTGTTCTTAGGCACTTGAGGCTTGTGTGTTGTGTTGTCCTTTCTTCTGTGTTCCAGCCTCAGAACATCAATTTCCATCCAGGTAGTTTCCTTGGTTAATGTCTTGGCCAGACTTGCCGTTTCGGCTGCCTCGAATTCACTTTTTTTTCTTCTTCCTTTTTTAATTCAATTCCGTTTCAGCGCATTGCGTGAATCACACTCCAGTGCGCAGCATTTACTGATTTTCGTACTTGAAATACCGCACGATGAATGCGGATGAAATAGCACAGGGTCAATGACTGCTAATACTCAATTTATCGGACTCCATCGAAATACATTCACTGAAGTGTAATAACGAAAGTACCATTGCTAAACATAGTTAAATTACGAAGAATGTCTTTAAAGTGAATACTTTCCTCGTCGCTACGCTGATAGTTCTCGAAGCATAACCTTATATTTATCCGCTGTCGTGGTTCACTTGTTCGATGACGACAGGCTCTTCGGGCTTTTGTGAGCCAACTTTTCATCGAACACTTTCTGGGTGATCTCCAGAATCTGGCCTAGCAATTTACCCCAGCCACATACGGCCACCGGTGTCATTAGTTTCGGTCCTAACAAGTGCTGGAAATAGTCCTTCATCACCTTGATCAGGGTCGCGAAGTGCTCGATAGTTATCCCTTTCCGACGACTGTGACTGACGCTATTCTTACGTATCAGGGCTTCTAAGATGGTTGTCTTGTCCATGTTGTCTATAACTGCACTTAAAAAGTAGAAGACGGCCAGGGCATGAGCGATGAGGCGAGGATTTCCGGCCAGTTCCGCCAGTGTCTTGCCTTCGAAATCTCGGAACACTTCCTTTGACTCTGGGGACTTTTCGAAGAACACCAGGAACAGGCCTACGCCGTTATCTGCATAGTTCTCGCGTACTTTCGCCCAGCAGGCCTTTACTGCTTCCTTTTCCTTTGTTGTCATTTCGGCTTTTGGATCGCATACTGTGATTCCTTTACTGCCTCCTCTGCCCATTTCTTGTGTGGTCGGTAACAACGACAAGTAAATCACACTGCGAGCTCGCTTTCTCTCGTCGTCGTCGTCTTCTTCCTCCTGGATGGATGGATAGTGGTTCTTCTTCTTCTTCTTCTTCTTCGTCCCACGGAGAATGGCCATTAGCCCCAAGGGAGTGGTTCCCCATGGTCGGCCTATAGCCCGCCATAGTCGGCCTCTTTGTAACGAGGCCTTCATTGGTGTTGATGTCGATCTCCATGTATCTTTATTTGACGTGCATCGTATTCAAGAAATTCGAAGCTTTGCATATATATAGGCCACTTATCCTGCGGCACGTGCAACATGTCTCCATACTATAGGCAGACAAACCTTATGTGTTCGGGGCAAGAGAACAGGGAAAAATGCTAACAGTGCTGAAATCATGGAGAAACAATTATCAGTACTTTCTTGGAAAATTTTGGCCTATTATCCGCTTCGCAGTATGGTTTTCTGCAACATAAGGATACTATATGTGTATTGGAAGATTTTGCTCATTGTTTGTATTCTGCACTTGACGTGAACCTTGTAGGTGTTGCGCTTTCCTTGGATTTGTCAAAAGCTTTTGATTCTATAAATCATGAGTGTCTTTTGCGAAAATTGTACTCGCTGGGGTTTATAGAGGCCATTTCTTTAATTGGTTACGTAGTTACTTACAAGGACGTTCACAAAGAGTCGTTTGTTAATGGTAAACACAGCAAGTCCGCCGCCCTCCTTACGGGCATGAAAGAACTGATGTTCTGAGCCCATCTTACGGGCGTTCCTCAGGGTTCCTGTTTGGCCCCTATCCTCTTCAACATCTATGTTAACGGCCTGTCAGATGTGGTGAAGGGCACTTCAATAGTTCAGTACGCTGATGACACCCTCCTGCTCTCCAGTTATTTGCGACTCCAAGGTGCAGTTCCATCATTACAAAACGACGCCAAAAAGGTTATGGACTGGTCCTTTGTAAATTGTCAACGCAGCAAAATCAAAGCTAATATGTTTCAACAATGCTCACAAACATATTGATTGTGATGTTTTTTTTTTTTATTTGCACAGGTCTCACTGCTCTAACTGCGCTTGTGCGCCTTTACAATTCCTATCTTCTGTAAAACATTTGGGTGTCTATTTCTATACTGACTTGTCATGGAACACACATTTGTATTATGTTCTTAACAAACTGCGCGGAGTTGCTTGTTTGCTTTGCAATATTAGGTCGAGTATTACTTTCTCAGTTCGCAGGCAGATATTGCTATCTTTGGGCTACTCCATACTGAGGTATGGTTTAACAATCTTTTAGAACTTTTCCTTTACTTGGAAGAACTGGCTTAACCAGGTCTTAAGGTCTGCTTTAAAAAGTGTGTCCTTTGGCCGACAGACTCGTTCAAACTGCTTATTTAGACAAAATAATCTATACATTTGATAACTTATATGCCCAGATAGTGATTCGCAAATATTACTGGACCGATAATCTTGAAACGGTGCGGATTTGTCGAATACAAACCAGGCGCCATGAAATATATATTGTCCCTAGAATCTTCACTTCCTATTGAAAAGGGAACGCTCTCACTATGTTCCCCCCGTTTTTAACTCTCTACCAGCTGATGCTCTGAATTTATCATAGATTGCCTCCCTAAAAACTAGGGCTCGGGATCTAACACGTTTTTTCGACTTTCGTTTAAAACGTTTCCGTTTAAACGTTTTATACGCCGTTTAGATTCCCGTATAGTCTGGAAAAAGTTTCCTTATGAAACGTTTAAGCGTTTCGTTTAATGCGAAACGTTTAAACGTTTTGTTATTGAGAAACGTTTAAGCGTTTTGTTAATGCGAAACGTTTAAACGTGTCGTTAATGTGAAACGTTTAAGCGTTTTGTTAAAATGAAGCGGTTGAACGTTATGTCAAGATGAAGCGTTTAAACGTCTTGTTAATACGAAACGCAACGCCTTTCGAAACGGATAGCTATTTAAGCAACTTCTTACCTTTATTAATGGGAAACATGGACGCGCCAGGCATTACTGGAACAGAGACAGAAGTTGTCCCCGTTATGCCTGGCGCGTCCATGGTTCCCATAATTACCAACTACGCCAGTTTCTCACTGTCTTATATGTAGCTTATTACTTCAGTTCATATTTGGCTTTTAAGCAACCCTATTTGTGTTCATTTTCGTCTTAGATTTCATTATGAACCGACGTGTTTCACTATAGGTTTAATCATGTCGAGCTCGTAATGGCGGTGATGACGTTTGAATCTTTTGGGTAGTTTATACTAAAAATTTCATATTTATCTTGTTTACGCGAGTAGTATTTTGGTGAAAAGACCAACGCGGAAGATTGTCACCTTGCGCGAGTACTTTAGCCTGAAGCATGAAACCTGCTCTTTCCTACTGGTTCCCACTTTTGCACTCTAAAACCAGAACATTTGCCAATTACGCGTTAACCCGAACCAAGTAGAAGAAGAACCAATCACTGTCCTGAATGATATCATTCTTGCGCCAGAGTAGGAAAAAAGGGATGAGCACGACTTTTGTGGCATTATGCGCTGACGCGAATTCCCACAAAGAGCCGTACACCTCCCATTATGAACAAATTGGGATGCAGAAAAGGATAACACCCATAATTGTAATTCTGCCGGACGATGTCGATGAGATAAAGCTCCGTTATTAGAGTGTCAGCGATCCCAATGCCATGAGTGCACGCGGAGCGGAGTTCGGTGTACGCTGCGAACGGGGTCGTGGCAACGCTCTATTAACCACCAAGAAACGGAATAAAATGCGCCCTGCGCTGTGACTGTTCTTTATTAAACATAAGACGGTCACAAATGAGCGGGACAAAGTAACATGCCACTTTTACGATACCCTGCACTGTCTTTCAAGGAAAGTAAGCTGTAGTGTTTAGAGGAGGAAAGAAAATGATTAAACGTCTCCTAAGAAAACGTTTATATATGTATACGTGCCGCTGTACGTTTATGCGGACGAAAACGTTTAAACGTATCCTGGGAAAACGTTTAAATACGTACACGTGCTGTTGAACGTATATCTAACAGAACACATTTAAACGTGTTTTAAGAAAACGTTTAATATGTGAAACGTCTTACGAAACGCGTTTCTTAAGTTCTTAACGTTTAACCTAGAGCTCTACTAAAAACATTATATTAAACACTACTACTAAAAATATTATAATTTGGTGTTTACGTCGCGAGACAACTGAGATCATGAGCGACGCTAAAAACATTGTTTCATTCTTTATTCTGTAGTTGAATGCGCTTCGCTTCTTTTTTTTTTATTGTAAATCTTTGATTAACTTTTTCGTTGATGCTCTTTTGGTTTTTTATGTGCGGTTTATGTGCAGTTTTTAAGTGCGGTTTCCACTGTTAGCCAGGACGTGCTCACAAGCCCTCGTTGACTCAGGCGAGTCCTCGCATTGTAATCCGCTGAACAAAGTGAATAAAAGAAGAATAAAGGAATTATTATTGTTATTGTTATTCTTATTGTTATTATTAAAGGAGAAGTGAAATACCTCTCCGTAAGTGTTTTGTTTTCGGCTAGAACCTGTTGTGCAACAGATAACGCGAGCTTTTTCGGAGGAACGGCGAGCACAGCCAACACCTGCTAGATGCCTGCTGTTACAACTGTTGATGCTGCTATGCCGTCAATGAAAGAGCGAACAAGAGAAAAGCTCGAAGCAGCTGGAAAAGCTCACGCAGGCCTCCATGCGTGACGTAGTGCGCAGGCCTTCTAGGAGGTGTTTGCACAGCTGACTTCTAGGCTCTGACGCGCGAGAGAGGCATCTGATCTGTACACCCTCTACCCCTTCCAAGAGCGTGTAAGCGAACGAGAGAAGACGACGTCACTTCATGACGTTCGTGGTCCTCATAGGAGTGCCGATCAGGTGACTCGTGACGTAGGCGGCGCTCCCCAATAGCAGCCGGATCTTCGGTGTCCAATCAGACCTTACGGCTGCTCCCCTCGCACGCGTGATGACGGGGCTTGCTGACGTTACGCGAGGAGGTCTCGTTGGCTGCTGTTTCCTGGTGTTTTTCTTTTTTGTTTGTTTGTTTAATTCTATTGCGTAGTGACAGAACAACCGCGGAGCAAAAATAATGTGCATTGTGCTTCCGATAGACTGCTTGGCGAATGAGACAGGGTTCCGAGCAATGCTAAATGTCTCTTCCCTGCCTCTTTAATGAGTCGGCAAAACGAACTTTTGAGGTGTATCAGTGCGCACATTCTCAAACCTAGAGCGAAGCCTTCCGACGGAGCTAAATGACCGAATCCATATTGTTATCGTCGCACGTGCGAGGGTAACGTGATATAGTGTCAAGGATCACGTGCTTCTTTTACAGACTCTGCTTAGATCTTTGAATTCGATGCGCTTGCTGTGAGTGCATATAAGCTGGTCGAAGGTGAAATGATACCGGCGGCGGGTGAACAGCAAATGGCAAGTTTACGTGTACAGTACACAAATTACGACGTGTACATGCTTCTATAGTGTGCTTCTACCTTCCTCAAAGGCAGCAGACTGTCAGTCGGACCAGGACACTGCAATGAACAGCCAGGAAAGGAAGCAAAATGTAAGCTGTTTTGAAGCGGCAACATTCCTGTCGATACGTTCATAGTTGACATGAAAGTAAGAGAGGAGGGCCAAGGGCGCCTTCCGAAGAGTGGAGCCCATGGTGATTTCGGATTATGCACTTCGCGCACTTTCTTCTGGTCTCCCGTGGTCCCGTAATGTTCGAACCCTGACAGCAGAGCAGGAGCCGCACGTTCGAATGGTACAGCACAGAGCAGTTTGAGTCTCTCTAGAGCACTCGTTCCGCTCCCGCTCCGAACGTCCGAGCCAGAAGTACTGATAGTGCGCAGCGCCTCTGGTGGTGAGAGTGCCTAGTGAATTCGTGGCTGACTACCCCAGGGCGGCTTCTGTGTGGGACGTGAACCGGGCGTGGGTCAAAATACATCCCCCGAATTCTCCACAGCTTACGCGCAACGTAACTACGACGGCTCCGCTTGACAGCACCGAGCTCTAACCATTTGATGAACCAATCAGAGCAGGCTACGTGACTCAGGGTGGCTCGGGAGCAGGATTAGTGGGTGCGTAACGTATTTCGATGGCCGCCGAAATTGTCTAATGGATTGGATTGGATTGGTTCTCTGACGTGACGTGACTTTCACAGGACGTTATCATTCGTGTCTAAATTATCCCCCCTCCCCCCCACTTTTAGCTTCACTTGGAATCATTCGTGTAACAGCTGTAGGACAATCATCTCTCTTCTCCCCAGTATGGTTGACACGTGTGTGCTGGTGTAGATTGTGATTGGTAACTTTACCGAAACCGCATATTGGTTTTCAAATCCAGTTTCAAGACTCCGTCATAAGAAGAATAGTCTTCGTTTTGATTGCGAGTTGAAAACTTTGAAGATCCTGGATGCACTTCGTGACCCACCCGCGAAAATATTCGAAATATCAAAATGAAGAAATGGTACCTCTTGTCGAATCGTAGTCGAAATGATGTACACGTCGAAATTTTCATGGCAAGTGGCCGCTGCGCGACACAGACAAAAGGAAAAAAAATCGTAATTCGCTCGATCGCGTTTCTGAAAACTGTATGAGCGCGCCAAGTAATAACATATGTTGTCATTGCGCCGAACGCCTCTGTTTCATAATTGAAAGTTAATTAGTCAAAACTGATGTGGAAAACGCCACAGGAGATTGCTAGTCCGGCCGGAAGTTGGCCCGCTTCACCCGGAAGAGTTGTTTATTGTAATTGAAGAAAATACATTCCCCTACTTTATCACATTCTGTGACCATATAGTCAACGCGGACATTGTGGATGTACGATGTCTACATGTATAAATGAGGTGCCGTCAGCACCTCGTTGAGAGAAAGTTTTCGGGAAACTGGATTTATTATGGAATAAACCAGCGCTGGGGGGAAGTTAGCAGGAATTCCGATGTTCGCGCACAGGGTCCTCCATCATCATCAAAAGAAATTTGTTGTTCCTCCACCCTTTTTCGGGTCAAAGACGGATACAATGATAAGAGAGTTTTGTAAAGGTTATCTTCATCATGACAACACGACCCAGGAGTTCGCTGGTCCTGGCGGCTGTCGACAGGGCGTGGAATGTTCTTGTGTTAGCCACTGGGTGTGATGGATTGGAAGTGTGTTTTGTCTAGAGGGTTCCACGGAGTTAGATGGGGCCGCGAGCCGGCTGGGAAAGATGAGGAAGAGGAGGGCATATTTTAACGCTTTACAATTACGCTTAAATAAGTAAGTACTTAAATTTCCTATCGTTGAGAGTACAGCTTCTTCTTCGTTAGCGGCTGAAAGTAACTTTTAAAGTAGCACAGAAGTCATTTTTAACACCCTGTTTCCTTTCTATAAAACTGTTAAGCAGGCCAGTGGAATGCACCATGAGAAGTAATTCACCCAACAGAGTCATAATTGTCACAGAAATTGAATTTAAAGTACGCCACAGAAAGCGACCGCGCGCAACGGTGGCGGAGAGCTGGACCAGTCTGTGATCTGCCTGTGACCTCGCGCTGACGCTACAGAGTCCGCGCTGGCTGATTGGTTCAGAGAAATGCTGTCTGCTGCTCGGCTGTTCGGAGCTCTGAAAAAGCATTGCTCCTGGCTCGGTCATGATTCGGCCGCCCCTTCTATCCCCAACTCTCCGGGGGAACTGGCAAAACTAGTTTACGGCGGCGAAGGAACAGGGCACTGACCCCCATTGACCAGCGAACCAGAACGCGCGGGCTGTGTAACGTCATCAGTGACGTGGCATCATGCTTCTCCTCCTCGTTACACCTGGAGTTGCGAGTTTAAGGGTGAACGCGAGAAGCTATGTTTATGTTGCTTTTTTTTTCTGGTAAACAAATTGCACACATCAAAACTTTTCGTGCTGCTCGGTAAATTGACCCACACACTTTCATCAAACGTCTTAATCTTTTTTTTTTTTTTAATGGCCCTTTGTACACCTTTAAGCTTGACTGTGACTTCCTTTCCCCAACATCAATCGGTTCTGAAATTTGGGAAATTAAGAATGGTAAACATTGTAAGTAAGAACGGTAACAATCTCGATTGTATATGGCGTGACTACTTCAAATAACTCGAAACTGGGGGAACGACGTTTTTGTCTGTCCAACGTACTGTGCCTGGCCCGCGTTAGACTCGATGATGTAGGTAACATTGGTGAAGTTACAGATAAGGGTCTGCTTTGATTTTGACTATGAAATTAGAATTTGAGTGATTTGGAGCTTTAGGCTAATCTGCATGCCTTTTCGAGTTCAAAGACCTGTCTGGCAGAGTGCGGCCGCGTCTGCGGGTCACATCTGATAGTTTGGAAAATTCATTCATGTGCTCTTGACTAGGGCAAGATGATGTGATCAAAGCGGACCTTGCGCATAACGCTCCCGCCGCGGTCCCCAGTTACGTGTACGGAATCGTTTTATACGTCACTTTTGGCATTTCTCGAAGAAGACTCGCCGATCCTCTTTTGCGAGTTTCGTTCAGAACAAATCTCGTGTCCGATGTCCGTCCACGTACCGAACGTACAAGTTCGGCTGCATGCTGAGAAACATATCTTCTGTCAAGCAGAAAACGAAACCATTCCGTAGACCCTTTAAGTAAATCAGCCGCAATGTGGACGAGACGAATAAAATAACTGCGAAATTAATAATTTGTCATCGCAGTTTGTCTGACTAATGCATACATTTGCGCTCTTTTCTAGTCGGAAGATCCACTTCATGGTGAACTAAGTGAAAAAGAGATAATCGAAAGACGCTCTACCTTGGAGATGGCCATGGTGGTGCTTCTGTGGCTCTCCGTTATACTGGCGCTGGTGGCCGGTGTCTGCGTCATCGTCTACCACACCCGTGGTGCGAGCGATGTGTCCACGACCCTCGGGGAGCTTCTGGGCAGAAATGCTCCATCCAACGGAACGGCTGCCTGCAGCACCAAAGACTGTCAATACGCAGAGTGGCTCATAAGTACTTCCGTGGACATCGAAAGGGACCCTTGCGGCAACTTCTATGATTACGTCTGCTCCGGAATTGTTCGAAAATATCCATCTTGGTTCAATTCGCGGACTAACACAAGAGGCATACTTGACGTCATGCAAAATAATGTGTCCTCGGCCATTGACAGCTTCCTGTCGAACACTGCAGTGCCTCAGGCGGGACAGAGTGCGTATGAGAAGGCCGCCGCACTGCACCAAATCTGTATGGAACTCGAGATCGGAGGTGGTCTTGAGCATGAGTGGGAAGAAACGTTGAAATCATTCGGTATAAGCCCCGCTAACTTAAGCTTTGACCCGCTGGAAGTCACCGTAGCTTTCATGCTAAAGCTCAGCATACATTTTGCGTTTTCTCTGAATCCGGCAATTTCTCCAGTAAGTAAAAACGTGGTCGTCAGTTTAAGTCGAAGTAAAGAATTTGTATCCTGGAAGGAGGAGCGCGCAAAGTTGATCACCGAAAACCGG
The DNA here is from genome assembly GCF_037126465.1 of Ornithodoros turicata. Taxonomy (NCBI): domain Eukaryota; kingdom Metazoa; phylum Arthropoda; class Arachnida; order Ixodida; family Argasidae; genus Ornithodoros; species Ornithodoros turicata. The sequence goes on from NC_088207.1 coordinate 41,279,313, forward strand.
TACAGGAACTATGTGAGAGAGGTCTTGGAATGGCACTCCGTCAACGGGAGCTTGTTAGAGATCGCAATAACCGCGGAAACGAACGTTATTGCACTTGGTGCGAAGCAGGATCCCGCGGGTCAGGAAGACTACACCTTCCTTCTCTCCGATATTGGGTCTTGGAGAAACGACGTCAACTTTACTGAAAGATGGAGTCGCCATCTTAGCCTGCATTCTTACGCGAACCTACCGGGAAACTTGACTGTTTACGGCAAGCACGAAGATTTCGAGTTTTTCATGGATCTTTACGGCAGCAATAGTGCCGTCAACAGCGCAGATCTTCGGATGTACATCGCTTGGACAACCATCAATCAGCTGGCGAGGTTGGCTGGTATACTCGGCAATCGCACCGAGAAGCAATGCAAGGATATAGTAATGCGGATATTTCCCTACGCTGCAATGTCAGCAGTATTTTTCGAGACATCAACTCAAAGGAAAATGCAGCACATACAGTCCATGACTAACAAGATAAGGACAGAAATATCACAATCATTCCTGAACGCCTCCTGGTGGGACAAACAGACGCGTGATTCCGCCCTCGAAAAGTTGGCTAAGCTTAAGATCTGGTACGCCTATCCGCCCACTGTGGAAAATCCACGCGCTCTTGAAACGTTTTACGCCAAGTTTCCCGATGTTCGGGGACCCTTCATGTCAGCGTACATAAATGTCTCCCGCGTCTACGCGGCATACCACACCCAGCTCCTGGCAATGTCCACGGTGGACGGCATCAACTACGACGCCTACCTCTCTGAGAGCTACCTAGCTTCTACGGCGTACGTGACATCGACAAACTCGCTCTACGTGCGAGCTGCAGTGATGAACAAGCCTGCGTACATTTACGGTGGTCCAGACGAAATTAACTACGGAGCTCTAGGAAGGCTTATTGCTAGCGGGATTATGCGAGGCTTCGATGCAGAAGGACGAAAATACGATGTCAACGGACGCGTTTCGAGTTGGTGGACCGATCGAAGTGAAAGTTCGTACTTGGAACGCGAAAACTGCGTGAAATCAACCATGAAGGGAATTCAGGTCAGTACCTATATTCAAGATATGATGGCTGAACGTTCTGTTTATAATGCGTACAAGAAAGCATCCAAGAGTCAATGGATGGAAGTCGCGGGCACGGGCGACCTCACGAGAGATCAACTGTTTTACGTGAGCTGGTGCTTGCTTTTCTGCGGAGAAGACCCGGCGAAGACGGGGGTGCCCGTGGGTCAGAGGTGTAACATGCTGCTCAAGAATTCTGAGCTGTTCGCCGAAGCATTTTCCTGTCCTTCGCAGTCTCCGATGAATTCAAAAAATAAATGTAACTTTTGGTAGTCTAACCTATTATGAATAGAATCACTGAAGCAGCCTTTGTAGCGAGAACTGCCACTATACGAAAATGACTCATCTAATCACTCAGCCGCACAAGTGTCTGACGCTGGATAAAGCATGAACTGGGAAGAAACGCCTGGGAATACCAAGCTAAGGAGTTGACTTTGGAATTGTTACAAGCCATGTTCTTCTCACATATGGGAAAGGGACAGTGACTTACACTGCGGACATGCATTTGCATACGCTTATTCTACTATGATAGAGAGTCCATCACAGCAATGTCCGCCGTATGTCAGCAACGCAAGTAAAACAAGTTTATTGCTAGCACATTGCATTCCAGGCTGAGATTACGGGTTACAAGGGTAATATATGCGGGCGTAATTTACGACATATTTCATCACGAAAGTATTCAACTACGTGAAAGCTTTCTTCCGTAATTTCCACCAACGTCGGAGTCGTCCTGGTGTAGAACGGCCACGCATCGGACCCATTAACCGACGGAAGGTACCTGCAAAGATGAAACAATCTTTCAGGCTTTACCGTTAATGCGCGACAAGTGCTCCATTACCCGTTCTTCGCAAATTTGCTGAACAGCTCTATCATTTTTAATTGGAGATGATGTTCCACCCCAGTGAGGGATCTGTTACCGAAGAGGAATTCCATGTCCTCAAACTGCGCTGGTGATGTATCTGACCGGACGCTGAACGAAGGCTTGTGGTTGAAGAGATACACGAATACCTGATTGCCATCAACACTGAGCTTCTCCGCGAAATATTTTATGGGGCAGATATAAAAGACGTCCCCGAATAAAATTTGGACCGCCTCCATGACCTTTTCCCTGCCATCGTCGCGTACTTGGTAGGGCAGGTAGTACTCGACGAGTTCAGTGGCATTTCTGATGCCGTACTGCGTCAGTTCTTTTGTAATGACATCCTTGAAGTCCTCTTGTTTTGCGGACGCTTGAGCGTGGTGAACGAGGAGCTCCGTAAAGATGATTCCTTCTCCGCGAACAAATCCGATGAGTATTTGCTTGTTCCGGATGGGTGACATAGCATGTACGCAGGCTGGTCTGCACGGTAAGAACGGTGTGTTGAACTTGGGTCCGAATCTGTAATTGGTGTGGAACTTAAACTGCAGAAGTGTCCCCGTAGGGATCTCACTCAGGCAGGACACGGTGGTCTGAGGAAGACAGAAAAATTATTGTATATATATATATATTCCAGAGGACTACAAAGAACACCGGTACCTTCAGATTCCAAGGATCCCGGCACCTCAGCTTGCCCGCCAGAGCTTCTATATTTTCACGAAATGCCTCCGTGTTGTCCTTTAAGGGCCGGTAGGGCGATCCACTTTGCAGGATAGCTCTGGGCATGCCTTGAATCCAGTGTCTCTGTGGGCTCATCATATGGTAACCGACGGACACTGAGCCGGCCTCATAGCCGTGCAGTATCACGGCGAAAGGGTCACCTCCGAAGTAGTTAATATTTTTCCGCACCCACTCCAATGCTAACCTCTGATCGTCAAAGGCTAAATTTCCGGGTCTCTCCTTTGTATTGTCACTCAAAAACCCGAGTAAGTCAACTCGATAGTTTGGCACAACGACGACGACGTCACCTCGAGATGCCATGAGAGCTCCGTGGACTACGTCGATGTCGTTGCTACCATAGTAGAAGAGCCAACCAAAGAGGAAAAACACCACCGTCTTGTTGTAAGGGCCCACATGGGGCGTCCAAACGCTGAGGTGCAGACAGCTCTCCGATGTGTTCCTCTGGGACTTCCCATATCGCGCCAGGAATAGCATTTGCTGGGGGCAGGGCAACGTCACCGCCGCTGGACTATGCACGTTTGTGTCAGCGAGAGCGAAGCGTTTCGAAAGACCAACATTATCAGCGAAAGGAATACCCGCAAAGTGTGAGATTTGGCGGCCGTTGACGATAATCACGTCTCCCATGTGCGTGCCGGAAGGAGTTTGGACACTCACTGGGCTATAGACCACCTTCTGTGATGGGACAAAGATGAAGAGAAGCAAGAAGCCCAGAAGGCTTAAAATGGCTACAATGATTAGCACCCTGTGGCAAAGTCTAGGCCTTTCCGTGGGTTCGTCTAACCGGGAAGAATGCCTCTGCAGGCACGTTTCGAGGACTCGGTGCGAAACGGTGTGACTTTGCTGGCTAGCATCAGGACTCGATGCTGGTTCAACCCGTCGTTCCACTTCTGCGGCGATACGTTTGCAGTCTTCCTCCTGATAGGGTTGACATCACATACTATGACCATCATACGTCACCGGAATGGACTTTCTGGTCCTCCAAGAGAACCATAAGGAAAAGCAACGAGGCAGGTACTTACAGCTATTTCTTGCGGAAAGATTAGTGAGCGAAGCTGGCTCTCAGAACGTCGTGGAAATGGTAAGCCCATAGTGTACGAACCAACTGGCACCTCGAGGTGCTGCTGCTGCTGCTGCTTCTTCCCAACGAGAATGGCCATTAGACACAAGGGGTTTCTTCGCTCGTTCAATGAACGCGCTTCGCTGCCGCTGCTTTTACTTTCTTTCCGTGTGACATACCATATACGATGGCGTGCCACATGTGACGTGCTACCACATAACGCGGGGTATTTCCTAGTTAAAAAAAAAATGTGCACATTGTAACATATGAGCTGCTTGCACAGGGCGTCCTAGCCAAGTCGGACCAGGCTTTAAAAAAGGACGAAGCGCCCTACGCGGGCGAAACCAACGGAGAGTTGTTTACGCTCGCATTCCCCGTTCACGAGTAATTTTTTTCGTTGCTCCTAATTAGTGAATTCAATTTCAATAATCAATTACCTTTCTAATAATTGCTCTGGGAACAAATGTATAAACTGGAAAGTTGTACAGCATGGCGAGAAACATATAACCCAGGCGTTCCCGTCAACGTACCTCTTGAGTGAGCTTTTTTCTTGCAAAAACAGAAAAAGAAAGCGCGCGAAATTGAGAGCTGGACCACGCGACAACCTTCGCGCGCAGCTCGGATGTGCCGCGACCACACTGCCCTCAAAAGTACGGTAACGAAACCGTCCTCAGCTGATCTGAACAGCGCTCGCTGATCAGCGCAGTGCTAGAATGAACAGCCGGATGCTGACGGATCGGGTAACCAGGAACGAACCTCGCCCCCTTCGCCTTCTTTCTTTACGATAAAAAAATAGAGAGGAAGATAGAGCACATGGGTTAGATGTTTCTCACCATGCTGGACAAATTTACACCTTTGCTCCCAGAGCAATAATTAAAAAGTTCATTACCCATTCACATTGGATTGACGAATTAGGAGCAACAGAAAATTACTCATGAACCGGGAATACGAGCGTAAACAACTTGTTTTCGCTCGCGTCTTTTTTTTTTAAAGCCTGGTCTGACTTAGCTGGGACACACTGTACAGTACCACACAGATGGTTCTCCCTCCTGTAATGCATTTGTTTGCTATAGGAAGGTTGCCACCATGTCGTTACACGCTCACTGAATCTTAATACCGTGCTGTTGTACTGCTTGCGTCACAGTTGTCTGATACCTTCATTCGAAAGGTTCAGCAGTCCGTATTGGCTCAACCGCACCTGGAAGTGCTGTACCATTATTGTGTTTGAGGGTGGGCATCATGCCGTGCAAGTCTTTTAGTGGGAAGAAACAATCTTGCAACACCTCCAGATTTCACACAAGTGTCTCGTAAGCAGCGCCTGTAATTTATGGACGATTGTGGATACCATACTTGTATTCTAAGGGGTTACTAAACAGCTTTGATGAAGGCACGGAAACTGTAGGCTTTATGCACGGCAGTGCAATATATAACAGCACTTGTCACGAAATGTTGAGAAGGATGTCGCCCGGGCTCATTCGCTAACATGTTTTCCTCTCCCTGGATGTGGCACTCATACAGATGCCAATGGCAGTTGTGATGTCTTAATTACAGTAGACGTTCGTCCAACAAAGCACAGCACGATCCATTTCTCTCACCGGAGAAGCATCATTTAGTACGTCTCTATCAGACTCCCAGCCTTATCTGTAAAAAAAATTTTGAACCCGTGGAAGAATATTGATACCGTGCTTTCTGCACAACGCCTGTCAATGCCCTTCGTGGAATCAATTGAAGAAATTCATTATTATCAGGTTGACTTATCAACGTCCGTTCGTTTTACAACGGCACCATCACACGTGCTTACCGAAAATCGATATTTGGTTGACCCACAACACGAGGGGTGGCTCCATCTCGTGCTGTGCTTCAACAGTCCTGGATCCATTCGGACTTCTCTTTATTTCGGAGATAAAATGTTCCCAACTTGTTTTCTCTTTCGTTTTCAACTTTTAAGCGGGAGTATGCTCACGAGATGCTTAAATCTTTTGACACCACATTCTTTTGTAAAGTTATTCGTTTCTACCGAAAGATGGCGTGATAAAGGAGCTAGCGACAGGCCTCTGGCTAGCAAGCTCCCCCTGTATCGTCTCCCTCCGAGCAAGTAGTCAACGGCATCGACCTGCGCCCCGCATCAAAACGTAGACGTGACAACGTACATTTGAAATGTGAACATTACGCATGAAAACGTACAGTTGACCACTGACTGACGCTGACTCTCGCGGGTTTGGCCCCTAACCCTCCCAAAAGTCAAGGGTTAGCTGTATTTGCCACGCGGTAATCGGAAATCAGCCGAACGGCCAGTGAAAAACGCATAAAGCAAAAATTATGAACACGGCACCTCCTATAGGTCGAAGATGATGAGAAGGAACATTCCCCAAATGTTTCCAAGAGTTTTCTAAAACAGAATATCACCTTCGCCACGTCCACTACATGTAGATTTGATGAGGAATATATGAGAAGTCCTAATAAAACGAGAAATATTTATTGGAATCAAATTTGTTTCAAATGGGGTGGTTGACTATACGTTCATGCAGAGTGTCGAACTGAACCCGAACCCGAACCGAAAACCGTTATTAACCGTTTTTTTGGCCGAACCGGAAGTGAACCGAACCGAAACAGTCGACGCCATATTGGAGTTGAACCGGGACTGAACCGTTAAAAAAATACCGGTAACCGGCTCAAATAACGGTTCTTACGAAACTAAAAGCGGAACTTTGCATGTTGCACCTTTTTTTTATCTTTTTTTCTTCTTTTATTACTTTCGCAGCCTTCCTCTTGCTTGCCGGACAAGTCGTGCCCTGCTGGAATGCCGTGGATTTTCTGAAGTGGCGAAATAACAAGTTTATTTTAAGATGATGAATGGAGAGTTATGACTGAAAACTGTTATGACTACTAATGTCTACTAAAGACATACACATCAATATATATAAGAATTAGGGATCAACGACAGTTTTGGGTAGCATTAAAGAAGTGACGTATATTATAATAATATAATAATCAACCTGAGCTATACAAGGTGCCCACCCTAACTGCAGAAATGATCGCTGACACATAGCGCTGTCCAAGAAAAACTGACTACTCTCCTATGGCGTTTGTGTTACAAACAGGTCCTGCATTCTAAGATTCGGGCTGTAGCACAAACGTCATAGGAGAGCTGTCAGTTCCTATTTAACATCGCTATGTGTTAGAAATAATTTCTACTGTTATCGTGGACATCCTGTATAATAAGGGACGGGTATAAATGCATTTTTGGTGTATTGAAATATAAATACAAAATACTTTGTTGAAAGAGATATTGAAATGCTCTGCATAAACACTTGCAGATAGAAGACTGCATCTTCTAGGTATCTTCTGTTCGGCCGTACAATCAGTTCCGCAAAGGAGAACACCTGTCCACAGATGCCGATGAAGAAAAGCTTGTACTAAATTTGACGATGATTCGTACAACAAGGTAGTCGGGTAGTCCCGACCGTTGTCCGCAACAACAGTGGAAACTGGCCATCTAAAATTGTTTGTCGCACAGGGTAAGATATGAGTGAGTATGTTGCGTATTTAGGAGTGCTTATAAGGCATTTACAAAAATAGTGAAAAAATTGTATTTAAATATAATTATAAATAAATTTTATTCAAGTCTGCATTTAAATACAAAATATAAATAAATGTATTTATATTTTAAATACTGTTTTAATTACAATGCATTTACATACGGCCCATCCCTGCTGTATATAAATTGGATACGTCGTCGGGTTGCATGGTCGGCTGTGCGACTTTTCATCTTTCAGATTTTCTCTTCATTTCTTTTTCTTTTTTTGTGTGTCTTTGCTTCTTCTGTCCTTTTTTGCGTAGTGCTTTGCGAAAGCAAACTATCTGAGCTCAAATACAGCATGCGTCCTTGTGTACGACGCTGCAGGATAAATTGCCAACATGCGTGTGTGAACTTACAAAAGAGCATACCAACCTGGTTGTCTTTGTGCATTTGAAATAAAAAGGTGAATACAACCACACTGACCGTATTTAAAAATCGTGAATTGGTCGAAAAGAAGTCGAACTCTGTTTGCACTTGCTTTTGCATGTGCTCTCTCTTTGTTTCACAGACACATCACTCTAACGGTGACACAACACGGCGGCGGACAGTGACGAACGATAACTGGCCTTTTACATAAAGGCCGCAGTCTCAGAATCACACCGTTCCAATCCAACTACCATGAAGCGTCGTTTGCTGATTAACGTGTATTCGCGTCTCCTGACTGGTAATCAATACGCCTGTATCAATGACTAAATGGCTTAGGCGAAGGTAGCAGGCTTGGTTGACTGTTATATTCCTGCCGAACAACCCAGTTGGTAAGTTAACTACCGCGACATGAGCTACATACCGGGGCAGTCAACCCAAACCCGTAATTCGTGGTTATGCTGCTGTCGTAACCATTACTTATCTTGTCTTTCATCTTTCGCCAAATCATCACCAACCAATTTCATCGCAAAACCTTTCAAAATCTTGAACGACCGTTACCGTCTTGCGGTCCACTGTATATACCACAGCACTGTACCACACAAACGGAAGTGTGCTTTGACCTGCCTGTTGTGCTCCATTCCCACCTGTGGCCCGTGAACCGGTTCGCGAACCGAACCGTTCGGTTGCCTTCTAAAGCTGAACCGGAACTGAACCCTTGTCGAACCTAAACCCGCACCGAACCGATAAACGTTTCGGTTCGACTCTCTGCGTCTCGTATCGAGTGGATTTATCTGGACTATATTGTAATTCGGGAGACTACAATACTATTAACAGTCTGCGCCGATAGTTTTCGTACACTTCTGCACATTCTCGGGGTGTGTTTCATCCGAGTGTCTCCTTTCCTCTTCAGGTAGCGCTTCAGTCTTATACTCGGAATTTCGACAAAAAAGCAAGAAACAGACAAAAAGGAAGATATACACGTGTCATGCAACTTAGCCACATATAACCTTGTAAACCAGAAGAGGTGCAAGCGGTGGCTGCTCCGCTACTCCTTTTTCTTTCTTTGTTTTAAGCAAAATATCCTGCAGTACAGCACCAAACTGCTGAGATCTTGCATTGGTTGCTTATTTACCTACGCCTGCATTGCGCCCCATAAAGATTACGATATATGTGAATATCAGGGATGGGCAGTATTTAACTACATTGTAATTAAAATAATACTGTAAACGTATTTTTATTCACGGTGTATTAAGTTTCGTCAATTGCACCGTCGGCTCTTTACAAAAATATTCGCGCAGACTTAATTTCGCGATTTCGGTAGAAGTTTCCTTTCCCGAGGTTGAAAAGTTCATAAAATTGTGTGCAACATGTCTGAAAGCTATGGTATAGATGAGCGTTGTTCCTGTGCGGGCCCCGTGACTCGAGAATCAAGGCTGTTCTCAGCTCTACAAACGTGGAACCCATCCATGCTGCATGGTGGATTGATGAAGCTTTAAACCGCGGGATAGTTGATGAACAGTAGTTACACGTTAAAAAATAAAAGAAGAAACAATAAATATAAGCCAATGAACCAAACATTAAAATAAACAGCACATTTTGTATGCATCCCAGAGACAACTTTTTTTTTTGTAGTCACAAACCGTGCTAATTTATTCGCGAGTACAATTTTCGCGATTATTTAGCAGTCGCGAAATTTGCGAAAATTAATACATCTCGAATAAAAATACGTTTACAGTTGAACAAGAGATAAACTGATGTTCTGAGGCTTGGAACAACATAGAAGGGACAGATACAAACAAAGCCTCATATTGCCTAAGAAATCAACGATGAAAGAAAGTCACTGAAAAGGTTAGCCAGCTGTAGGGATCGAACCCACATCTTCTGGATTGCCGGTCCAGGGCTCTACCAATTGAGCTAAGCTAAGCTGAGAGGCGTGTTAGCTTAGCTCAATTGGTAGAGCCCTGGACCGGCAATCCAGAAGATGTGGGTTCGATCCCTACAGCTGGCTAACGTTTTCAATGACTTTCATCTTTCAACGTTTACAGTATTTAAACTATCAATACATGCATTTATACTTTGTATTTAAATAGAGTATTTAAACTATCAGTATTTACAGTAAAAACACAGTAAACACAGTAAACACATTTACAGTAAACACAGTATTTAAACTATCAATACATGCATTTATACTTTGTATTTAAATAGAGACTCGAAAAATGTATTATTTAAATACAAATTTTTGGGTATTTGTTTTTGCAAATACTTTATCAATACCCCTAAATACGCAAGATACTGATTTATGAGAGAACTGATGTTCTGAGGCTGGAACAACATAGGCTTTGTATGTATTTGTCCTTTCTATGTTGTTCCAGCCTCAGAACATCAGTTCTCTCATGTTCAACAGTTGCCGCTTGCGTCGATCCCGTCGTATGATTGTGTGCGCGCGTGTGAGTGAGAAAGAGTGAAAGGGGGATGAGTGAGAGAGTGGTTGACTTGTCCCTTCAGATGACGCGCCCTTGGAAGTCACTTGGGAGGTGTGTTAGCTTACCTCAATTGGTAGAGCCCTGGACCGGTAATCCAGAAGATGTGGGTTCGAGTCCTACAGCTGGCTAACCTTTTCAGTGACTTCCATTTTTCATACTGATTCATATATGAAAGTGACATCTTCCTCACAGTATTTATGGTAGTAGTTACGGTATTTAAATACTGTATTTATATTTTGTATCTAAATACTCGTATTGAAAACTATTTATGCAGAGTATGTAAATACCTCTTTGAACAAAGTATTTTGTATTTATATTTCAATACTAAAAATGTATTTATACCCATCCCTGGCAAATATAATATAAAAGAAAGAGGCTAACTAGTGGACAGCACCGGGACTGTTCTGCTAAGTCATAGGACGACGTTAAGGGATGCGAGGGATGCACTTCCACGTCGAAGCCGCTCAGGAAAGAGTGTCTATACAGTCTGATTAGGGGCAGCATTTAATGGGACAACGACACATTATGTACCCAACTCGATCAACCCATTGTGGACATTGCGGACACACCAGTCTCAGCGCCTCCTCCTCCCCCACCACCTCCTGGCGGGGGACCTAGTTTCCCTGGTCCGCCCCTTCCCGAAAGAGAGCTGCGGTATTCGAACAGAGTGCAGAGGTTCTCGGCCTGCAAGGCAGGGAACAGCAATTAGACGAACACGTCGCATGGAGCATGTATACAAACGATCTTACCTTTACGATGAGACGCACGATGATGTAAAAGAAATGAAGCAATTGTCGAACGAACTAGAAGAAATAAGCTTCGGATGTAATAAGGGCAAGGCTGCGTTCACACCTGGCACACTTTCAACGGGCAGTATTTCGAGCCCCATTTCGAGACCTCGTTCACACGGAGCAAGTCGGTAGCTCCACTCACACAAGCAACCTTACGGCAACCGGAGAATGTGGGTTCGAATCCAACTGATGACGTACTTTCTTTAACTGCTGTTTATCTCAAATCTTAGTCAGTTTATTACGCCAAAAGATCATAATTGTCTTCAAAAAATGGCTATTGATATGTTTGTGCGGCGTTAGTAGAATAAAAGGATAAAAACGTTTCTCAGCTGCACCTGCAGGATTTGCACCATCAGAACAGGAGCGAAATCACATCACGCTGTCGCGAGTCACGTGGCAATGCTTGCGTCGCTGATTGGCTGGTGCACCAGCAAGATTGCGGACGAGGAGCGAATCCGAGCAACTAGAGTTGCTGGAGGTTGCCGGTGTCGGCCGACTGCCAGCAACTCCAAAATTGCTCATAGTTGCTGGAAAAAAGTTAGCCCGTGTGAACGATGCCTAACCGAGGCTATTTTGAACATTACAGATCACGTTGATCTCATTTTGATCTAGATAAGCAGAGTCTGATCACTTGAACGGTTTGACGTCGTCCGCCAATCAAAACGTGCTTTCGGTGGCCGTTCCTCAATTTAAAAAAGTAATCGAGTTTAATGCCTTTAATGTCATTTAAGAACTTGAACGCTACAAATGCAATGTCAAACATTACGGAAATAGCAGTTATATCGAAATATTTAATATATTCAATGTGAGGGATGTCGTGCAGTTGAAGTGTTCCTTTATATTTCGTTGGATGTCTTTCGCTATCGTATAGTATTTGTCGACATTTCTATGTTCCAAGAGACGTAGCTTTATTATTAATGCGTTAGCATTAGAAGGCTCATGTCAAAGGAAAAACTGCGGTGTCCATCTACGGACACGAGAAAGAAACGAGAAGGAAGGAGATACTGTTACAGGAGTAGCTTGAACGAAAACAACGAAAACAGCGGGAACCGACAAGAGAGATGTGTTATCTATAGACTCAGACTGCGACTGTGGTTTTAAACTCTCAGAGACTGCCATGGATCCTGATGTGATCATCCAAATCAAGGGCTTCTCCTACATCACTGAAAACAAACGTCCTTGAAACGGAAAGGCCGGAGTTGCCATCTACGCTAAGGGCAAGTTCTCTCTTGGCGACGCCCTACGCGGCGTCGTGAGCGGGCGGCGGAAGTAGAGGCTCATTACCGCCGCCCCGTCAGCGCGCACGATTTTCATGTTCCCAGCACAGTGACATTCCGTCGTCCAAAGCAGACGAAAAATCAGGAAGCGTGGCATTTCTGTGTCACCTAATTGGTCGCCAGCTGTCGTTTGTCGGCAGCTCTCGCCAACGTCGTGAAAGAAGTTCGGCATGGCAGGTTTTTCTTTTTTCTTTTTGGCTCGACGATTCTCCTCACCCGACTCCGGAAATGCGCGACTATTTCCGCCGCCCGCTCACGCTGACGCCGCGTCGGGCGTCACCAAGTGAGAACTGGCCCTAAGGGTGGCATCAGCGTTGCGCCTCGAGAGATTCGCTGCAACGTTCACGAATACGGTGAGTCCTGTGCCCAGGGACGGATCCAGGATTTTTCTGAGAGGGGGGTCCAGCCTTGACCATCGTGGTGGATACACGATATAGTTCAATAGACCTCTACCCGAGAAACGTCATCATGACACTGATAGACAGACTGAAACCGAAACAAATCGGAAGCGGAGGGCTGGGTTCCAGGAATGGGCACTTGTTCGCTGCCTCCTACTGAAAGAAAGGTAAGACCGAAGGTCGCGCCCCTTTTGGGGATCATCGTAATCCTCTCAAGACCGTGGCTTTCGGGCGCAACCTTGTTCGCCTCTAACTTCGAGCGTAGTTCAATAATCTACCAAATAGGTGGCGCTGTCAAGCACTATGACGTAATTTGTTTACAAACAGGGATAAGCCTATTGAACACTATGTAAAGACAGAAATTGAGGAGGGGGTCAGGACATCCTGACCCCCTCTCTAGATGCGCCCCTGCCTGTGCCGTACGTCGTAATTGTGTACCTCCAGCCAGGGATTACACACAGGCAAGCGGCAACCGCTGTAAACCACATGATGGACTGCGTTATGGAGTGGGTCGTCATAGTAGGAGACTTCAACCAGACTTCTAGTTCGCCTTAGATATGCGTTCTCCGTGCTTTGTCCGTTCTGCCGTCCCCAAATGTTCCATCTCCACTGACAGAGGAACGGGCGTGAACCACGTCTACCAGACGACGCGCCTGTGGGTCGTTACTTAGGGTGGTGCAAGCCTTCAAAAAACTTTAGGAAGATACATTCCTGGATCCCTTGGAAATGCGTCAGCATAACCCTTTCGAAACGCCTTAGGGTAACTCCTGATGTTAAAAGGCAACACGAACCCAAATGGGAGGAGCCAAATAAAAGAAACAAAAGAGAAGAGAGCGAACAAAAGAAGGAACAAAACAAAAAGAAGCAGAAAAACAAGATGATAATAACTGGGGGTTTACGTCGCGAGACAACTGAGATCGCAAAAAAAAAGAGAGAAGGAGGAAACAAAAGAAGGAACAAAAAAAAAGAAGCAAAAGAGAAAGGATGAAGAAAAAAAAAAGCAATCGAAGAAAACAAGCAAAACAGAAAGAAGGAAGCACAAGAACGAACCAAAGGCTTATACCAACTCATATCCAAAGGATCCACCAATGGATCTTCCTAATGGATCTTCCTCCGTGTTAGCGCCGCGAAGCAACTCTGACTAAGAGCGGCGTATAGAGATGTGAACAGATGGACGGAGGACAGCAGGAAGGAGTGGGGGCACACGGGGAATAGTACGCGTCCTGGGCAGACTTCAGGGGGAACTGCGCCGACATTAGTCTGGAAAGTCTTCGGAAAACCCAGGGAAAAACCTCACACAGCACCAATTGGTGGTAGGATTCCAACCCACCGCCCCGCAGTCTTCAGCACGACCTTGGCTACCACCAACGAGCGTGGGACGCCTTAGCCCGCTAGGCCATGACGCTGGTGAGGGACGTAGCGCGGACAGCGTGCAAACTTACCCCAGGGCTTGGCGGCCGTCTTTGATTCGTAGTAGTTGTTGTGGTTGTGGTGGTTTTGCCCTGCAAAATTATTACTATATACTATTACTAAAACTATAGCGATTACTAAAACTATTGCTAAACCATTACTACTGCTCTTCCAATATACTCCCAGCCTCGCTTGCAATGTTGCCTCTTCCGCTATCTCTCCGACTGAAAGCAAATCCGGCGACAACAGCAGCAACAAGAGAGTGAGAGAGAAAAGCGGTGTTTTCTTTTTTTTTTAACACTGTAGCGGCACCCGTCGATGACAGCGACGGTGCCGGTTTCTCGTTGCTCGTGCCGCGGTTTCAGTTCATTCAACCGTGGTCACACTCATCACGAGAAAATACCTCCATCTCCCAGCAGGCATGTTGTCTTTTAATAAACGCATCAAAATCCAGTGCAGGGAAACGTAAAAAGACGACACAATACCGCACTAAACTGCAAAACGATGACATCTTATGTTCCCCCTGCATGCGTTTTAAAGCTTTTGTCATGGACTACAAAACAGCTCGGTTCCTTACTCTTTTTAACCATGTTGTGTTTGCTCCGCTACGCTTTGCGACAACATCTTGCGGATGTAAATGTCTTGTCCTCCGGCACGCAGCTTTATGGTATAAATTTCGAAATTCCAGGTAAGGGTATTTTGTAAAAGACCCTCGTAAGTGGTGAATTGTACAAGAAACACCATTTGAAAGGGCATATTCTACAAGCAACGCCATTTCAGGGAACGTGTATGCCGTTTGAAACACTGTTTCACATGCATGTTTTACAAACATCTCTTTCGACACTCTTATGACATCTTTCGGTTAAAATACCCCTTTTACACGCCGAAGAGTCTAGAGGCAGATTCGTGTTGGAAAACGTTTTTGAAACTTTTTTTTTTCATCATAAACTGGCAGCGTATTTCCGTTACAAATGCACAGCATCGTGATCTTGTAACGTTACCGATACTCTCATAGCCCGCGACGACTTTCTCACAACCCACATTTCTAACTGTTGAACAGTTTCGCTGTTACCGCTAGGCGCGCTACAGAGCGCTGTACAGGAGCGCACGTTTTCCGCAACTGAGATTATACCTAGGGTTCTGCGTTTTCGGTTTTAATGGAAAAACATCGAAAAATATACACCGGGTAAATTTTCTCTCATTCGGTTTTAACCGAAAAACTTCGAATACAGAGGAACATCTGAATCCTGATCTGAACAATCTGAAGAATCCTCGTAGCGAACAAGGTGAGCAAACGCCTTCCTGTCATTTCCTGCAGCACTTATAGAACTCGACTAATTGGTGAAAGGCAGGAGCTGTTTCTTAGAGGCACTTATACTTGGACATGTTCTTAACATATTCTCGTACTCAGCAGGTCATATTCCTCCTATCAAGCTCAGCAAACTGGTAATTCGCATTGGTTGTTGTTGTTGTTAAGGCTGCGTTAGACGCACACAGCACTGAAATTACATTGTAATTGCTATTCGGCAATAACTGTCGAGTAAACCATGTACGCGCAAGAAAAAACGTCGAAAGATTCCGATTTCGCAAAAATCAATAAACATCGAAAAACATACGCCGAATCTGCCCCAAAATAAACATCAAAAACGGGGGAACTAATTATACCTCAGCAAATCCCCAACAGCTTTCTTTGAGGGGAAGGGAATGACTCTTCAGCTTTGACCCAGGAGACAATGCGGCGCTCTTATGAATTCCGTCAGGGTGTTGTTGACCGCAAACTGTGGTGAAGTCTTTGGCAGTACACCTCGAATGCAACCTCGTCACGCCAAAGTCACGCACTAAGTATTCTTAAATTCAGGTTGATCTCCTTGGTCATGTGGCATTACCGCATGCATGTCGTCATGTCCCCACCCTCAATATAAACTCATACTAAATGCATACACAGTCGAGAGATAATGGCCGTGAAATGCAATGACCTACTACGTAAGCACATTCGAAAACAAAATAAGGTTACAACCCAAATAACAACGATATTTCTTCGAGAAAAAGTACGGGATAAAGTAATGGCAGCGGTATTGCGTTACGTTTTGCTTCGGTAACGAGTATCGGCATCACGTTGCATTATTTTTGCAACGGCTACAATACTGGGACGACAATAGAAGGACTTGGAATATAATTACTTTGACAGTGATAAAACAGCTTGTACAGCACATCAAATGCGGTTTATCTACTTACCTTATCCCGCTATACATGCAGAATGAGAAACAGAAAAGAGTGAGAAACAGAAACATAACCTGCACGTGCCGGTTCATGACAAATTGCTGACTGCATGAAAAGTGTCCTTGAGCAGCATTATGGACGTCAAATGCTTACAGTGAGTGTTCCTTACATTCCTGATATTGCAACGAAACCCGGAGGTTTTCTCGACATGTATTTTACGCGTACAAATAAACAATAATCATTATTCGGGGTTTACGTCGCGAGACAACTGAGATCGCGTAAAAAAGTGATATTGAGGAACACAAGGACGAATAACGGCACGCGAGTAACATCGTTGACGAAAATGATGTAACATGATGAAAATCGTTGTATAACCCAACAAAACCACAAATTTTTCAGAAACACTTCACCTCGTGCATACGCCATAACTTCATATGACAGACTCTCGGAGTTCTCCCGGGGCGAAGTTGCCACCCGGCCGGTCATTAACGAGCTCCCCCGCCTACTTGTCACCGGTGTTGTACGTAACAACTGTTGTGCGTAACAAGGTTACAACTAACCCCGTTACCGTTATCGATACCTCTTTTGCTATCGAAGTCGGGATCCCGATACTTTTGCAATCGGTATCGGAAAGGTGTCTGTTACAAATGTGTGGTAATGCGACTTCCGTGCGATGCTCTTTGTAGTGCCCCAAAACTTTCTTCACCGGTCATGTTTCTTAATTTTATTCATTGTGACAGATATGATAACTTTGAACATCAGCTACTGCTAAAAGTCACCCAAAATGTCTAAGCTGTGCAATAAATGTTCAGCTTTTTTTGTTGCGAAATCGTCTCCTCCCAATTCGTTGTTATCCAAATTGAATACTAGTCACGAGAGGGGTTACGATGTTGCAGATTTCATGCAACTTCTTCGTATTTTCAGAGAAAGCATCGCGTTACATTTTTTGTACTAATGGTAGTGGTACTTCGTTACCTCAAATAGAAAGTATCGATATCGGTATTTCGCTACTTTCGAAGTAACGAGTATCCGTATCGCAATATCACGTATCGGTAACCGGTACAACACTGCTTATCACCGGCTGCCTGTTGAAACTTGAAAGGCAACGACTGCATACCCTTGGGGGTATTGACAGAAGTCGTTTCGCGGAGAAGTTTCAGCAACTAGACCTCTCCCTGCTTAGAAACAAATGACGTCATATGGTAAAACAGCGCCGCTAACTGGGTGGGTAGATTGGAACTACTATAGTCAAAAATCAATAAGTCGCAAGTTTTTATACTGTAAGGTTTTATGCAATTCCTTGCATATTATTAATTGCCTTGTTCTGCTCCATTCTACCAGTAACCCTATCTTTTCGGTAGTCCTTTCTAAAGATGGCTACCGTGCTTTTCCATCTTCAGGAGCCAGAGTGCACCTCAGTGCATCTTCAGAGTGCACTGTGCACGTGGTGTCTGTATACACAACAAGGGCGAACTAAATCATAATAACACACAATCGACATTCCGCACATGATTACGACGTTGGCATTCGTCGTCTTTTTCCGCGGTGGACTGGGAACGCGAAGGAAGACACCAAAGCGACCAACCACGTGACCTCTTTTGTGTGTTCCACTAATACAAAGAAGTTACCCTTGACCCTCGTGAAGGAATACAGCTTTGTGAAACGGCCGTGTTCTCCGTACGAGCTCTTTCAGTATCACTATGTCTACCAAAGTCATGAATACGTCATGGTGACGCTTCTGCAGTAGAGGTCTATTTGCTGAGCCCCTCGAAGGAATTTGGAACGTGTCCAACTCCGATGTGGCTGTCCCTTGCAGGTCTTGTTTTCTGCCTACGTACGCACGGGTACGCTGCTGAATGTGTGCATTCTGTCCTTAATGCTTTGTCTTTTACCCTCCCCATTATTTATTCTCTCTCTTCTCTATTTCCTTCATCCGATTCTCTGCTCATCCTCCTCTCCATTTTGGTCTTACTCACTCAGCCGGCTTTTTTTTTCATGGCGAAAGGTGGCAACTAAAGCCTGGAGCGATCTCTTTTATCGCACATGGGACAAAAGATGTTTCCAAAAGTCCATGTTTGAATATAAATGCCATTCTAATAAGAAAACTGAAGTTCTACTTTTTGTTTCTCGTGTGTTTCGTAACTACACACACACAAAAAAGAGATATTTTCGCGACAGGTGTCTCTCTTGCACAAGCACACGTGACTGCAATTCTTTATGACTGCCTAATGGGATTTAAAATGTGTCTATGACATGGAGAAAAAAAAAAATAGCGGCACAAAGCTAACTTACACGCTTTTGTTGTCTGGTGTCCCTTGGATGTCTGCGTTCCTGTACCTCCTGTATCTGTTGGCAACACATGTAAGCCATATTCAGACGTGCGACATTACTTTTTAAACACAGTGGTATACTAGTAAAGAAGAAGTGCGGTGATGTTCATACTGTCCAGGCATGCGGACGTCGATTTTACTCGTGCAACTATAAATCACGTAAAAAAATTGATACTTTTCTGCTGTTATTTATTTGCAGATACTATTATTATTATATACTATTATTGGCAGATACTATTCTGCAAAGTAAAGTAATAGAGGTCGAGCCCAGCTCCTCGAGAAGGGCTGTGATGCAAAACCTTACGTGATTTCACTTACACCTTCATGTTGCCAAATAGATTTCTTTTCTTTTTCGGAAGCCTCCGCCGACTTCTGCAAGGAGGAAACGAAACAAACGTCACGAAGGGAAGCGGGCTCAGAACGTCAAAACCTCTATTTGCCCATTTTAGTTTGACGTTCAGTAATTAGAGATTTGAACAAGAAAAACGAGTAGACTTCCCCGAGTCGACTGACGACTACACCCTTAAAAGAGAACTTTCCCACATACCACGCTGAAGGTCAGCCATTGCACCAGATGATATCGTCTGGCTTGTGGAAAGAGCGAGGCGCACGGAAGGACCTCGACATTCCCAGTTGCGAAATCCCCGATCTCGAAATTCACGCTCTCGAAACTCACGCTCTTGAAACGAGGAACGACGAAAATCGAGGATTGCTCGATCGCTTCGTTAGATGACATGGCGTATTTAAAAACACGACATCACTATTTCATCGCTCGAATTCACGGATTTCCGATGGCTGTCCAAGTTGTTTTAGCGTACGAAGGCCACGTTTTAGAAGCGGTTAGGGTTAGCAGAGCTGGCACGATGGAGCACCATTTTGGTTATATTTGATTAATCAAGTTACTCTAAGTTCAGTGTTTGTATTTCTATGTCCAAATTGGTTAGTCTAAGTTCGCCGTTGGCAGTTTCCCGCGCGCGACTGCGCGTTTTATAAGTCAGATAACATTTATTTACAGTGGTTTATTTTGCAACGAGGATTTCGATCACTTTACTTCGAGGTACACCCGGGCTTACTCATAAGCCCCACAAAGAGGCGTAATGTATCCCATTTTCAACAAATAAGGGGAGAGAACGATCTCATTCGGGATTCTGGTTGGCAAGGAATGTGTTATGCGGTGAAGTTGCCTAACTGCCACTACGGACTAAATCTCGTGTCTTCAGAGTCCTACCAAAGTTATGTTACTGAAATCTTTGTCTCACTTTACACTCCTGTAAAATATTTTGGCTCTACATGACGCGAAACCGTGAGAACCTTAGTTTTAATTTTTGAGAAGTCTGACGTCATGTTAGGCTCCGACGGAGCGCCCGGCTCTCATCTGGCAACGTTGCTCCCCTTCGTGTCTTCCGGGGGGCTCACTTTTTGCCCAACGTGACATATCCTCCGAGAAGTCCGACCTTCGAGAAAACACAAAGCAGGGAGAAGACAACTCTCCCATTTCCCTCTTTTCCATCAGCGTCACGTGACCCCACCCCCACCCCGGGCCGCTGGCGTCGTTGCTGGGAGACGAGTGCCCTCGCGGGAACATAACACCACTGCAATTAATACTACAGTAATTACTACTAATAATTACTAATGCCAATTATAACTACAATACTACTACTACTCCAAATACATTTGTTGTAATTACTACGCCTTCCCAATGGCGGGCGTGACGACCTCCAATGCTACTTCTCACATAAATTCAGCTCACAAATATTGACGGGATCGTGTAGTTGGCGGACAAGAATCCTATGACAGCGTCCGCCACGCAGTCACCACTGTGCCACACTCCTGAGACGAAGATCAGCGTTGGGTTGTCCTATATAGTGCCGGAGAAAGACACACACAGACAAACGCATAAGTACATATATCACATTTGCGTTCCCCAAAGACGTACCACACATGATATATAGAGTGTTATCCTGTTGTACATATGCGACACCACTACTGAACAACATGCAAATACCCTATCATAACAGTATCCCCGTGCAAAGCGTAACGCTTCCCGCAAGCTCCAGTGACCATATGACACCAATGGGACTGCCATCTAGCGCACTCACATCCAGGTCACCACATGGCGTGGTGTGATTCTCGCGGAAAGGATGCGCTTTCAAGCCCAACGCCTGCATATAACTAGTGATAGAGGGTACCTTTAAAACGGTACTAATGGACACCTTATGTATGCTCCCAATTATATTAGGGAACTAAAGTATAATTTCTTTTCCCTCACCAAATGGAAGATACTGTTACTTCGACAGCAATACAAAAGGAAGGCGACTTCTTCGTTGTGTAATCCGTGATTTAGGAAAGCGCAATCCGAAGCATGACCCCAAGGGCACGCAATTTGCACTTTTCCTCTTACCTCCTCCTCAAGGGACCGGACAATGCGGCCGACGTCCTATCGGTCTGCAGACGATTCTCTGCGATGACTGGACGTCCTTGTCGCACTTCTCGAGAAGGAGAGGAAGAAGGAAAGCGCAAATCGCGGTTTCCTTAGCGCTTAGATCACGACGCTTAGCAACGATATGTTTCGTTCCGCGACTAGAAATTTTTGCGCTTTAGTGCTCTTTTAATGCGTTTAACGTTACCCGAGAAACGTCATCATGACGTTGGTAGACAGACTGAAACCGAAACTAATCTGAAGAGGAGGGCTGGGTTCCACGAATGGGCACTTGTTCACTGCCTCCTATTGAAAGAAAAGTAGGACCGAAGGTCGCGTCCCCTTCAGGGACCATATCCCCCCAAGACCGTGGTTTGTTCGCCCTCTAGCTTCCAGCGTAGTTCAAGTCTACCAAATTGGTGGCGCTGTCGAACACTATGACGTCATTTGTTTACAAACAGGGAGAGGTCTATTGGGCGTGGTACCCGAAATTGGCCCCGACTGCCCGTCTACTGCTGATCGGTAGCGTAACTAGTACAATGCCTAGGACAACTAGGACAATAGCTAGTTTTAGTGATTCGTTTTCGCTTGCACGGTTCGCGAACGGGGTGTTGCGGGTGAATGTGAATTGCATGCAAACGCACATGTGAAAACGCATGGAGAATGTGATTATGTGAATCCACTCAAGATGTAATCCCCTGGTCGCGCACAGGCGAATCCGTTCGCTAGCCGTTTTAACGAATACGGTAGGCAGACTAAATTCCGAAGTTCAACTGTTGCATTACCGTAGCGCATCCCAAGATCAAAGTGATGTCGAACAGAACGCTGACACCTGCTAGGCCTAACAGAATGTTGTCGGAAGTCTCGATGCCGCCCACTGCACAGGCAATGAAGAGAAATAAGTTCGGAGGGAGATAAGTTGTAAATACTACCAGCTGGCCATAAAAAAAAAAAAAAAAAGAAGAGCTTGCAAAACTGGGTTCGTCTGCCACCATGACTTTTTATGTTGACGACCATAGTGATAACACGAGCAGGGTCTAGTATTGGATCTTCTGTGTTTCAGTGGTCTTTTTCACGTGAAGGCTGCGAAACTTACCCCAAGCACTGATGTTGTGAACGTCCGGAACGTAGTTGTACCATTCGTGTTCAAGAAACATATCTCGGAGACAAAATTCCACAAATGCGACGTTGAATCCATTTATGGCCTACGTGAGTTCGAAAAAGGTGTTGTTGTGAATGCACACATCACATATATTATCAGTGTCTTTACTGCTTATCGTTTTGGCAACTAAAATGTGGAAACCTGGTGTTCTGAGTGTTTTTTGTTGCGTTCACAGCGAAAAAGGAAAGCCCTCACGGTTATGGGAAGAGAGGCGCCGATATTTCGCGCAGAAACTAGTTCTTCTTCTGCGCACCGCCCTCGTCAATAGCATAGTATTTCAAGGGTGAGGGACAATATGTTAATGGGATTATGGGTATTATCGTTCAACAGCGAGGATCGTAAAAAAATTCAACTAGGCTTCCACAACCTTTCTATGTTTCTACCTTCTGCAGGCGTACTCCTTCTTATGGTATGTGTGAGCTGCCGGACGAGGAACACTACCCAAGCCCATGGGTACTGGTCGCTGTACGCGCGGTGCCGAGTTATGTGCATCGTGCCCAATCACAAGCGACACAATTCAAGAGATATAGCATCCTATGGTGCAAGGGAGTGACATTTAATATGGCTCGAAGCCATCAAGTAATCTACCCAGAGTCAGCATGCACAATATTTTCGCTGCGCAATGAAATTGATAAAAACACTTAACAAAGCAGCACATCGGCCCGGCCTGATCTCCTCGCGTGATGTCAGCGGACGTGCGAGCTGCCGTAAGCTCTCATTGGCCACCGAAAATTCGTCTGCTACTGCTGAAGTGCGTCGCCCGCGCCGGCTACATCACGACTGAGACCTGTTTCTGTGGGCCAGATGGCGCGGGTGAGCAGCAATGGCAGCGCCCCAAAACATGCAACGCGCGGTGGTTTAGCAGACGACGGCGGCACTTTCAAATACATGGTATCGAGTTGTTCGTGCTTGACAAGATGCACCGCTTTTTCTGTGGGTTTCCTACGGGTTTTGTAGCTTTCCTTTGCGCCATATCACTTGAAACACCATACAGAACCCGCGGATGAAAACTACCTATAGTTGGATCCGTGGCCGCTTGGGCCTGAAATGGCGCTGCGCTCGACTTTGCAAACTTCGCTGCAGCAGCCCCATGGGGATTGCGAACATCACAAAGTGACGTCGACTGCCCTCGTTCACTCGCGATCTTTGCAGGAGTGGAGGGTTTCTAGGAGATAGGCCATTCAGAGGACTCTCGCGCTCGTCGTTCGTTTGCAAGGCCTCACGTAAACATGTGTGCCGCCGCACCACGCCGCACCCGCCGCCGCCGCTGGTGAGTTTCGGTACGCCGCCACTGTTTCCAAACCGGTGCGTCGAGGGCCAACACGAAAACACGTATTGTAGCCCTCTCGCGAACTCGGATTTGATTTTGTCTGCTTGTCGAATGTCTGGATGTCGGATTTGCTTTTGTCTGCATGTAACAAAACGGAAACTACTCAAAAGGCACAACGTAAATACATCTCGCTCACGCACCACCGATTTACTGATTGCGATGACGGTAGGCTGCAGTGCTGTGCTGTTTTTATTACGTTTTGCCTGTGTTTGTTCGCGCTGCTGACGCCACCGCCGGTCAAAGTTCCATCGGCGTACTCGCCTAATCACACGTAGCCAAAAACGAGCAAAACAAAGAGGGGCAATCCGCTACTCCCGAAATGTTAGTCTTGTAATAAGAACAAGCCTGTGATATGCCTTTAACAGAAATGTCCGCCTGTTTGTGCATTTCTCAAGCCCTACTCAAGCCCTATAAAACGTGACTTACCAGGCAGGCCACCCCGATTAGTGTGAGGGTATCTTTCTTGGTTCCGCACATTGGGGCGGTTAGGGCTGCGCAGTGAAAAACACGTCATTTTAGGCATTCTCCACCGTACTGATGCGAACGGGTGGAACAGGTGGAAAGTACAGAGTAATAGCATCACTACACGAACGTTAAACATGAAATTGGAAAATTCCAAAGATCTGCAAAATTTACGTCGAACGTACTCACCGGTTGGCCGCCCGTAATGGTTGCAACGTCTTTAACTTCGTCGTCTTCACGCGGAGCTTACTGGCTAACTGCTAACTGGAACTTACTGTTCATCTAGACCATAATGCTGCGCAATAATAACCGTTATATTTAACGGCGAATTTTTGTGGGGATGTTCTTTCTGAGGACCTTTTTCTGACGCCAGATCGAATATGTCCAGCTTTTTACAATGGAACATGAATCGCGAAGTATGTTGAGTGTGTGAGTTACGTGGTAATGGTGGTGGTAATGGTGAGTTACGTGGTTTGCTGTATTCCTTGCTACCAGATACTTCATTAACGTACTGCACCAAGAAGCATGTTGGCTTGGTAATTGAATGCTGATGTGTGTTCGTTATGCATGAAATTGTGTTATGACACACAATTCCATCATACTGTAGTAGGTTTGCCCTCTCGTAAAGTCTACCCTCCAGCAAGACCAGTGCTTGGGCACCGTGTTATGGCGGCAAGACCCTCACTAGGGGCGCCACTGTGCCGTCTCTTGGTGGGGACCCCCTTTTTGTTTCGCTTTTGTTACTTTTGTTGCTTGTTTTGTTACTTGTTTGTAAAAACTGTCATATTGGACTGAAAATGCGACTTACTTGGAACAAATATGTCGTCTTCGCCATGCGATATCAGGAAAGATCAACGCTGGAGATCCTCTTACACGTACAATGCCTTGATACGCAATGCAATGTGCGGATACTGTCCGGGAGTGTCCCCTCGACACGGTTAGTTCAGTGAACACCAGGGTGGCGACTCCCAAACTTCTCGGTGCCCATATGTCCGTGTGTATATGAACCGTGTCGTGGGATATTCTCTGAGAGACTGTAGAAAGACGTCGTTGAAAGTTTCCTAAGGTCGCGGCTTGCTAGGAGGCATAGTACAAGTTGCGGGGCACGTCGTTCCTCCGCGAGAGACGTTAAACAGGCTCCAACAGCTCCCTATAGAGCCCATAAAGTTTGAGATAATTCACACAACAATGGGAACACGACCAATGAAACTGCGACATTTTACACATTATGCATTACGAGTCGGCCAATCAGGAGCCTTAATGTTTGGCTGGACTTCCGGCCGGGCCTGGCTACCATCGACTTCTTACGGATTTCACGCCTTCCGCCGTTATTCGATGTTTAAAATAGCCAAAGCGACTTTTGCCTAAAATAAATGACACATAGCACTGATTCAAATATTTGATACGTGGGTGCACTGTGCATACAAAGCCCACTTCATTGCTGACACACTGTGCAACCGTCTTGAAGCACTGCTGTTCAATCCCTAACACCGAGCCGCCAGTCTCATGATACCAAGCATCATATGTACCATTTCATGATGAGCACCTTCATCATAGATTACAGTAAAGCGGAAAGCGCTTGTGTGGCACGTAATCCTGTCTTTGTGGCCAGTCCTCGTAATACGACGGCGCCCGAGCGTGTTCTTCATGCTCCAACCGCTCCAGCTCATGACAGCATTCCAGTTCCGCAGTTCATATACTGTTCGTGGGATAATAGTTGTGTCCAGAAACAGCACAACACGCGTACCATATATCAGGATTGGCCATGAGCGACGGTGATGCTCTGGTCATGAACCAATGAATGGCAAGGTCCCAATCAGCTGCTCAAAATCAGCACCACCATTACCTGTGAATTCAGAGAGTGAGAAAGAGCTGAACTAGAGTCACTAAATAACTCTAAGGTGAACGAATAAAAAACGGTGTAAGCTGGAGAGTAATTGCAGCTTCTAGTATCCGTAGATTGCAATTACTCCCCATTTTAGTTCCCTAGTGCTGAAATTGCCCCAGGACATCAAGAATAGTTACTAAACTTGGCAAATGGTCCTCTGAATGCAACAATCGACCTAAACGAACAAACAAACGACGTAAACAATCGACGTCTGTACTCCTTGTCTCGGGTTTAGTTCGTAGTAAATACGAGTATGTGCATTTTGTGAATTTGATGGAACAATGCTATGTATCTAGATAGAATTTCTTTTTTTTTTTTTTGCCTACAGAGTAAGAAATAGTGGTTCTGGCGTGGCAAATTGTGTCTGATGCATATCACAAGATTTTATATTACTCGATATGTCACGGTTTAATTCAAAGTATTTCCATTCATGCACATGGATTATGTACACAAGGACTTTGAGGAGAAAGCATGAAATGCTGTACCTACTCGTGGTAAATTTCAGCCAATTGGGCGAGGACGAAACGAGAGGCTTATAAACTCAGGCTGAGCTCACAACTTTACTGCACAAGTAGGACAACAAGAATGACTAAAATCACTGCTCGCAGTACATAGCACCCGAGCTGTACCCACTCTGTGACATTCAATTAGTCCCGTGCATTTAGCCCAGAAAGGGACGAATGATTGTGACAATTCATTTAGTCCCCAAATGGACTAAATTTTCTCACACAGAGTAAATTAGTATTTTATGCATCGTCCGTTCCTACGCTCTCTAGTGATGCTATCTCTTTTTTGTCTCTTGAAGTGTATACACTTTCAGAAAAAATGATCCTGATACTGATCCTGAAAAGGACACTGATCTATGAGATCTGATATAGATCCGATAGATCAGTCGCACTCGACATAAAGCGTGATATAAATTTATCCGTCAGTCGGTCATCTGGGGGTGTGAATCGTTATTTGAACCGGTTACAGAAATGTTTTTTTTTTTGTTCACTTCCAGTTCAGCTCCAAAATAGTGCCAGTAGTTTCGGTTCAGTTCAGTTCCGGTTCGGTTAAAAATAACGGCTTTCAGTTTAGGTTCGGGTTCGGTTCGACTCTCTCGTTAGAAGCCTTGTTTGTGTTTTGCTCTGGTCAGTTAGGGGGTTCTGAAGAGTCTGCGGAGTGCTCCGTTGCAATGTCTCTGGAAAAAGACATAGTGACAACCTGAAGCACAAACTATCCTTTATCAACAATATTCAACGTATCAACAAGCAAACGTACGGTCATGGGTCTGTCTATCAGTGAACACGCAATGCAAGGATAGCACATATTTATCATATAATAGTCCTGACGGGTGCATGCACAATACACGCATATCAGAACACGCTTTGATCGGCCCACAAGAACAAAACTACCCGTTCTGAAAAGTCGTAAGTTGAGCCACTGCCGTAACTCTGAGTAAATAATACCCCGCAAGAAATGTAGTTGCGGCACTAGGCACCAGGTCTAAAGCTGGACTCCCGGTTTTCATACTTGAAACATCATGCGCCACTCAGTGAGAAATCCGTTAACACAAGCGATACAAAGGTACTCGTTGTGATTTTTCAGTCAAGTGTGATGGACTTATGTGGGTCACAATTTTATAACTCAACATGCCTGTGTGCATTCAAAACATGTCGACTTCCTCCGAAATTTAAGCTCAGAATTATTATGATTAATATAGTCATGCTTTCTGCTCGGAATTATTCAAGTGTAGCAATAACTGATGATTGACCATGAAAAGCTTCACTGTATTAGCGGATTTCCATGAAGTACGGAGTGAGGGCATCACGGACGCTGTCGACGCTCGTGTCCCCTCCGGCTGTTTCGCCGACACCGGCGTCCTTGCTTGTGTCGGAGATGGCCCCACACCCCTGGTTCCATTCAACGGAAACCAGCTGCAGTTCAGCTGATGCCCATTCAGCCACAGCGTGTTGTTCACTATCTGCAATGTCAAGTTGTTCAACACTGCCGAGTTGCGCCCGGAGAACGCATCGGGATGCGATTCACTCCACGCCAGCACGGTGTCGTTTCCGCAAGGGTCTTCCATCTTGGGAGACGCGGCGGACGACACCTGGTGAGAACCATTCGTTTGCGTACTCCAGTCCGCCACAGTGGTGTTGTCACTCCCTGTCAGGCCCGAGACGGTAGCCTCGGTCTTCCTACGGCGGGCCTTGTAGCCGAAGAGCCCGGGACTCCTGAAGTGCACCTTGACTTTTCCGGTCTCGGTGAAGCTGTAGCTAAGTCCGGTGACGCACACGACTCCCGTGACTGCGATAACAGCCGTGATGATGTACATACTCTTACGGGTTACAATGGCCACCGGCCTGTTTCCCCGATGCAGCACGTCGTCGTCCATACATAAGTGGGACTTAGCGTCCGGTTCCCAGCTAAAAGAACTTCGTGGCCGACCTACGCTGACAGTGCCCCCTGCATCGTTGTCGTCGTTTGCTGCGCGACTAAGCGTTTCTTGGGTGGCTAGCGCATGAAACGGTTTTGAGATTTCTTTTTTTACGATGCCTATTACGATTGACAAACGAAATAGGATTTCGGTTTTAATATTAAAAGTTGTAATAATTTTGAGTGTATTTACACGTAAGGTGGGTGCTAATAATTGTATGACGTTAAAAATACGTAACTGGGTCTGGGGCTGAATAGAACAATCATATCGACTGGGTCGTCGGGTGACGCGTTCAGTTTCTCCCTTTTTCACCTCTAATTAATACCACTGGTCAGATTGTCGGTCAAACATTCTTTTTGTCTACTATTTTCTGAGCAAATAGGCGATTCGAGATGATACGTTGCAGTGCTGTTATAGTGTAGTGTGGTGCTTCAGCTGTAATCATTCAGTCGAGACGATCATTTTCGATATAATTCTATGCGTAATATTATAAACATCCAATTTTGAATAAAGGAACACTCTGAATATATCTATAGATAGTTTAGGTATAGATAGTTATAACCGGAGGCACTCGATATGTGGCATATACAGTAACTCCGCATAATCAGTTCAACCTTTCCTTCATCCAATCCAATCAGGACAACCTCACGTTTGATTTGGTCCTCGCTTTTTTTTTCTTCTTATGTTGTTTTCTTCGAATAAACATATATCACCCGCTCTTATCAAGTCAAATGGCGTGACTATACGCGACTGCCGCTTTGTGAATATTGCGACATCTCTTAGGAAGAAAGCTGCAGGCAATATGTGGAACTGGAACACAATTTGTAACTGTATGCTGCAGTTATGAAGCGCTGTGAGCACTGTGAACGTTTACACTGCAGCCGCGTCTCGACATGCGAGGGGCAGCCTCCAGGACACAAGGAAGGCAAGCAAGAAAGAAGAATCTGCTTTACTGGCTGACCTCTCTTAACACTTAAAAAGAAGAAGAATCTGCGGCCAGGTAGGCAAGTCGACGTTGATGATGAGTGTCTACTTGTAGTACGTATCGTACTACAGGTTTCTCAAAGGTTTAACCTCGCAAACACTCCAGAGGATATAATGCCTTGACGTAGACCTTTCACACGTTTTGCCTTTCTTTGCCTTTCTCTCCAATGACTTCTCCCTACGCTTCTCAAAGCAGCGCGCAAGCGCGTATTTCACGGCTTCGATTGGGCAGATAGCTTGCTCTTGCGTCGTTAAAGTTGAAGTTGGCTCAACTGCTTGTGGTGTGCCTGCGAACCGGCCTTGTAAAGAGCGTCTCTCCGCTACCATGGCTATCCGCCATAAATGCACGCAGCAATGTGAACCAGCTTTTAGACGGCTCTCGTTCGCCTGTGGCATGGCAGCAACTCTCCTAGCTGTAGCATGAGAGTACCTGTCGCATTGTGGTTGCCAGATGCCGCACTCATCACTTGCATCAGAGGCGCCGTATCGCGTCACATCGTGACAAAACGTGCTACTTAGCCTTTCACCGCGGAGAGCAGGCACAGTGTTGCTGTGTTCAGTGTGTGTGTGTGGGGGGGGGGGGACGGTTGGGCGGTCGCCCCCACAGCGTCAGTTTATACATGGGGGTTTCACTCTCTCCCCTCCCTGACTACGCGCTCCGACAAAGAAACCGCCCCGCCCCCGAAACCGAGGGTCGGGATCCGCCCCTGGCCGTGTTGTTGTAATGAAGTGCAATTGTGTTAAGGAGGGACATGCGGGTTTGCTTAGATAGACCACTTGGGTACACAGTCATGCATACCAATTTAAAATAAAGAAGAAGCAAAAAGCTATCAAAAAGTAAGCTACTCCGAGAAAAAAATGAGGTAGCAAGCCCTTCGTTCCGTAAGCTTCGCTCAAAGCGTCGGGTAATCGAATCCAGCTGAAAAGACGCGGGTATTGAATTCTTAAAAGCCCTGTAAAAGCCCGCGAATGATGCATAAAAATGCCGGGGCCACTTCGAAAGACTTCACTTACCCACTTAACTTTTTAGACCCGGGGTTTAGTCCCATTGTCGTGGGATTTTACAGATTTTAAATATGTACCGCCAGCCAGCCCGGATTTTAACCTTGTCTCACTTGCCCCTTTTGGAATTTCCACACGGACTGGTCTGCTTCTGGCGAATCGATCTCTCAGCAAAAAAGAAAAAAAAACATCTTTATCGATGGATGTTCAGCCACCCATCAATCACCGAACTCTTGTAGCTTGTGCAAGGTAGTGCTCGGGTTCTCTTGCCTCTAAGGCTTCCTTTAGCGAGTATGTGGCCTCAGTAAGACAAATTACTCTGGTGAACTTTTCTATCCTGACCATCGGAACGATCGAGTTAGTGTTAATGCTACCGATCTCGCAGACTCTCTCACTCGGTTTTCAGGAAAAAAAGTCAAAGAAAAACGTATGTATATACTATGTTTCATAGGTGCCTTACGTTGTAATATAATTGATGGACCTACGGATTATGGTAAAACCCAGAGGCCCTGCCATGTACTTTATGACTGTTGTCAATTGTGCTTAAGTAACTGCAGGACCAGCTCCCGTGGCATTGTGGCTAGGGCGACCGCTTTCCGCACCGAGACTGGGAGGAGACGCGGGTTCTAATCCCCGCACTGGCTGTGCTGTCTGGGGTTTTCCCTGGGTTTTCTTGCAGACTTTCCAGACAAATGTCGGCACAGTTCCCGTTGAAGTCGGCCGAGGACGCATGCTATAACCCCCTGTCCCCCACTCCTTCCTGCTGTCCCCTCTCCATCTAACCGAGCAGCACGCCAATATTGATCCAATATCGGACCCATGTTGACTGGCAATATGGGACCAATGTGGGGAGTGCAACCAGGCTCCATATGGGACCAATATGGGCTGCCTGTATTGGCAAGCCCATTTTGTACCAATATTTCAGTGATAACGGCAAAAGTGAGTCCTCGTAATAATAAAGGATCATCCGGTATAATATCCACCACTGATACTACTCATCTCTTCTGTTTCCTTTTTTTATTTCTGCAGGTCTTCTTATTGATCCACGGTGCATCGCGTTACCAGGCTCCCACAGCTCCCCATAGATCCCATAGTTTGAGATAATTCAGGCAACACTGGGCATGCAACCAATGAAAATGAACTATGATGCCTACCATTCGGCCAATCAGGGGTCTCCCAGTTTGGCTCGCCTTTCGGCTCCGTACTGGCTACCATCGGCTTTTACTTTTACTGGTTTTCATGCCCGACGCTCGTTATTCCGTATTCCAGAACTACTAGGCAAATTTTGGACAAAATACACATTTATTTGAAACATCGTACTGACTCAATAGTCTGACACAAATATTCACCGTGCGTACAGAGTCCAAATCGTTGCGTTCGTTGACCAAGTTCGAACTCGCAAAACACATACACACTCTACTTCCTGAAGCGAGAGACGCTCGCACGAGTGCGTGCGATTTCACGGTGAGCATCTCCTTTCGTTGGTCGCAGTGCGAAGGTTTCAACGAACAGGGAAATGCTTGTCGCACGGACACCGAATCCTGTCTCCGTTGTGACTGCATTTGAAAATGCGACGGCGCTCACAAGTGTTCCTCAGGCGTCAGCTCACCACTGCATTCCAGTTCTGAACTCGAGAGACTGTTCGTACGTAGGATACGTGTGTCGGGAAATATCACAACACGCGCTGAGTCACTTTGACACACTAACAAATCTGCGACTTCTCTTTGAACAATGCGGTCATATGGTGTTGGATGTAACGACGTATTGAGTTGGGCGTTTCACACGCCTCAACGTCCAATCTTGCCGTGCTGCTTGGTCATTTGGTACAAGCATACCAACACGGGTACGTACCATTTTCTGCGTTTTCAGTCAATATGGGGTGTACACGGGCAATATAGGGCACATATTGCCAACATTTTCCCCATATTGGTTCAAGTTTGAGCCAATATTGGGGTGTAGAGGAGGTGGTGTTCCTCTACATGAGTCCTGACCGGCGATGATGGAATGTCCCAGCGGGCAGATGGACGTGGCCTCACGCTAGGACGGTGCCGGTAGAACTGCCGTGCCAGCGCCGTAGCGCGTGGCAACAGGGGCACGTCGTCATCGTCGTCCACGGGCCGCCACATCACTCCCCCCCTCAGACGCGGAGCGGTGCATGCGGTTGAGGTTCGCGTCGATACCATGAAGAGGAGAATGATGACGGCTCGTAAATGGTGGACGACTCGGCACACGGTTTGTGCTTGTGGCTGTTAATGCAGCAGCAGCGGGATGGCAAGAACAAGAGCGCTGCCATCCGGGCGGGTTCCAGTGATGAGATGTGTATGTTGAGTGCTCGGATGCTTGAGTTGTTGCTGATTGTGTTGAGTCCCTGCTGAGTGTGTTGAGCCCTTGTTGAGTACGCTGAGTGCTTGTTCAGTGATTGCTGTCGAGCGTTGATTGTTGCTGAGTGAGTGAGTTGCTGAGAGGGCGACAGTACCGCGACCGGTACGACAGCGTGAATGCCGGTTGGCGCCAGAGAAGTGCCGAGGAGGACCATCATGAAGCAGGTGGAGGCCGGAAACTCAGCTTACTGTGGTCTCCCTGCGGGTCCCCGGTGGAACAGTGGTCTCGGTGCGCCTTGCCTGCTAGAAGGTGGTTCGCTACTGGTTTGCCGACGAAAAATTTAGGACATTGCATGGCCGAATTACGCCGAACATGTTGTTCGTTGTTCGGGTCACCAAATGTAGAGGAGGTGGTGTTCCTCTACATGAGTCCTGACCGGCGATGATGGAATGTCCCAGCGGGCAGATGGACGTGGCCTCACGCTAGGACGGTGCCGGTAGAACTGCCGTGCCAGCGCCGTAGCGCGTGGCAACAGAGGCACGTCGTCATCGTCGTCCACGCGCCGCCACATGGGTAATCCTGGCAAAATGGGTCCCATATTGGACCCATATCGCCAATGCCCAGCCAATATGGGTCCAATATTGTGTGCTGCTTGGGTATCCACGTCTGTACACCGCTCATAGCCACAGTTGCTTCGCGGCGCTAACGCGGAAGTTAAAAAGATAGCGCAACTGTAGGATCGCGGTCATACATGATTTTCAGCATTACGGCTACCATTGTCGATGGTGTTCTGTGGGACAGACGCACCATTCCTTCTTTGGAGTTATGTGGTAGCGTAAAATGCGTGCGTTCATCTGGAATCTGTTGCCTAGCCATCGATGCCTCCGTTTCACCCAGCAAGATTGTGGCCCTGGTGTTCACTCGTCGATTATTCACGAGGTTCCCGCTCGTCATTGGAGGTTCACCAGTGCCATTTGTCCCGTACTGCAATTATCTGGGCGTGGTACTCGACCGTGACCTTTCCTGGTCTCGCCACATTAAGACTCTCACCACCAAGATCAACAGCTACGTGGCGGTTCTTCGTTGCCTCGCTGGTTTGCGATGGGGCCCGTCCTTCTGTGACCTCCGCAGTGTCCACCAATCCCTCGTGCTGGGTTCTCTCCGGTATAGCCTTCCCATCTTGCATGCTATGAACCGAAGCAAAAATCGAGATCTCCTCTTTAGCCAGGCCAGGAGTCTCCGCGTCTGCTTGGGAGTTCCTTCGACCACCGAGACATACTCTGTCCTAGCCGAGGCACGCGAACCGCCAATCGATGTCCTGCGGGACGGCGCAACCCTCCGCGTTCTCGCACGATACCTTTCTCGGCACCCTCTTCACTATCTTCGCCACTTCGACGAAGACTGCCCGGCCTCTGACTTCGGTCGTGCTCTCGTTCGCCTCAAAAGGTCCGTCCCTGCACAGTACTCCCTACCCTTGCACGCCCCTGCAATTTGGACGCTTGCAAGACCCGAGATCTGTGCCACTATCCCCGGCCTCCAGACGAAGAACGATGTGCCTGTGACAGTAGCCCGCCAGCTCGCGCTCGAGCATCTCAGTTCGGCCTATCCGCTGAGGCGCGCCATATAGTGATGGATCGGTAGCGAATGAGTATAAATATATATATAGTATATATATATGAAATAACGGCCTATTTCGTGTCGCAGGAAAACCGTGACCTCGCCCTCCGACTTCTCTACAGTATCCTCCACGGATGCGGAGCTGCTCGGACTGCTTGCCGGTCTGCGGCATATCGCTGAATCTGTGCCTGATGCGGTCGTCGTCACAGACAGCAAGGCGTCTTTGGCGCTCCTGTCAACATACCACCCGAGCGTCGTGGGTACCCGGGCCTACAGGGCTACACGGAAACACCTGTGCTGACGCGGCTGCGAGACGCGCCGCGCTTGATGCGGCCAAGACGGTGCCCCTATACTGCCGCTCCCGGTGTCTGCGTGTCGCCTGCTTATACGGCGTCTCTGCGGCGACGGCACCCGCCAGTTTGTTGTAGACGCTATCCGACCTAATGCGTTCCTGCAGTCCATCGACCCCTCACTGGAGTTTGTCATCGGCTGCCGCTGTACCCGCGAGGAGGCGTCCCTTCTACATCGTCTTCGGCTGAACGTTGCGCTCACCCGTTCACTCCTGTTCAAAATGGGCCGCGTCTCATCTCCCACTTGCCCCTGCTGCGCCGTAGAAGACGATATCTCTCATCAGCTCCTCCACTGTCAGCGTCACCACCATCATCGGCCCGTGCTCTGGCAACACCTCTCAGAGCTTGGGTGCACGGACGGACGGACAGACGTTTCTCTCGCAACACTCCTTGGCCCTGTGCAGCGAGCTAACCAGTGGAGAGTCACAAAAGCGGTGCTCCGCTTTCTGCGCTACACGGGCCTCCTGGGCTCCCTGTGAGCCGAGTGTCTTTTTCAATGTGTTTTTTTTATTTATTTATCTTTTTGTTATTTCCTTTTCTCTTGTCTATATTTTTCTTTTTTTAGAGAATAGCAAGCCGGCGTGCTGCATGACTGACCTTCCCCATTTCCTTTTTTTTTCTGCCAATAAATCTTAAATAACTTAGCTGGCCAAATATTAACACCCACCCAGACGGTGCAGAATCTCAGATGCTTTATTTGAAAAAATAGTTGTATTGAGACCCCAACTCTCTAGACAGGTGTAGATCACACCTAAGCTAAGATGGCACTACACTCTCGGAAAAGCAACGGATAGTAAAAGTAAGAAAACGTTCGATTCTTGACCGCTATTTTACGTGTCATCACTTTACGCTTGGGGCGATGACGGATAGTAAGGGTCAAGAATCGTTCGTTTTCATACTCTTATTTTAAGCGGTAATGGCTGACGGTTATGCCATCCGTCAAATGTTTACTCTTATATTACCGCCTATTGCAGCACGTATACCGCATAGCATGAGTAAACGAAAAAGCTCTGTAGCTGTCAACGGTGCAAGGTGCCCTCCCTTCGTCCCCCAAAGGCAACATCGTGCTCCTCTTGCGTTCGCATCGGCTGCAGCGCCAACAAAGGACGACCTCCGAAGAAGGAACGTTTGTTGCCGCCTCATGCGTTCCATCTTGGTTCTGAAATTGGCAATTGCATCAGGGCAATTAGACGAACCGATGCAACAGCTGCACCTATATCTTTCATAATGAAAAGCATCA
This sequence comes from Ornithodoros turicata, assembly GCF_037126465.1. Taxonomy (NCBI): domain Eukaryota; kingdom Metazoa; phylum Arthropoda; class Arachnida; order Ixodida; family Argasidae; genus Ornithodoros; species Ornithodoros turicata. Next base: position 41,315,106 of record NC_088207.1, read on the forward strand.
TTAGTGAAATTGAAGACAGTGTACGCCAATGTGTGGGTAACTGACCTACAAGACCGTAGTCTGCTGGCGGGTGGCCACACATCAAGCACCAGCCAGGGGGGCATTTAGCATAGGCAAACGCGGCTACAGCCCGCAGGTATCCCGAACAGTCGCAGTTTTGACGGCGTCCTCGCAGCTGACCGACTAAATCCGTTGACGTTGTTTGTGCCATCTCTCCACTGGCGCTTGTACAACCATCACCTGTGCTCTGGATAACAACGAGGGGCATTCACATCGAATGAACAAGAAATCGGCAGGGCTCACCCTCACCCACGTGGTCCTGCGAAAACTATGCAACACTCACCTCCTGAACGCGCTCTACTTCATGACAGACGCACGTGCTTCCCGCCGCTCTTGAAGTCCAGGCTCGGCAGTGTAAACGTAAAAAGGCACGACACGACGGAGTGGCGCTAGTGTCCATTTGATAAACATCGTCGAGCGCCCGCGAGCAGAGTACACACCTGAGAGACCGCAGCCGAAAACTTTGGGTTGCTCGAAACACGGAAGATCCAATCGAGAAAGCCTGCGTCCAAACTGTGCACGCACACGCAGACTTTCTTGATTTTTGGCAAGGTTCACCAAGAATAAGCGTAACAGCAGTGACGTCATGAGTCCGAGGTCGGTTTATCCGTCAAGGGTAAATGCACAAATGACAGTGAAAACAAATGCCTTAACGGAACGGATACTACAAGTAAAATACATGATAACGGATAGGGCAGTTGGCGTCGTCGTCGCTTATTACGGTTACTAAGAGTAAAACACGGAGTAAGAGTTACTGCTTTTCCGAGAGTGTAGTCCCTTGGTTGGTTGTTTGTTGTCATGTAAAGGGTCCTAGTCAAATAACTTGATGGTTATGCCAAGAAGACATCAGTTTCTAGTCTACAGTAACCCTTAAACCTACCCAGCATAGGTTTCTAGTCAAAATACACTTATGCCAAAGTGAACCGATACGAAGATGGCATATAAGTTTTAGGGAAAAGTTTGAATGTAAAGTAGTGCTTTCGGCACAAGAGCAGCGCCAGTCACCCGATAAGCCAGCACCATTTCACAGGGTATTGTTTTGTTTAAATTTTGTTACCTTCTGTACTCTCATTGTCTGTCCGCAAAATCTAGTGTGGGGTCCCCAGTGAAAATGTACCAGAGAGTAAGTGTACAAAAAATCGTTTAGCATTGAAGCCAGATGTAAGCAAATTATACATATAGAAGGTGCTTGATATTCCATTTTGTTCGGTACAACGTGTGTGTGTCACAGATGTTATTACACCTGAATACATCAGGTCTGGTGATAAAGTTTGTGGTCCTTTTCTAGTCTCTCTCTGTATACTGGCTTGCGCCATAATCTAGTGCACGTTTATCTCCGCGTTGGTGTTCTTAGTTGAAGATTGATGACCAGCAACATTTATGCCTTGTACCGAAAATGCAGTTGCAAAAGTAATTGAAACTACTTCGTAGTAGTTGCAGCTGTAGTTTAATTACTGTTTTCAAAAAGTAGTTAGCTTGTAGTTACAACTACTATTATTACAAGTAGTTAGTAGTTGTAGTTTAACTACTTTCAAAGTAGTTACTGCCCATCACTGCCCCAAACCCGTGTTCCAGCTACATGTCTAAGTTGCTACGCTGCTTTTCGACAGCTTCGTGCTACGCAATCAGTGGATTCGGCAAACACCACTAACACCCACACCCTAAGGGAAAAAAACAAAAACAAAAGAGATTAAGTTTAGTCGTTTTGGAGACTATACCAGAACCACCAGCGCTATCCTTTGCGTACGCAAGGAATCGCGTACGATGCACTAAAACCCTCTATTATTTCTGTCTGCAAACGTTACAACTCAGATAATGCTATACCATGAAGAGAAGAGGAATTTTCTCAGGATTTGCATGTCGGGATGGGATGTCAGTGTCCCGTAGGGGTCCTACGCTACCCAACAGTAAGTCCTTAGTGGGATACAACGGGAAAGTTGGTATAGTTCATATTGAAATGCAACACGGAGACAGGACTAAAGGGAGGTTAAGTCATACACGAACACACGATCTTGCAACTCTCAGCTGGAAGAAATATTATTGTGATGTCCTACCTGACTCCTGTGAGGGTTGTAGCCGTATTGCAGTGACATAACGATTGAGGTGATGCAGCCTAATACAAATAGTTCGGCCCTTTCTTCTGAGACGCAAGGAGGACGGGGCACGCCAAATAGCTCCTGATAGTCGAAATATCACCACAAACACAGCCACACAAACACAAATAAAATAACACACATACATAACAAAGCTAACAAAAATAACGATAAACACAAACAGAAACAAAAATAAATAAAAGCCAATTTCTAGCGGCAGAAATGTTACGGCCAGTCAATGGTTCTTCTGTCCGCAGTCCGCACGAGTCGAACAAAAGGACCATTGTGCTCGGAACCGCACCGCCTTCTTCGCTAATAGCTCATTGCAGAGGAAACTCCCGCATATCAGCCATATTTCCTTCTAGCATTAGCATGATTCGACAAAAGAACGAGGATTACGACGTACATGTCATTGGGCACGCGCACAAACTGTTGTCGCGATCCTGGGTCCGAGCGGTAGCGTATAGTGGAACTAGCCCGGCAGGGGTCAGTTTCGAGTAAGAACAACAATGGATTACGCTATGGTTTATGGACATGCATGGCCAACGTGGCCACTCTAGTACACCTCTCACCTACAGTGTGCCTCCGTCCCCTCAGTATCGGTCATCCTGCCTATGCATCACTTTGAAGTCCTCAACTCCCCTCTCCCACTTTCCTTTTTTTTTTTTTGACTATAGTCGTGACGATGCCCACTTGAGTGCGGCAAGCTACCTCGCCCCCCCCCCTCCCCCCCATTGCCAACGTTTCGACGAGAACAGACGGCAAGCTGGTGGAGCCCAGCTCGTTAGGGGAAAAGCTACCGGACAATGCATGATGTTGCCTTTTGTATCTGGAATAATAAATTAATAAGGTACAGACACTCGAGAAGACAACGCGATTCTAGCAAACGAAGTAATGACACTACAGTCTCTGCTTACGGTCCCACGTAAGTTTAAACGGATTTATGAATGGTCGTGCGGAAGCGCAACACTCATTTTGGATGCATGCGCTAATAAAGCCGATGAGCTATTATCCCACAAATACGACGCTACATGTGACGTCTTGTTCAGCAGGAAAGTTTGAGGGAAGAAAGTTGTATTATATCCTGCAGGATTTATGCTAATTCCGGAAACGTGGCTATTGTGGGAAATGAATTGACTAAAGAGGCTTTGCACGCCCTTCTACAGGGTGTGTGCAGAAAAACGTGACCCGCATTTAGGCACATAGCCTGTTGCCTACCTAATTAAAGAACTTCCGGTGGCGCACGATGGCGCATTTATGCGTGCGAAATCTGCAGAAAAACCGTGGAAGCCATACTCAGCTTAAAAAATAGACAGAGCAACGAAAACTTCGGCCTCCGTGCATCAGAATAGGGCAACATGGCGGACGCAGGAGAGTTGTGTTCAAGTGCCGCTAGGGGAGCTATTGGTGCAGAAATCGAAACGATGTCCCACATGAATGCTCATCGGTAGTACCCCTAGCGGTGCCTGCACATAACTCTCCTGAGACCGCCATGCAATACCATGCACTGTCATGACCGCCCTATTCTAATGAATGGAAGCCGATGTTTTCGCGCTCTGTTTATTTTTTTTTACGCTGAGTATGGCTTCCAGGATTTGTTTGTAGCTTTCGCACGCATAAATACGCCGTCGTACGCCACCGGAAGTTCCTCGGGTTAGTAGACAACGAGTTACATGTAAAAATGCGGGTCACGTTTTTCTGCACACACCCTGTACACAATGACAACAGTGGGTGTTTTGGAGGGTAATCCCCAAAGAGAGATGGCGGCGTACTCACAGAGCTGTTTACACCTGATATGGCGACGTACTGCTAGGTGAGGACCGTGCATCCTGTGCCGACGTTTGTTTTCTTAGTGCCGTCTGGCGACAACCCGCGGAAAGCACTCGGACAGCGCAGCCGATGCGGAAGTTCGAACCGTACTCACCTCTTAGTCTCGGTGAAGAAGACACATGTCCTAACCGTCCAGCCACTCGAGCTGGTCCTCTCTCTATATAGAGGAAGCTGGTTCTACGGAGAGAAGGCAGTGAGAAAAGCAGAGCCCGTACAGCCAATGTGCTTCGGCTTAGAAGCCAATGCAGGACTCAAGTACATCCGTGCATGGTACTTCAGGAATGGTACCTAAGAAGGCGTCCTGCATCCCAGAGGCTCAGAAACTCTCAGCCTAGTCCGCTACCTCCAGGAGGCGACCATTGGCCGCAGTCTTTGTCTCGTCCACTGGACTTCCTATCTAAACCCGACGTCGACCCATGGCTGTATTCAGAGACCTTTGCACCTTTATCCCTTCTTCGCATGCTATCTCATCTTGGCTCTATAGTCTCGCCGCCGCCCACATGAGTGAGGTGCAGCGGCATCACAGGGGTGGGTGGGAGGCGTGCGTTCCGCACCGGGTGACAGACGGAAGGCGGAGACGCAGCACACCAGTACCAGTACCGCCGCTTCCTCTCTGTCTCTGCGGCGTGATGACGCCAGAAGCAACATGGAGACACCTCGGCAAGCACATGATTTTTTTTTCTGTATGTGGCATGATATTGTTATTTATCGTGTATCTACTGGTACGGTAAGGGATCCATTAATGATAGGGGATGGGGTGACGCAAAGGGCTGCCGCATCGGGTGACGCGTACCCTAGAGACGACGCCACTGGTGAGGTGGACAATGGCAAGCCGCTGTCACCACCACCCGCCAGCCTCGGTGGGTTAGTTGATAGCGTGCCAGCATACCGACCACGAGGCTGCGGCCCAGGACACACATTCCCCCAGGGCGTCAGTCGTGACGTTGCCCACTTCTGTGAGGCAGACAACGGCGAGCCCTTTCATCACCACCACGAGGCTGCGGATTCGAATTCGTGCGAGGATGCCAGCAACTTCTTGGTAAAGTAGAGGTTGCTTAGAGACGCCATCTTCCGTAGAGGACGTTAAATACGATGTGCCGCGTGCTGAGGTTTCGGTGCGTGTTAAAGATCCCTCAGGTGGACAAAATAAATCCACAGATTGACCAATGTGCCGTAGCGCATGACCATAGCTGTCTCGCGACGTGAAGCCACAAATTATCAGTTTCCACCCCCACTAAGTACGTCGCGTGTTCTCGTATCCGTCCACGGAAGGACGAAAGGAGTGCGGAGTTCGCCATGTTGGTCCTCTTTAATGCAGTCCGACGACGGAAACGATAAGAGGCGCTCATAGAAGTGAACGTAAAACATATCCCAAACGTAAACTGTGCAAATGGCCGGAACCGTAGACCGCATGTATTCGTTCGACCACTCTGGTCGCAGCCCTGCACGGAGGGGGCACGTCAGTGTAAATGTTAATTAATGGTCACCCACGCTTTAGAAAGTGATTACTTTGAACGTCCATCGATCGGCATACCAGATGAGGTTGGAGATAAGGGAATGCACCTACACAGCGGGTTTTTCTTTCTTTTTCTTTTCTTCTGACTCAAGGGGTGCACCCTTAATAGTATGCACTCTGCTTTTACTCCCGACATCGGACATTGGGCAGCTGGGTTCATTAGGCTAATTCTAAGGCAATTAAGGAATTCAGCGTGGTGTTGTGCTGCATCACAGCTCACGGTTTGTGTAAATTAAGTCGAGGGATATTGTGTAGCCGGAAATTCAATATCGTGGGAAACGGAAGGCGACTGAGTCGGCTACCTTTTATGCGCTGGTTCGTCGCATTGGCTGAGACGCGCGATGGATTGTGCTGACGGGATCTCTGACGTAGAGTGTCGATATTAAACAAGCACGTTGCCGCTCATCACTTACCGGGAGTCAATAGGTTTCACTTCGCGATAATCACAATATCCGTCACAATTTTGATAATCATGCTGCACGCAGTACCTATAGAGGACCCGCTGCAATGTGTGGTGCGATCACGCCTAAGAATCTGCCATACATTTTTGCCCCAGGGGTTTCTGCTTCGAGGGGAGGAACCACCTGAATGCACTCATTGTGGCGATACTCTGTCCGTTTTACACATACTCATCGCATGTCCATCTCATAACAGACACCGTAACCATCATTTCAGTGAGTTTTACAAATACTTTTTACCGCTACACCCAGCGCTCTTGCTGGGTGACGAAGCTATCACCCCTTTTAGTGCAGTATTTAATTTGTTGAAGGACATTGGAATTCCTAACCTTCTGTAGTTTTAGAATGATGGGTTTTACACATTCATGACATATTTTAACTAAACATCATTGCTGTGGCGCATTATGACCGTAGTTGTCAATGCGCCAAAAAAACCTGAATCAACAATTTTGATAATCACACACTAACAATTTTTTTTTCGCGTTAGCGCCGCGAAGCAACTGTGTCTATGAGCGGCGTAAAGACGTGGACGAGCCGAGAGAGGACAGCAGGAAGGAGTGGGGTACAGGGGGGTTAGTACGCGTCCTGGGCCGACTTCAAGGGGAACTACGCCGACATTCGTCTGGAAAGTCTTCGGAAAACCCTGGGAAAACCTCAGACAGCACAGCCGGTGACAGGATTCGAACCCGTGTCACCTCCCAGTCTCAGCGTGGAAAGCGATAATCTTAACCGCTATGCCACGGGAGCTGCTAACATAAGATAATCACACGCGATCACGATCACATGCCGCGGGAGCTGGTAAAAACTAACAATTAATGTGCGTATCGATGCTATATTTAGCCAATAAGGGGTATATAACTTCATATCACGCATCCGTTCGAAACCATTTTTACATTTGCACACATACAGATAATCCCTCCCAACGTAATACGAGTAGTCTTAGCAATTTTATTTTTATTTTGTGTTTTGTGTGTGTGTCTAACCGTTATTCTAAACAGACAGGATGTACACCGACAACATTGCTTGAATATTCCACGCCCTAACAACTTTGGCTGTTTACTGGCAATGTTATCCCCGTACGTCATTTGTATGTTGTGTAGTGAACGACATCGAACGCGGTTGTTTACATTGGCCTACTTCGTCTTCCCACTTCCTGCTCTTTTACCATCACCATCTTCATCTTCGTATAAGTTATAACATCACGCGCCAACGGCCGTTCTATAGTGCAGACGACTGTATAGAACTAGGCGTATGAGCCTTTCCACCCTCTACACCATTTTATCCCTTCCCCGAGACACGTCCCGCCAATGTAGGCAGGCAGACGGCTCGAAGCCCCTATGTAACCCCCCCCCCCTCCAAACGGGATGCCACCTCTGTCAGACGCGTACAACGTCACCACCACTCCGCCCAACAAGAATAATTGGTTGCCAAAATGACTTATGGGACATGCAATGGCCACCGTATATATAGCAATTGCTACCGTATAGGCCATGTTCTGCTAATCCTATACGAGATAGCCGCATCCCGCCGTATACGCTTTGTCATCTAATCAACTATTATTCACCATAAACGCCACAATCCTAGCAGGCCTACTGAAACAGTAAAAGCGTTAAGAAAATATTATTTAACGAATGAAATATTTTTATGGATACAATAGCTTCTTGTCAGAAGTAAAACTGACATCTTATCCGTCTTTCGATTACGCAGGCTCCTGCGCGTGCCATATTTCGTAGGCTATACTGATATATTTCGATAACAATAAATGCAAGGCGCAATAACCTAACTGAACGGACACGTGTTTCGCCGAGTTTGCGGCTCGTCAGCCTCTGGGTCGCTGCGCATCGTTCGGCATTGGCAAACCAGGGGTCGCTCAGCAAGCGATATACACCTGGGAGGGTGACTGAGCACTCCTCAATGCCACAGTGCAAGCCAGTGAATTATAATGCGGGGAAAAAAGGCATTCCAGACACAATTAAATGACACTAGACGTGTTTGAAGTTCAAAATTACAGATTAAGATGGCTTCTATGGCTGCACGCAGAGAAACAGATACTCATGGAACGATGCGACAGCACCAGAGGACACGTGTTTCGCCCTGTTTGCGGATCCTCAGCTCTGGGTAGCTGCGCATCGTTCGGGATTGGCAAACCAGGGGTCGCTCAGCGAGCGATATACACCTGGGAGGCTGACTGAGCACTCCTCAGTGCCACAGTGCAAGCCAGTGAATTATAATGCAGGGAAAAACAGCCAACAAACAATTAAATGACAAGAGACGTGTTTAAAGTTCAAAATTACAGATTAAAACGGCTTCTCTGGCTGCACGCAGAGAAACAGGTACTCATGGAACGATGCGACAGCACCAAAGGACACGTGTTTCGCCGTGTAATTTTGAATTTCAAACACATCTAGTGTCATTTACTTGTTTCTTTAATGGCTTTTCCCCCTCATTGAGGAGTGCTCAGTCACCCTCCCAGGTGTATATCGCTCGCTGAGCGACCCATGGTTTGCCAATTCCGAACGATGCGCAGCTACCCAGAGCTGACGAGCCGCAAACACGGCGAAACACGTGTCCTCTGGTGCTGTCGCATCGTTCGATGAGTATCTGTTTCTCTGCGTGCAGCCATAGAAGCCATCTTAATCTGCAATTTTGAACTTCAAACACGTCTAGTGTCATTTAATTGTTTCTTTAATGGCTTTTTTCCCTGCATTATAATTCACTGGCTTGCATTGTGGCGTTGAGGAGTGCCCAGTCACCCTCCCAGGTGTATATCGCTCGCTGAGCGACACCTGGTTTGCCAATTCCGAACGATGCGCAGCTACCCAGAGCTGATGAGCCGCAAACACGGCGAAACACGTGTCCTCTGGTGCTGTCGCATCGTTCCATGAGTATCTGTTTCTCTGCGTGCAGCCATAGAAGCCATCTTAATCTGTAATTTTGAATTTCAAACATGTCTAGTGTCATTAACTTGTTTCTTTAATTGCTTTTTTCCCTCATTATAATTCACTGGCTTGCTCTGTGGCGTTGAGGAGTGCTGAGTCTCCTCCCAGGTGTATATCGCTCGCTGAGCTGCCCCTGGTTTGCCAATTCCGAACGATGCGCAGCTGCTCAGAGCTGATGAGCCGCAAACACGGCGAAACACGTGTCCTCTGGGGCTGTCGCATCGTTCCATGAGTAATCTATTTCTCTGCGTGCAGCCATAGAAGTCATCTTAATCTGTAATTTTGAATTTCAAACACGTCTAGTGTCATTTACTTGTTTCTTTAATGGCTTTTTTCCTCATTATAATTCACTGGCTTGCATTGTGGCGTTGAGGAGTGCCCAGTCACCCTCCCAGGTGTATATGGCTCGCTGAGCGACCCCTGGTTTGCCAATTCCGAACGATGCGCAGCTACCCAGAGCTGACCAGCCGCAAACACGGCGAAACACGTGTCCTCTGGTGCTGTCGCATCGTTCCATGAGTATCTATTTCTCTGCGTGCAGCCATAGAAGTCATCTTAATCTGTAATTTTGAATTTCAAACACGTCTAGTGTCATTTACTTGTTTCTTTAATGGCTTTTTTCCTCATTATAATTCACTGGCTTGCATTGTGGCGTTGAGGAGTGCCCAGTCACCCTTCCAGGTGTATATGGCTCGCTGAGCGACCCCTGGTTTGCCAATTCCGAACGATGTGCAGCTACCCAGAGCTGACGAGCCGCAAACACGGCGAAACACGTGTCCTCTGGTGCTGTCGTATCGTTCCACTTCACTGACTTTGCACTGGGCTTTCAGTGGTGACTTAGCTCACCCTGACAGGAGGAATCACGTGTTACGTGACCTTCTGACGCCATCCGCTCAAACGTTGCCTGCTTGCGTACTGCTGATGAGGCCCAAGAAGGCCAAAACAGCTGTCCAGTGCTGGCATGGCGACGTTTGACTTAGAGACATATCCTGTACGTGCAGCCAAAGAGCTCCTGTTATTCCCCCCCCCCTTATATATATATATTTACAGTTTGACCGTGCACTCCCAGCCGAGTACAGCTGTACACCCAAACTTCCGGAATCGCGTGGAATGACGTCACTCTCTCTCCTTATTTTATTTTCTCCATGTCCAAACATGACTCCAAACAGCCGCCATCTTGCTTTGCGCGATTCAATCGGTGGTGCTCGTCGCGTACAACGAAACGATTCTGAGCGGGTATGTCGTTCGTACGAAATCGCGCTTCCTACGGCTCGCTCACCGATTCGTAAGGCACATGCGCGGCGCCCGAGTCGGTTGTTTCGTTCGCGGGAAATGGACCAAATGGACGCGCTAAAAACTCCACAATTGTGATATTTTGATGGGAAATTTGAAGCCCGCCATCAGGACAAAACGTCATAGACAGTTCGAAAACGGTGCACTGCTCCAACATGACAAAGCCCATCCGCATACGTCACGTATGACTATGTAGAGTACGGCTTTCATCTGGCATTAAAGGGGTTGAGAAACCACACGGATAGACCTTTGTCTCTGACAGAGTCTGTTCGCCTTACTCCACGCACTCCGTACTCAAAGTCCCACCTCCCACCTCCTACTATTTTTTATGCTACAGGGTTTAGAAATCTCCCATTTTTGAGGCCCCCGCCGACCGTGGCGCCAAACGGTGCCTGGCAGCTCCATGAAGTCGGCGGGAAGTGACGCCTTGACCGGTTGCTCTATGGCTCTACGTCATAGCCCCTCCGCTCATTTCACTTCGCCGCGTCGCGTCCCAGTGCTCGCCACGGTCCTGTTTACAGGCGTCGTCATGAGAACGGGAACTCCGCACTTCCGTGGCGCGCTCGGTACTACGTCATACCGAGATCGGGCAAGGAGTTGCGAGCCAAGGGTGAAAGGATCTGCTCCTATTCAAAGCGTCATAACTCCGTGGCGCGGAAGCGCAGCGTGAAAGGGTTTCGGCGGAGATGTTTGGCACCAATAGATCTACATTTCAAACATAATTTTGTGTAATATTTGGATTTGGATCCACAACCCCTTTAACTATATACTTCAACCATCCGTGATCTTCAATTTAAGTGTCTTCCACATCCACCCTATTCATCTAACGTGACATTGTCTGACTACCACATATTCTATATTCGGTCGTATCAAGGAGGAGGATAGCGGCCGGAAGTTTGGTTCCGACGGAGACCTCAAGCAAGCGGCTGCATGAATGGCTACACACCCAACCCCAAAGAATGGAATACTCTGCTGAATGGAATCTCTGCTGGAACACAAGCTTTTTCCAAACGATTCCGCATCTACATTTAAAAGCTGAGAGATACTCCGTAGAAAAACGATACCCTGATTGATTGATTTATTGAAGAAAAATGTGGAGATGTGAGACACGACAAAGTCTGGTCAGGCTATAGTCCATGTACGTAAATAGAAAGGAGGATAGAAAAACCAACCTCAAAATGACCAAGAGGCATGAAAAAGAAAGAGCACCCTGTTTTCTAGAACACAAGGTTTGATTAATTGTCAATTAAATATTTCTTGTTGAACCACCCTCGTACAATTCTAAGGGTGTGCACACATTTACACGCGTAGCGCGTTATTTGCGAACTTCTGGTAGCGCACGATGACACATTTATGCATCGAAACAAAAACAAAAAATGAATAAATAAAATCGTGGTAACCCAACTCGGCGTGACAAAAAGAGTTAGCCACGCAAACTTTGCTCTCCGTGCATTTCCAAGGGACATGGCGTTCTCGGCAGAGTTGGAAAAGATGGAAAATCATTCAATTAAACGAAATTACACTTCGTTCGGCATGAAACTCAGACTCCCGCGCCTACGACTCCCACTCAGCATATAAGATTCCGTTCCAGTTTCTGCACCGGTGGCACTTTTAGCGGAAGCTGGACGAAACTGTGCCAGGACCGGCATGTTAATTGACATCGATATAGGCAGTTCGGGTTGCACGGAGAGCAACGTTTGCGTGGTTAACTTTTTTGTTGTGCAGAGTTTGGTTACCACGATTTTTTGTTGATTTTCATCGTAAAAATGCATCGTCGAGCGCTACTGGAAGTTCGTACGGTAGGCAGGGAATGTGTCCCATGCGTAAATGTGGGGCTACTTTATTTGCACCCACCCTGCCTCTTCCCAACCGAATGCTCGTATGCTAAAATATTGCTAAATAAATAGCTAATAAAAAGCTAAAAATAATAAATGCTAAAAATTGCTAATAATTAATGCTAAAATATTTGTTTCGGAAGAGGCATCACTTCGATTCGAGATCGTAATCTCATTTACGCACGGGACACATTCCCTGCCTACCGTACGAACTTCCGGTGGCGCTCGACGACGCATTTTTACGATGAAAGTAAACACAAAAAATCGTGGTAACCAAACTCTGCGCAACAAAAAAGTTAACCAAGCAAACCTTGCTCTCGGTGCAACCCGAACTGCCTATACCGATGTCAATTAATGGAGCGGTCCCGACACAGCTGCGTCTTGCTGCCGCTAGAAGTGCCACCGGTGCAGTAACCGGAACGGGATCTTATATGTTGGATGCTTATGGGAGTGGGAGTCGTAGGCGTGGAGTCTGAGTTTCATGCCTCACAATGTGTAATATCGTTTAATTGGATGTTTTTTCCATCTCCCTTTTGATAATTACGACACGGATGGATAATGGATCCTGCGGCTCTAGTCGTTTTCAGTAGCTTTACCTGCTTTACCCGCGGCCCTACACGAAGTTATATATATATATATAGGTACTAACAAAATGAGAGGCAGACGACGAAGATGTAGGAAGTGGGAAAATGGGGAGTTATTTACGTGTATTTACTAGTGCAAAGTTCAGGGAGAAGTCAACGTTGCCGCGGAGGCTGCGCCTTCGTCAGTACGGAAGAATGACAAATGACACTTGGAGTTTTATACAATGCTACAATGACGTCACAATCGGGGGGTCCTGCCACCTGGCGGCCGTCAGCAGGTCAAGTACAAGAAAATGGTTGAGTCTTGTCCGGTAGAGAGGCCATTGTCCGGGAGGTGGGATGGAATCCAAGGGCTGTGAACTGTCGTTCTGCAAATATATATATATATAGTTGTGGAGGGAAAAAGACGCGGACAACAGATTTTAGGGACGTTAGAAACACTAGTTCATTTAATGGGCAGAAATTAAAAGTTGAATGAGAAACGGGGTCGACGTTTCGACGGTGGCACTGTCTTCGTCAGGACAAAAGATGCGCAGGGGGTTACAGATTGCTTAAATAGATTTGGTGTGTCACGTCATCACCGGTACAAGGCACGCCCCAGGCGGTTGTCGGTGAGTCAGGTACGGGAATATTCCAGAAGGTCAAGTCCTGGTGGTGAGGTCATTCTCCTTTGGTCCCTCTACGTTTGGGGGGAAAAAAATTCCTGGGCAAGGTAAGTGCTGCTTCGGACTTTGCTGAAAAACAAGAAAGGAACGGAAAGAAAGAAGCTCAACTAGGCGGCCAGATTTCTTACCGTTGAAAGTGCTCCGAGATCTTCGTTAATGGTTGATTGGAATTTGTGAATGAGATAGGATTCGCGTTGTTCTCTGCACCGGTCTGAGCTAGAATTGGACTGGAGAATGAAAAGTGACACATTATTTAGGGAATGACCTGGTTGTTTGAAATGACGAGAGGCCGGGAGGTTGGCTTTTTTGTAATGTCAGACAGGTGGTTGTTGAACCTGATCCGGAATAATGTTTTGGTCTGACCTAAGTATTGTGCTTGGCACATATCGCACTGAATGACATAAATGACGTTGGATGAATTACAGTCAAAGTCACCATTAATTTTGACGAAAAAATTAGAATTAGTGCTTTTAAGTACTTGGGCGCTTCGCATTAATTTGCATATTTGACACCTGCGACCATCGCACTGCGGCAACCGGTTCCTGGATGTGCTGGCTGGCTAACCTTAGAGCTAACTAGATTATCGTGCAGGTTGCGTGCGCGCCTGTACGTAAACCGCGGTGGCTGAGGGAAAATTTGTCCCATGCGCTCTGATTGGAGAACGATGCTGTGGTGACGGTTTAGTATACTGGTTAACGCTTGGAATATTGCTGCTAAATGTTAAAATGAGGTTTACGGAACCATTATCAATCATGCGTTTGTGGTTTTGGAACAGGGCTTTGCGATCTACTTTCTATCTTCTATCTACTGTTGAGAGTCCGTAGGTTTACGGAACAGGTTTGTGGACAAGACTCCGTTGGTTAACTTTACCTGGACATCTAAGAAGTTGACAGTGAAAGCGGAATACGAATGCGTGAACTTGATGGCCGGAAGTGCTTCGTTAAAGTCGCCGATATATGTGATTAGGTCATCTTCTGAGTGTGGCCACACCATGAAGATGTCGTCGAGGAACCGCTTGAAATTTTGAATTCGACGGTAAGAACTACTTGCAAGTCAATGACGCGTCCAAGCGCGTAAAGAAGCCCACGCTTTACAAGCGGTTCCTCGACGACGTCTTCATGGTGTGGCCACACTCAGAAAGTGACCTAATCACATTTATCGGCGACTTTAACCAAGCACATCCGGCCATCAAGTTCATCCATTCGTATTCCGCTTTCACAGTCAATTTCTTAGATGTCCAGGTAAATTTAACCAACGGAGTCTTGTCCACAAACCTGTTCCGTAAACCTACGGACTCTCAACAGTACCTAGCATTTAACAGTTGTCACCCGCGTCATACTCAACTTGCCATCCCTTACAGCCAGGCACTTCGGTACAGGCGTATCTGTTCCAGTGACGACGACCTGAGCAGCAATCTAGCTGAACTTAAACATTCATCGATCGCCAATTTCCACCTAATTTGGTTGACGACGCACTAAACAGAGCCCGCAAAGTAGATCGCAAAGCCCTGTTCCAAAACCACAAACGCATGATTGATAATGGTTCCGTAAACCTCATTTTAACATTTAGCAGCAATATTCCAAGCGTTAACAGTATACTAAACCGTCACCACAGCATCATTCTCCAATCAGTGCGCACGGGACAAATTTTCCCTCTGCCACCGCGGGATAGGTACAGGCGCGCACGCAACCTGCACGATAATCTAGTTAGCTGTAAGGTTAGCCAGCCAGCACATCCACGAACCGGCTGCCGCCCGTGCAATGGTCGCAGGTGTCAAATATGCAAATTAATGCAAAGTGCCCAAGTACTTAAAAGCACTAATTCTAATTTTTCCGTCAAAATTAATGGTGACTTTGACTGTAATTCATCTAACGTCATTTATGTCATTCAGTGCGACATGTGCCAAGCACAATACGTAGGTCAGACCAAAACATCATTCCGGATCAGGTTCAACAACCACCGGTCTGAGGTTACAAAAAAGCCAAACCTCCCGGCCTCTCGTCATTTCAAACAACCAGGTCATTCCCTAAATAATGTGTCACTTTTCATTCTCCAGTCAAATTTTAGCTCAGATCGGTGCAGAGAACAAGCGAATCCTATCTCATTCACAAATTCCAATCAACCATTAACGAAGATCTCGGAGCACTTTCAACGGTAAGAAATCTGGCCGCCTAGTTGAGCTTCTTTCTTTCAGTTCCTTTCTTGTTTTTCAGCAAAGTCCGAAGCAGCACTTACCCTGCCCACGAATTTTTTTCCCCTAAACGGAGAGGGACCAAAGGATGCAAGGACCGATAATGCAGTAAGTAATAATACGGAATTCATCTATGTAGAAAAAAAAAACGGTTGAAATAAGTACTTGCGACATAGGCGCATAGAAAGTCCACAAACTGTCAACAACGGCATCTATATACCTTGTCAACAGAAGGTACACAGCAGGTAGTTCAAGAGATTGCCAAAATGATGTCAATCTGTTGACTTGATCAGCAAGAAGTCAAAGTGAACACACTGTCAAGCCAGGAAACAAGAAGTCCACAAGAAGTCTGCAGAAAGGAAAAATCCATTTTCATAAGGGAGGGGCTCGTTTCATTCCCCGCATCATCACCAGCAATGGGGTAGAGTATCGGCCCTGGCGATGAAACTCTCCATCTATCATCTCGTAATAAAGTTGCTGTTGTTGATGTTCGCACGAAGATCGCTATGCATGTATTATGTGCACATGCTGTATTCATGTTGGAATCAGGTACATTGCTAACTCGCTTCGGTTTTAAAATGATATTCGCACAGCCATATTCAAATCCTCGGGATAAAAAATACGGGATAAAAGCTCTCAAACTTGGTCATATCTTTTCAGCAAGAATCTTTCCACGGCCGTGTAAGAGGTACAAGCTCCAAATGTATACAGGAAGTCAGTGTTGCAGTCCTGTTCGTCGCACACCGTACTTGTATCTTCTTAGGCTCATACCGCCTGCTCCGTTATAAGCAAATTTCGAAATCACCATATTTGCAACAAGGGACCCTTCCCTTTTTTTTTTTTCTTTTTTTTTTTTGCAAAATAAACCTGCATAGAAGAATGCAAATATATAGGCGACGAACTCTCGAGGCTGCCACAGCTTACAAGTGTTTCCAATATTTTTTGTTGGCAGCACTTGCCTTCCCGTTCTCCCGTTCCCCCTTGCCTACCCTCCTCTCTCGATTTCGAGGCATGCGCACGGAGGCCACCCAACCTAAGTCGGTTACCGAACACACTGAGCCGAGCTCTAGTGCTCTTCCGGACCCCACGTGCGACTCATGCTCATTTGATCGTATACTAGTCACACTTTATGCTCACGTTTCCTGATTGTTCCCGTCTGATTACCGAATAACAGCTTTGCCGAGAGATCTACGGCAGTTTTACGAGCATACGAACTTCAGGGATACTTGCGTGTTTTGATCGCAAGATGACAGTGTGGTGATTTAAAAGTGGAACGGAAACTTGCCGCTGCTTATTCTTTTTCCTATCTCTCTCTCTCACTCTCTCCTTTATGTGTTTGTGTGTAGCTATTGTTCCGTAGAGCGTCTGCTTCATTTACCTGGATTGACATGGTCCAGCCGAAGTGGAATTGCGTAAACAATGTTTGTGTGTGGATCGTAGCTCTCGCCTGCTTTGGCCTTCATGCTGTTGCCTTGCCAGACACGATATACGTTGGTGAGTTCACTTCACTTGTTTCTTTTCACCTCGCGGCACCACCTTTCATAATGTTGTTGTTGTTTGGATCATAGTTGTCTCGCGACGTAAAAGCCGCGAATTATCGTATGGATTGTTGTTGTTTCTTTTCTGGAGAGTGGATGGTGCGTTATCGCCGTATGTGTGTTTGAGGAAAATATAATATGACGTTCAGAACGGGTTTCGGAGCTGACAGGCAGAGGTCGGCACTTTGGACCGCCGCTCACTCATGCTCACTCACCAGCAACTCGACTCATTGCCCGCTCACTCATGCTCACTCACCGGCAGCTCAGCTCACTGCCCGCTCACTCATGCTCACTCACCGGCAGCTCAGCTCATCGCCCGCTCACTCATGCTCACTCACCGGCAGATCAGCTCATCGCCCGCTCACTCATGCTCACTCACCGGCAGCTCAGCTCATCGCCCGCTCACTCATGCTCACTCACCGGCAGCTCAGCTCATCGCCCGCTCACTCATGCTCACTCACCGGCAGATCAGCTCATCGCCCGCTCACTCATGCTCACTCACCGGCAGCTCAGCTCATCGCCCGCTCATTCATGCTCACTCACTGGAAGCTCAGCTCATTGCTCGCTCACTCATGCTCAATCAACGGTAGCTCAGCTCATCGCTCGCTCACTCATGCTCACTCAACGGCAGCTGAGCTCATCCCTCGCCCACTCATGCTCACTCACAGGCAGCTGAGCTCATTGCCCACTCACTCATGCTCACCTTCTTCAGGATGCTCACTCATGCTCAGCTGCACAGGAAAACTTGTATTACATGTACGTACGAGGGCCGTGGTCGGAACTCGGGAGATATCGCTCCTGTTGGGGCGGTGGTAATCTTGCGGGATACAGGTTATAGAGCAATGCAGGACAGAGGAGTAGCGACAAAGGGGGGGGGGGGAGCTGAAGCCTTCTCTAGAAACCGCACCTTTGGTAGTACATTTCGGAGAGGTAAGAGAGAGAGAGAAACCCCTCCCCTCCCATATAAACCTTCCTGTTTTTTTTCTGGCTACGCCCCTGATGCAGGACGCTTATCACCAAAAATGTAATGGGCTACACGCTTATGAAAAAGAGAGTCAAAAGGGAGTAAAATGGTGCTCGGCCTCTGACACCATCGCCTACGGAGAGGGCGTTGCAGCGACTTCCATGATTGTATTTAATTAAGGGGGTTGCGTGCACTTCCGTCATGGAGGGGTGTTAGCCTCACTCCCCAATGTTTATGACGAGGTTTTCTAGACTATGCAACAGTGAAGTCCCGTACTCTTATTCATTTGTTAAAATTATCGAGAGACACCTGCAACTAATGATAGAAGAGATGAATGAAGCGATTTCATCTCAGTTCAGGCAAGCCGGTTCCCTTTGGTCCTCCGATTTCGTTGATTCTTTTTTATGCTAAAGCCACACCTCTATGATGAACAGTGCCACTGGTCCGAAACTTGAGATCGCAGCAGTTGCCGGGAAAAAAATTGACGAGCGTGCCTGGGTGGCGTCGTGCGCTTCACAGAATCTTCCTCGGGTGGTAATTGGAGGCCGTCTTGTCCGCACCACGAACGCGCTAGAGGAGCGCGAATTTTTTTGCGCGTTCTACAGATGCCGGACTACCACATCATTTTAAAAAACGGACATTTCCTCTCACGAACTGTTCTATAAAAAATCGCGAAAACGCTCGTGAGCGCGATTTTGCGCACATTTTAAACTTTTATTACGGAAGTACGCATGGTAGAATTACGAACTCTGCACCAAATGAAAGATAATTAATTGCTCTTTCCAACGACGTATTACGCATAAATGCGAGTGTTACTGTAGAATAGGTAGAATGAGACGAGCCATGCTCCCTCCGTGAAAATACGCGAAGTTCGTAGGTCAATTCCTCAAAAACCCCACCTTTAATTTTGTCAAAAAAAAAAATGCATGGAATCCTGATTATATTACCTTTCCAATGGTGTAAAATTTGTGTATTCTAAAAGTTTAGAACCGAAATGCCAGCGCGCATAAAGAGAGCATGTACAACGCGGCCATGCGGTTCCAACTACGGCCACCCTTCGGCGTTTGTACTGATCGTCGACTGAGGGAACCTGACTTCCACGTATCTATGCTACACTCCATTTCATCACCTGTTGTGCCTATGATGGAGATTTAATGCCATATCGTATTTCGACTACGGACAGGCTGCAAAGAAGAAACTTTGGTATCAGGTTGCGTGACGCGGAGGCTATATTCTCTTTCACCCAAACTTGTGCCCGCGTCCCATCGCCTTTGCCGGATGTACATACGGATTATAAGTAATACACAAACCCGCACTGGGGACACCAGACGCCAGACTTCCTAACAAAAATGACCTTGCTGCGGTGTGGACAGGTTCATTTGGTCGCCGCGTGTGGCCAATAATGCACGGACCTGCCGTCGACGATGCAGCGGATGAGTGAGGTGTCTGAATAACTTTGGGTTCGTCAGCGTTGGAAGTCATCTCCATGGCTCGGAACATTTATAGTGAGGAACGTGCGTTTTGTGCCGATTATGCACGTCGACATCGGAAAAGGATTCTTCGCCAGAGTGGATTCACAACTGTGTCAAGCCTTGACATCGGCGCGCTGAAGGCGCTTCTCGACCCTGAGCGACGTGATGAAGTCAGCGGTGAGGACCAACTATGTAAGAATTGTGCTGCGCGCTTTCGTTCAGCAATTAGTGACCTATCGCAGTCCTCGCCCGTTGCTCTATCTGTTGCACAGACTATGTTCAGAGCGAGGACATTATTCAAGAAATTAATAAGAGTATTTCGACGGCAAATATAGACGTAACGCCGCTGCGGCAGCCGGGATCTCTCAAAAGGGTCGTATGCGTCACGGAAACGGAGAGAAGTTGGCGACGCATTGAGCAGGTCAATAAGCCGCAGAATACGTGATGCATATGACGTAGACGAACCGACCACATCCGGAACAGACTGCACGAGATGTTCTATCCTTTTGCGCAACATGAGGACCGCTTATCAGAAGTGCACCTCCAATCAAGAAAGATGCCAGATTCTTACGCTTCTTCCTGAAAACATGACGAAAAAAGAAATAGTAGGACTGATCCCGGATGCAACGAAATATGTGATAGAAAAATCAAAAAGTCTGAGAGGGAAGCAGGGAGTGTGGGCGATGCCGGACAATTATGGGGGCATCCTGTCAGCGAGAACGACGTACAGGTTGCACTCCGGTACTACCTTGAAGACGAAAAGGACTGTTCTGTCCAAAGTCCCAACAAAAAAGAGGGAAGAGAGTCGCTGTTGCAAAGCGCTTTATGACTCGTTCAATACGGGAAACGTTTAGCCTGCTCAAGAGCGCTCATCCGGACATCAATATAGGACTGACGAAGTTGTACACACTTCGGCCTAAGTGGGTTCGCACAGACCCACGTCCGGAACAGAGCGTGTGTTTGTACTGCGCAAACTTTGATTTGATCATCGCCGCCATAAACAGTGCGTCATCCATCCAGCTAAGCAGAGAACAACTGAATGCGATGTCTGTATGTCCCGAGCCACAAAGGACATGCTTTTTGCAAGAGTGTCGCAGTTGTCAAGGGGCCAAAAGGAACAACCTACAGAAGCTAAGGATGGACCGTGCCGACGACGTTGATATGGCTCTCTGGGAATCTGGTGACCTCATTAGGAAGACGCTAAAGGCATCGGTATTCCTGAAGGCGGTCAGGAAATGTGCTGCTCTGTACACCAAGCATGAATATATATACAACAAAGAAGCGCCATTTGGAACGAGAAGGCCTTCGTGGATCCAAGACATGTCGTCATGCACTTCGATTTTGCAGAAAACTGGAGAGTCAACTTCTCAAGTGAGGTCCAAGGGCGCTATTGGAAGGCGGATCAAATATCCTTATTCACCTGTGTCGTAACCACCATGTCTTCGACAAAAAGTTTTGCAACAGTGAGTGACGACCTATCTCACGATACTACACATGCCCTTCTTGCCCTCCAAAACATAACCAAGGCTATACAAGACATCCTGCCCGTGTTTTCCCATGTGGTATACGTGTCCGACAGTGCTGCAGCGCACTTTAAGAACAGGTACCAGCTCTATGAAATGGGAAAAAACAACTTGTTACTGCGATGGATTTTCTCTGCCAGTGGCCATGGAAAAAATGTGTGCGATGGGGTCGGGGGCTCTTTGAAACATATCGCAAGCTTGGATAACTTGCGATGTCCACCTGCTGAAGCTATTCAAACCGCTGAAGACTTTGTGTGCGCTCTCAAAAAGAAGGAACACGCCACGGAACTGCTGCACATTCCGTCGGCTCAGGTTGCAGCCTTTCGAACTTCGAAAAAGGATGAATGGGAGCTGGTTCGGCCAGTGACAGGGATCCGTTCATGCCATGTGTGGTACAAAGCATCTGAAAGTCATGCAGTATCTGGAGTTCAGCTAGCAAGAACCGCCGAGGACATGTTTGAACCTCGGTCATAGCTGCGTTGTTTTCAGCACGTCGAACGATCCAATACGTCTGGCTGGTGATGTTTTCGAGAATGTGCATACAAATCTATGTTTTCCAACAGAATCAGTTTGTGATGCCGCTCACACATAGGTGACATTTGTTCCCGATTCCGCTTTCAGAGCTGTGTTTTGTATTTAAAATGTATGTATGGCTCTTCCATGCACCGCAACTATATTTTACTCTTGTTTTAGTGTCTTTCGTAAATTCTCTCTAAAGGTGAGCAATAACAAAGCCAGTCACCAAATAAACCACTCTACCGGCTTCCAATGTTGTATTATTCCTGTACTTCTGTGCGTATCAATGTATTAGGCCAGCTGCCCTGCTTCAAGGTAGTTAAATACGGACCACATCTCAAGCGCCTGTCAACAGAAAACAAAAGATTAGAACGAAAGATGGAACCGTAGGGCCGCGTTGTACCTGCTCTCCTCATGCACTTAACATGACAGCAACGTTTGTTCTTTGCACCCTGTCCTTAGTCGAAATACGATATGGCACGAAATGCCCATCTCAGGCACAGGAGGTAATGAAAGCCAGGTTCCCTTCGTCGACGATCAGTACAAACGCCGGAGGGTGGCCGGAGTTGGAACCGCATGGCCGCGTTCTACATGCTATCCTTATGCGCGCTGGCATTTCGGTTCTAAACGTTTAGAATACACAAATTTTACACCATTGGAAAGGTAATATAATCAGGATTCCATGCAATTTTTTTTGCCAAAATTAAAGGTGGGTGTTTTTGAGGAATTGACCTACGAACTTCGCGTATTTTCACGGAGGGAGCATGGTCCGTCTCATTCTACCTATGCTCCAGTAACAGTCACATTTATGCGTAATACGTCGTTGGAGAGAGCAATTAATTATCTTTCATTTGGTGTGGAGTTCGTAATTCTACCATGCGTACTTCTTCCGTAATAAAAGTTTAAAATGTGCGCAAAATCGCGCTCACGAGCGTTTTCGCGAGTTTTTATAGAACAGTTCGTGAGAGGAAATGCCCGTTTTTTAAAATTATGTGGTAGTTCGGCATCTGTAGAACGTGCAAAAAAATTCGCGCTCCTCTAGCGCGTTCGTGGTGCGGACGAGACGGCCTCAAAGTACCACCCGAGGAAGATTCTGTGAAGCGCACGACGCCACCCAGGCACGCTCGTCAATTTTTTTCTCGGCAACTGCTGCGATCTCAAGTTTCGGACCAGTGGCACTGTTCATCATAGAGCTGTGGCTTTAGCATAAAAAAGAATCAATGAAATCGGAGGACCAAAGGGGACCGGCTTGCCGGAACTGAGATGAAATCAAGTACATAGTTGTATTCCTGAAGATCTTGCTCACTCATGCTCACTCAACTCGCTGTTTGCTCACTCATGCTCACTCAACTCGCCACTTGCTCACTCACTCACTCAACTCGCCGCTTGCTCACTCATGCTCACTCATCATCCACTCAAATCTGTGTTTGCTCACTCATGCTCACTCATCCTCTGCTCAATTCTCTGCTTGCTCATTCATGCTCACTCATCCTCTGCTCAATTCTCTGTTTGCTCATTCATGCTCACTCATCCTCTGCTCAATTTTCTGTTTGCTCACTCATGCTCACTCACTCGTCCCCGGCTTTCCGTTCGCTCACTCATGCTCCGCTCATTTGCCAAAATGAGCATGAGTGAGCATGAGTGAGCATGCTCATGAGTGAGTTTTGCCGAGGTATGCTGACAGGTGATAGACGCTTCTGGTTTCGACCGGCTCAGAAAACCTGTTACCTGTTATTGTGTTTCCTTACGCAAGTTTTGGTGTGCGTGTTTAGTAGGCTGTGCGCAATGTGATGATGGTAGCAGAATTAGAAAAGAAATTGAAAATGAAAGAAAAATATGGAGATGTTAGTCCCGACCCAGCCAGGACCGGCTGCTCCAAAACGCGTTTGTGGGTGGAACAAGAGAGCCAGAAAAAAGAGAAAAACAAATAAACAGGAAAGAGGTAGAGTGGGTTAAGCAGAGAAGGGAAAACGGGGAAAGGAAAGGGGAAGACGTAAGGCACCGAGAAACAATCTATGCAGAGAGAAATATGTAAACGCAGGCCCCACGTTAGAATTTGAAGAAACGACTAATTAGATATTGTTTCCTCAGTAACGCTGTCGGGGTGTCGAGACATGTCGCCGGCTCAGCGTGGGTAAATGTGACAAATACACCCCAGGCAGCACAATGTACTGAAACTCGAGTGCAGTAAGGGTGGACGGGTAGGTGGAAGGCCTTGAACAGACCCGTGAAGCTAAAGTACATTGATAAGACACATACCTTCCACCCCCATTGCACTCGACTTTCAGTACATTGTGCTGCTTGGGCCTTCGATTGGTGATTCGGGATTCCCTTGGAGGTTAGTTGCGGTGCAATTAGAAGTGTCTGCTCTTTAGAGCTAGCCATTCCTTTGTGGGACACGTGCCTCAAGGCGGCCGCGATGTGCACCGTTTGTAGTTGTATGTGTTAGTGAGCCATGCGGGCAATTTACACAAAGTTTAAAATCTGTGAGCAGTGGCGAAAACTCAGAAAGAAGGCAAAAAAGGAGTGGTGCAGCTCGGCAGCTTGCTGCACAAGGTGATTTTCTTTCACTTTGACATTGACCATTCTTTTGAGATTTTGTGTCTTCTTCGTGTCCTTTTGCAAAATGTTGTCTTCCGAAACAAAATGACACCTGCACACTGTCAGGTATTCACGCCTTGACGACAATATTGTGTTAGAGGTAAATTTAATAAGACGTGGCGGGGGGGGGGGTATGTTTACTATGAAAACAAAAAGGAGGGAAAGGTTAGCCTGCGTTACATGCTATTAACATGCACGCAAGTGTGGCAACGCGAACGCAATTAACTGCAAACAATGGGGGATAGATGCGATTACCTTTCTCTCAATTTCGTTCAAATACAGATTTCTCACATATATATGAACTATGTCCCACGCGCATCTCGCTCACCGTGCTGCAGGAAACATTCTGCCTCCTGAGCAATGTACGGCCACATGCAGTAATGTATACCTTGATTGCCGATCTGCTTGTATGATACCGCTTCCATGGTTGTCGCCGAAGGGAACGGGTTGAACTCCATATAATGCGAAAAGCACGTGAATGGACGCAACACTAAAGGGACAGGACAAACACGCGACTGTTCCTCTAGTTGTTGCACAGAATCAGGCTTTTCATATTATGGAGTTTGTCCACCAGCTGGCCTGCATCTATGCCACACACTCAGAACGAGTTGAAAAATGATTCGAAGGGGGGAGGGGGAAGAGGAAAGGACAGGTTAAACTAGGGTACCTCAATACTAACTCCCTCTGCGCAGAGGGATCTGGTATTCAGGCACCCTAGGTTAAACGCAAGGTGATGGTGATGGCGATGTGGTAAAGAAAAAAAAAGGGGGGGGGATGTGAGTCACGCAATGTCGACCTGCTATTCCCTTGAAAAAGGCAGGTATATTGTTCATTCCCATCCTAAGCGGATCAAATGGCGTGCAAAAGTTCAGGACTGCTATACCGATATAATTGTCCGCACACAAAGCAATAAGAGCAGGACGTGCAGCAACCGATGTCCCATGCAGCTGCGTCCATCTCCTCGTTCGGGACACAACCTTTGCTTCGGTCACAATTAATAATTCTTCTCCCCAATCATCATCATTAAAGTTGTTGTTGTTTAAAGGAACTGTAAAGTGAACTATAAACACTGTTTATAGTTCAGTGTTTCAAGGTACTATCATGTAGAACTTGGCTGTATGATCACAAACGCAAGTAATCACCTCTCAGTTCTTCATACTTTTCGCAGCACTTAATTTTGAACACTCTTAGAAACTGAAAGTTGGCGACCCTCAACGTTCGCGAAGAACAACGTTGGAGTCGGCCCCGGATTGGCGGACAGAGATCACGTGAGACTGAAGTACAACGTAACGCATTTGAAACAGGTTGCTAATTACCCTTAGTCTTTTGTTGAAGAACAACAGCAATTCTTGAGAAGTTCGGTTTAAGCTGTTAACGGTTGTAACGTCCGAGTTCCGTGTCTGCGAGGTGATCTGCGCCATCTGTTGGCTTTTCCCTCTCTCTCCACGTCTCCGTGTCGTCTGCTCGCTGTATCGCTGCTGTTTGCATAACCTCGCATTTGTGGTTTGCGTTCTTGTGTTCCGGAATTCACAAACCGTACGCCTTCGCAATGAAACGCTCATTGCACTAGCGAGAG
This sequence comes from Ornithodoros turicata, assembly GCF_037126465.1. Lineage (NCBI taxonomy): Eukaryota > Metazoa > Arthropoda > Arachnida > Ixodida > Argasidae > Ornithodoros > Ornithodoros turicata. Next base: position 41,340,760 of record NC_088207.1, read on the forward strand.
TCGCACTATCTCGTCTATCTCGTCTATCGTCTAGTTGCTTGCGTTCTCAATAGATGGCGCGTGGGTCGCCTCAGGGTTGGGGCGGTTCTGGAGTCCGCTAGCTGGCTGTGCTCAGCAATCTTTGAAATTCGATTGCTGAAAAAATGCTCAATATAGAGCAGAACTATTCCGTATCTGGTATTGGTATAGTCTGGTATCTGAAGCGTCCAAGTGGCAAGCTTTCAGGAAACTATACAGTTTCTACAGGTTTGCCATTCACTTTACGGTTCCTTTAATTGTTCTCAGCAGTTTTGGAGTGTAAGTGGCACGCGAAATAAGGAATATATTATATATGAAGCAACTTAATTGCGACACCAAAATTGCCGTAGGCGTATATGTTTTTCTGCGGTGAAACGCCTCATCCTAATGTCATGCATGTAGCTCTAGCTGTTGTTGTTGTATGTTTTTTGTTTGTATTGGGGCCAGAGGGTTTTAAGCTATGGTTCAAGCAAAGGTTTCGGAAAAAGTAGAAGAAGATTTTGAAGCACAATATCATGCTATTTGCTATACGTTATATTCAAGGTTGACTTCATGAGGGTGGTACGCACAGGCCTCCGGTGACACACGAGATCTGATAGCGCTAACGGTGTTGATTTATCGATTTCTAGCGGTATAGTGTCTGTCTAGTGAAATCGGCAAGATAATTGCCATTACTGCATTTGAATAGCAGTTGGTGGACTGTGCTACGCATGCCATGGTTCAGGTTCATTAGTGGTGAATCCCTTCAACTCATTTTCAGAATAGTGCTTCACAGTGAGTTGCGAGTAGATGCCATGTCAAAATCTCTTCCCAGTTATCGCTTTTCTTAAGTCCCGTGTTAGCGCCGCCAAGCAACTGTGGCTATGAGCGACATACAGACATGGACAAATGGAGAGAGGACGGCAGGAAGGAATGGGGGCCAGGAGAGGGGGAGGGCTTTGTCGGTTTTACGATGCCATACATAAGAATTAGCAACCGCAATTTGACGGACGTCATAAGGGTGTGCGACCTGTGTTAAGTTGGCTGAGGACTCTTTTGAGATACGTAGAGCCACGCATAGCTGAGAGTCACCGTCAGATGAAAGAGTCACGTAAATTGCAGAGATTGAGTTGACAATTATGGCGCACGAAACATTTAAGTCCGCCTAACCAACGGTCAAAGCAATGACCTGAAAGCCGGCTGTTGACAAAAAGTTCCTTCAGGCCACTCGTTTTAACACACGTACGTTAACAATACAGAGGCATGCCCGAGATTAAGGCCATTGAACACGTCCCTCTTTTTGATGATCACCATCATCTTTTTGCATCAAGCAGCTTTTTGCTCTTGCGAATAAACGAGCATAATCAGCGTCGTTGCAGTTATTTTGATGCACAGACTTGTTGCCTTCTACGTATTTGCCTATAGAACGTGTGCCGCTTGGCCCCATCCACGCCAGTGCTTTTTGCTGTTGTTTCGCTGTTTCTTGTACCATGCTAATCACATTACACTGCAGCCCATAATGAGTTTACGGCTGTGCCCAGAGCGTATACTTAATCTAATACATTTTGTGGCATAACGCGGTCTCCTATCAGTTAGCGAGGGTTTTGCGAAAAAAGAATGTGCCTGCCAGTATGAATAGCTGGCGGAACAACTAACTTCTCGGTTTTAGTGAGTTCAGCGCCTCGTCTGTGCCCCCGCGCATCGCAGTCAATACCAAACCCGCGGCTGCTATGTTATTCTATGCAACTGCAATGGGAACAAAAACGAGAACGAAAAGTGAAAGGAAAATACATGTGCTCGGAGAATAACGGCGCTCTCGCTTTATGATTCATCCACGTTTCTTTTATTTTCCGGTTTTGCGCGAAAAGGGAAGCTGAAGGTGTGTGCCGAAGGAGAGGAAGCGTACAAAAAATGTATCCCGCGTGGAATTTCGGGAAAAACTGAAGACGCTCGAAGGGGGGGGGGGGGGGGTTAACGTTTATTCAACATTGGAAAAACTAGCATCAACGAAGAGAGAAACATAGAGTCAAACAACAACTTGCTGCAGAAGACATCGCAGTCAGAAGCAGAAGTCTGACAAGTTGCACAGCACAAACAGAACAGAACACAGTAAACATGCACCGCATTTTCATTTGCATCATATATTTCTAGGTATATACTGCCCATGCTTGAGGCGTTTATAAAGTCTCGTATTTCCCAGTACTCCGGAACTCTAATACTTCCTTCAGGCACGACGAAAAGGTCTCTAGCCTCTACTATAAGCAAGTGATAAGGCGGGCAGGTCTTTGTGTGAAAATTTATTTTTACATTAATACTCACGGTATTGTGGGCTTTGATGGAGGCAGACAGCCCATGTCATATGTGCGCTTTCACGTAATAAAGAAAAGGAGCATAAATAGTGGCTTCACATCGATTTGCTTGGGGTGATATATCGAGGCGACAGTAGAAGTAGCTGACACTTTCCGTTTTCCTCAAGAATCCTTTGGGTCGATCCTCTTTGTCACTCTGACCGTGCTATAACCAACCGAGAAGCTGCAGGCTAACATTTTCTAGTTTACTTCGTGTCAACTTTTCCTTGGGTGGTAGAGACTTTGTTATGTTGGTGACTTTCGCCCCGTTTTTTTATGCGGTCAATGCACGTCAGATTATTAGATTTTGTCGCCCTCACAGTCTCTCGTCTATCATCCATTTTAGATGCCTGGTAATTTGTACAGCTTGAAGTCAGTTTCAAAGAGATAGGGGTATACGGACGAGGAGGGTACAGAGGAAAGGAGGAAAATGATACAAACGTCTATTAGATTAGATGAAAAAAAGAAAAATGTGGAGCTGTTAGCCTCGACGGAGGGTCAGGACTGGCTACTCGAATACTAGTGGTCTGGCGAAGTATACATCGACAGCAAAGGGCATTAAAAAATAAGAAAAAGGAAAAACGAAATGAGAAAGTAGGCAGCCTGGACGGCAAGTTTCGAACAAACCCAGACAGGGAAAATTTAGGGGTGCTCACTCGGTTGGAGGGGCCCGCGAAAACATAGTCGACGTCAACAAAAAAGAAAAGAAAAAAAAGCAACAGGAAAATGTTGGTAGCCACGTTGGCAACCCTGTATATATTGTACATAACTTCGTTTTCTATGGGGGAAATAAAACAGAACTGCAGGTGCGGCAGCGCGATCTTTTTTGGCACCGCTAAGCGACGAAGTGGACGTGGTTGTTCTGCACTCTCGCGTGTTGGAATGCCAGGGCACCAGCTGCGGTAGACCGAAACATAGGTACAGCTCAACATAGGTTATGGGCCCAGGAAGCGCTCGTTTCGGACCTGTCCAGGAAGGAGGGCCTCTTCATCGAAGAGAACGTGAGAAGTCTCCGTCAGAAATGTCGTCAGAGGGGATGGCGGCTCCAGTGCAGACCTTCACAACCTTCACCGAGAAGTTGGACGGCACAAACTATCCGACATAAAAGTTCAAAATGACCTCGTGCTTGAAGGCACGGGGACTTCATTCAAGACAACCCACCGGAAGCAACAGAAGAGAGAGCCCTTTGGGGCAAGCGGGAAACAGCTCTCAGCGCAATTGTGCAGACTCTGTCAAGTTCTCAGACAGCATATGTCATCAACCAGGCTGCAGCCAAGGGCGTATGGACAAGGCTAGAGGAGGTCAGTCAGGGACGAATCCTAGAGTGAAGGCTTACATTGAGGCGCAATCTCAACGGATTGAAGTGGGAAGCTGGAGAGACTGCCACTCAGTATATGCATCGGCTGGAGTCTACAGCTGAGGAGTTGCGAACCCTGAGAGACACTTTCGAGGATGCTGAAATTGCTTCTATTGCCTTGCAAGGCTTGCCGTGGCCGTACCATGGAGTGGCAAGAAGTTTCGATGCCCGCCCCATGTCGGGTATTACCCAGGAAAGGTTGAAGTATGCCCTGCTGCAGGAAGAGGCACGCCGTGGAACTTGCACGCCGTGGCATGTAAAGCAAGACTTGCTCCGAGCAAGCCGCTGGACCGGAAAGGACGCTCCTTCAACTGCTATCAATGCGGAAAACCGGGACACATAGCTCGGGACTGCTATGCCAAGAGAGACCATAGGAATTTTGCCGGAAGCAGCGGAGGTAACAGATATCGACAGCGGGACCTGATGCAAAAAGGGCCGAAGCAAGGAGCGAGGTTCGCGCAATCATCTCAGACCCCTGAGGTCAGAGAAGAGCACTTCGTCTTCGGCGCAGACATGGATAGCATGGTGAAGACAGGGATTGACTGGTCCATTGATTCCGGCGCGAGTACCCATATGACCGGAAGATCTTCTGAGCAACTTGAAGGCGGAGTCTCCAAGGAAGGTGACGCTTGCAGATGGGAAGACCATGGAGTCTTGCGGAACTGGGACCGTGACCCTTAAGGCTCAGAAAGGAAGCGTCCTGAACACGTTAACTGCCGAAGCAGTCTTGTACGTCCCCGGAACGGCGGACAATCTACTGTCGGTATCGAAACTGACTGACAGTGGCGTAGTGGTAACCTTCAGCGACGATAATTGTACTTGTTGTACAAGGGGAGCAAGTTTATGTTCTCAGGCTTCAAGAAGGATGGATCTACCGACTGCATGCGGACGTTGATGTCCTTGCCGTTTCACAGCATGTGAAGAGCGACGATTTTATGCTTTGGCAAGTATGCTTTGGCTATAGTCAAGCGGGTCCGTACCGACAATGGCGGAGAATTCCTAAGCGGAGAACTCCAAAGATTCCTTGAAAGAAAGGGAATCATCCACGAATTCACTGTCCCGTATTCATCAGCACAGAATGGAGTGGCAGAACGCATGAACAGAACTCTACTGGAAACAGCAAGATCACTATTAATTGAATCGCGGTTGCCCCCCGAGTTTTGGGCAGAGGCAGTTAATACTGCGGCGTACGTCCGTAACCGATGCAGCAAAAGAATTCTCAACGGGAGGATTCCCGAAGAAATCTACACGCGGAAGCGCCAGTCTGTAGGCTATCTCAGAATTATCGGATGCCTGGCGTACATGGCGACGACCACTGCGAGACCTCGCACGAATTTGGACAGAAGGAGCAGACCTGCCATTTTCTTGGGGTATTGCAACAACAGAAAGGGTTACCGTCTGTAGGACCCCAAAAAGCAACAAGTGGTGTTCAACAGGGACGTCGTCTTTGTCGAAGACAAGAGGGGTGCTGATCTACTCAATATGGAAAACTACGTGAGACAGCACTACGAAAAACTTCTGTGTCGCAAGTGGGATTCACAAGAGCCAACTACCAGAAACCATGACGATCATGACAACGTCGTTACTGTCTACGAAGATGTGCGTTCAGAGGGCAGCACCGAAGACGCCGGTTGCGGCGGTGAGTATCTGCATAGGGGCGACGGCTTGGGCGATGATCGAGCCCAGCAGGAACACAACGAGGATCACAGACTCCGCAGATCAGCAAGGATCAGCAGGCCACCCTGACGCCTACAGATCGACTCAACGAAACGCAGTTACTGCGAAATGGCGGAGGTGGACCTCTAGGAGCCGCACTCTTACGAGGAGGCAGTAAGTTCGCCTCTGAAAGAGCGAAGGAGAAGGAAGGGGAAGTTGATAAGTTCAAGGCTCGTGTGGGTGGCAGTAGGCACATCGCAAGTCTATGGTTTGGAGTACTACGAGACTTTTTCGCCAGTCGTGAAATTGACCAGACTGCGAATGCTGCTGGCACTGGGGAATGAAGAAGGGATGTTCATGAGACAGACGTTAAAACAGCGTATCTCCACGGGACACTCGACGAAGAGGTGTACATGGGGCAACCCCCTGGAAGCGCTAGTGTCGACTCCAAAGTGTGAAAGTTAAAATAAAGCCCTGTACGGCCTTAAGCAGGAAGGGCGGGCATGGTACAAGACTCTCGACTCCGTCCTCAGAGATCAGGGGTACGGGAGACTAGAATCTGACAACTGCGTCTACGTGCTGGAGAGGGCAGGGAAGACCAAAATTATCCTTGGCGTATATGTCGACGACATACTTCTCTTAGCGACCAGCACGAAGGCCATGGAAGAATAAATTGCAAACCTGGGGAAGAGGATAGCCATTAAAGACCTCGGCGAACGGAAGTACATTCTTAGCATCCAAGTGGACCGCAAAAAGGAGACTAAGCAACTGACGATAAGCCAAGGAAAATACGTAAATGACATCTTAAAACGTTACCACATGGAAGGCTGCAAGCCTGTCAAGACCCCTATGGAAACAGGACGTGGGAGATACACAGACGAACCGGCACCGACAGAGCAGAGCCCCCCGACCATACCCTATCAAAATCTGATTGGGAATTTAATGTACCTCGTCCAAGGGACTTTTTTTTTTTTAGCCAGTACAATACCAACTTCACCATCACACACGGGAAGATGGCGAAAAGGGTGCTACGGTACCTACAGGGCACAAAGGACGCTGGGATTATGTACCGGGCATGTGGCGAACCTGTCGTCGGACATTGCGACGCAAGCTGGAACGAGACAGGAACGGGTCATTCACGGAGTGGATACGTCTTTACGCTGTCGAAGGGAGCCGTAAGTTGGAGATCGACCAAGCAGCAAGTGGTCTCGCTCTCGAAGTGCGAAGCTGAGTACATCGCCGCTACGGAGGCAATCAAGGCTACAAATCCTACTTCATGAGCTTGGGTTCAACAAATACGGCACCAAAGGAATAGAAATTAGGAGTGACAAGCAGTCCGCGATATGCCTAACGGAAAATCCTGTCAAGCACCAGCGTTCAAAACATATTAACCTGAATTATCTCTTTGCGAGGCGAGAAGTAGAGAACGGGAACTTCGTCATGACGTACCTCCCAACAAACCGAATGACAGCAGACTACCTGACTAAGGCGGTTGGCAGCATGAAGAATCTGGTGTGTGGCAACCGGATGCGGGTTACAGCTTAGACAGTCTCAGTCGAACCTTGAGAGCTACGGAAGTGGCGACTAATCTGGCTGGATGCAATACACCTGCTTACGAACGTGAAGGGGGGGGGGGGGGGGGGGTAGCCATGTTGGCAACCCTGTATATATTGTACATAACTTTGTTTTCTATGGGGGAAATAAAACAGAGCTGCAGGTGCGGCAGCGTGATCTTTTATGGCACCGCTAAGCGACGAAGTGGGCGTGGTTGTTCTGCACTCTCGCGTGTTGGACTGCCATGGCACCAGCTGCGGTAGACCGAAACATAGGTACAGCGCAACAGAAACAAGAACAACTGCAGGACAAAAATACATGAACATGTCAGCTGAAAAACAAGAAAAAAGAAATAAAAGGAGAAACTGAAAATACGAATTGACAGAGAGCAGCTTGCCCAAGCAGCACAATCTACTGAAAGTCTACTGCAATAGGGGTGGACGGCATATGTCTTATCAATGCTTTTTAGTTTCACGGGACTGTTCAAGGCCTTCCACCTACCCGTCCACCCCATTGCACTCTACTTTCACTACATTGTGCTGCTTGGGTTGAGTATCTCTGACCACATAGTCTAACAGCAACAACAACTTTATTGTGAGATGATGATGATAATCTAAGGAGTGGATCTGGGACCATAATACGTTATAACCGACGCCAGCAATAAGAACTGGGACAGGCTCACAGGATATAGATGACTTCGCAAACTGCACGCGTGCATGCACTGCAGCCACATGCTGACGCACAAGCTAGCACTCGATCGTCATTGTATCTTGACCAGTCCCCAAGTCATTCAGGGAGCACTCATGACACTCAGAACCGGAGTACGGGGTCAGCATTATGCAGACGCAAGGGCAGTGCAATTCCTCTCAGCCAGAGGTCTCATCCCCGTTCAGCGAGAACACAAGACGTCCTTTTGGATGCCGTATCTCGGTTCTATCCCTCAGGTGACAACTGTCGTACGACCGCATCCGTGGCCCTGTTCCCAGGTGTGTCACAGTGACCGAGAACTCACTGATAATGGATGTCGTGGCACTGGTGGTGCCCCTGAAGTGTAGACGTTTAGCGTGTCGTAGACCAACGGAGCAGGGGAGGCCTGTTGTGCAATTCAATGTTCGTAATGCGCTTTTGGGGTCGCTGTAGAGGGACCAGTTAGCAGACTGTGACGTCTCGGATGCAATTAAGGTAAGCGCGGTAAGGTAGCGTGTAACCCGATGGCTGCTTCTGACGTGAAGTGTGACAGACGCGCGCTTCTTTGAGTCGATATGGGGACAACGTGAGCGCAAGTCGAACCAGAGTGTGTGGATGACGTGCCGGTGAAGATTTTTGTTCCCGCTTCAGCGCATTAAGCGCGTCCAATCTAAGCCGATGGAGGCACGCGTTGAGGCTGGTATCTTTAAGGGATGCCAATCACTTTGACGTGCGCCACAGGTACCTGCAGCGTCCACGTGGGCGCTATCTGTCTCGTCAAGCGCTTATGCTTTGGGACGAGAGTACAGCGACGCAAGTCAAATATTTATACACGATGTGAAAATATAAATTTTGGACCCATCACATCCAAGACACGGTCACGCCAGCGCAGATTTACGTTTGAGGCTACCGTCCTTGACATCAAGTCGTTACAAAGGCGGATAATGATATATAGCACATGATTTTGTTAGCGGAACAGAGAACCAACATGGCGGTGACGTCAACAGTAATAAGCAACGCTGTTTTACGTCACTGATGCTCTGTAAAATTCGGATTTTTTTAGTTGGCCAGTATTGTACATATAACATTGTAACGTTGTCCAAGAAAACATTTCTTTACACTGGTGACCTATATTTATTGATCTATTCACTTACAATTTAAGCTTCTTTGTATGGGTATATGGGACGCCTTTCCACCGAAAACATATTTCCTGGTAGTCCTGACTCGGTGTAATCTATGCCACATCTGAGCTAACGTAGATCCTGGGTGGCTTTGATGAACAAATGTACGAACTTTCAACCTAATTGCGTCATGAGACTAAGTTGATATTACGTTACAACACAGACTTGAGTTTTGGAACGCATAGCACGGATGTGGCACGAGCTCGTTACCATAGTTCACACTATCCTGTTGTTAAATGTGACGACGATCATTTCTTTCAAACCATGTAAGCAAGCAGCAGCCGAATGAACCGTTTCCCCACCTGTGGCCTCCTAATTACGCAATAACAACAACCGTACCGGTGCTTCTTAATGGATGAAGCTAAGAGTTTCACCGAAATTAGTCCTGAGTCTTTTCAACTTTCGAAATACACGATATAATGCTGCGAGTCGCGTGCGGCCCCGAGTCCAGTGTTTTCCTTTCTTTTCTTACGTTTTCCCCCTCTTTATTTCCGTTGCCCTTCTAATTACGAGAACTACAGTAACTGCTACCTATTCATAAGCGCTACACGCACACACTCTCCCAAACCCACCTACCCACCCACTCACTCACCCACTCACTCACTCACACCCACCCTCTCTCTCACACACACACACACACACTCACTCACTCACTCACTCACTCTCTCTCACTCACTTACTCGCTCGCGCTTCCTTTTTTTCTTCAAACCAGACCAGACCTGTGTGGCCTTCCGATTTCTTAGTTCTCGCTATCTTACTTTCATCTAGTTCTACGCTTGCACACATAGGCTATAAATCAGTCACCCCAAACCCCAGTTCTGCTCGGCTGCGTCTTGATTTGCCTCGTGATTAGCTAAATCCCTCGAGACACATGCAGCTCGGCGTCTTCTCCCAGAGCTCGTTTCCGTGCAAAATGGAGCAAGAATCCCTATGGTCTCGTTCAGCTCTGTTCTTCCCAGAGGTTCTTGCAGGAGCAGTTGGTGCTGTAGGAAGAGGACCAGCTTCTGTAACGACTAGTTACCACGTGACTACCAACGCAACTGTTGTATGAAGTTGCTTCAGGTCCCTGGGTAGTCATAATCATAACGATGTCCATCGTAGTGGCAGAAGGACCGACCAGAAATGAGCCGTACACCGTCCCCTAAACGCTACGTTCGATGCAATGTACGTTGGCTGCTGCGAGGGCCGCTAGCAATAGCTGCAGAACATTACAAGCCATTGTGTATGTCCAGGTACAGGGATAAGCCTAATCCGGAAATCAGGAGGGTCTAGGTTCCATCACGTTATCGTCACGTCATCACATCACGTTCACGTCATCACATCCCCCCCCCCCCCGAGTTATTTGAAATTCATTGTTTCTTTGGCGTTGGAGGCTTATGTGTTTGTATCGTCCAGGTTTGTACGTAGTTTGCCTCTGAGAATTCCCGTTGTTTACCACAGATGTTGCCCTGCTCCGTGTCTGAACGAGTTAGTGAGAAAGTGTAACAGAAAATGGGAAAGCCTGGTTGGAGGTCCGCCCCCCTTGTCAGCTTGTCCCCCTTGCTCAGCTTCTACTTGAGGCATTGTAACTTGGGGGTGAGCTATGCTGGTGTGGTGTAACGGTAGCAATCTTGACCAGAAACCAGGAGGATCCAGGTTCGATTCTTCGCGCCAGCACGTTCTTCCTGAGGTATTGAGCGTACTGAGCGATGTAGTCTTTTAAATGGTATCAGGAGGTTGCTTCAGCCTATGCTCAGAGGCAGGAAATTAGCTTGCTTAGTATTTCGTCCGTTAGTTAGTCTGGTATGCTGATTTCGGCAAGCCCTGAGCAGAAGATGTGGGTGGATAACTGCTATAAGAGCGTAGCAGTTCACTGCACTGCCATTGATGATCCGTGTCGTATGTTTGTTCCGTGATGTTCCATTATCCAGAGCGCTATATTTACGGCTCTGTGAGGAATTTATTGGCCCGCAGAGCAAGTAACACCAGCGGCATGGTCAAGTCGAAAAAATATCCGCACGTTGGTGATTACTGCATGGTCATGCTGTAGACTGGGAGGTGATGGGTTCGAATCCAACCACCCGTTGGTGCTCTGAGGTTTTCCCTGGGTTTTCCGGCAGACGTCCCAAACGAAAGTCGGCACAGTTCCCCTCGGAGTCGGCCCAGGTCGCACGCTAACCCCCTGTCCCCCCCCCCACTCCTTCCTGCTGTCCTCTCTCCATCTGTCCACGTCCGTAGCCACAGTTGCAGAGACGACGCTGTGTTTACAAACATGTGACGTCACGAGAAGACTGGTTCGAGGTTATATTTTGCTGCGGTGGGCAAGAAGCGGGAAAAACGCATTGCCTGGTAAAGCTGATAGTGCCCACCAGCATGCTTTGCGTGACGGCGTTACGTAATCAGTGACGAAGGGGCTCAGGTCGTCTATAGACGACCCTCGGTTTACAAACATGTGACGTCACGAGAGTACCGATTTGAGGTTATATTTTGCTGTGGTGGCCGAAAAGCGGGAAGAACGCGTCGGCTGGTATAGACGACCCTCCGTTTACAAACATGTGACGTCACGAGAATACCGATTTGAGGTTATATTTTGCTGTGGTGGCCGAAAAGCGGGAAGAACGCGTCGGCTGGTATAGACGACCCTCCGTTTAGATACATGTGACGTCACGAGAAGACCGGTTCGAGGTTATATTTTGCTGCGGTGGGCAAGAAGCGGGAAAAACGCATTGCCTGGTAAAGCTGATAGTGCCCACCAGCATGCTTTGCGTGACGGCGTTACGTAATCAGTGACGAAAGGGCTTAGGTCGTCTATAGACGACCCTCGGTTTACAAACATGTGACGTCACGAGAATACCGATTTGAGGTTATATTTTGCTGTGGTGGCCGAAAAGCGGGACGAACGCGTCGGCTGGTATAGACGACCCTCCGTTTACAAACATGTGACGTCACGAGAAGACCGGTTCGAGGTTATATTTTGCTGTGGTGTCCGAAAAGCGGGAAGAACGCGTCGGCTGGTATAGACGACTCTCCGTTTACAAACGTGTGACGACACGAGAAGACCGGTTCGAGGTTATATTTTGCTGTGGTGGCCGAAAAGCGGGAAGAACGCGTCGGCTGGTATAGACGACTCTCCGTTTACAAACATGTGACGTCACGAGAAGACCGGTTCGAGGTTATCTTTTGCTGTGGTGGGCAAGAAGCGGGAAACACGCGTCTGCTGATAGGCCGAAAAGGCTGATAAGGTTGCGTGCTTTGCGCGGCGGCGAAACGTAATCGATGACGGAGGGGCTGAGGTCGTCTAGACGCATCGCAGGAGCTATGTGATCCAGCGCCCTCTTCGGTGCAACAACATGATGAAACAAACGTAACTGAAACAATAGTGGGTTTTAGTGCATCGTACGCTATCGCCTTTTGCGTACGTAAGGCATAGAGTGGAGGTTCTACGCACAGCGCGAAGCTCCTTTTATGGTTTGCGCGTGCGCAGAACCACCAACGCTATCACTTACGTATGCAAAGGCTATAGGGTACGGTACACTAATACTCTCTAACAGTGAGCGTTAGTAGACTGTTGATAACGTGGCTCCCTGAGTACCGTGTCTACCGCGCCCTATGGTCTCATAAGATTCTGAGTCATGTACTCCGTGATTGGTTCCGGTAGGCACGGTAGCTTCACCGTGACGTTATCAACGCACACTCTAGTGCTTAACCTAACCGTGTGATTAGAGAGTTTTAGGAAAATGTTGAAGCTTCACGATGACGTTTCTGAAAACGTGATAAGTCAATTGCCTGATTCCTTTGCAGTGGGTGACATCACGTTGCTGATATCTGATCCACTGACAGCTATACGGAATCGGAGGAGGGCGTTTACGATTTCCTCAATCTCCCTAATTTCGAAATACACATGCACCACGTATAAAAGAGCGCAGGGCAACACCTCCTGCATCCTTTTTCCTCGTGCGAACGTTTCCCTGCTCCAAGTCTTTCCCCCGATTTTTTTCTTTTTTTTCAGTTAAGTACTACTACTACTTCCTCGTGCGATTTCTTTTAAAATATCAGCTACTCTTACCCTTGCAGATCTTCAGCCCCAGGCAACAACAAATATAACTATGGTGATGAATGGGGAAATTCGCCACCTGAGTTTCGGCCCCAATACCGACGGGGCTGTATGAGATATGACATGACAGTGAGGAGACAGTGGATGAGAGATGGTGTGTAAAGCTGCATAAGCATCTTCTGTGATACGTAAAGACCCCTGAAAATGAAGGAAGCCACGCAATGCACAGAATGTGGAGGGGCCCGCAGAGAAGCTGCGCTTTCAGCAAGGCGTACGATACGATATGTTTGAATGTGCTCCTGCCAAAATATCGACTGTATTCGTCTCTGTTCGTTCTCCCGTATTCTCAGGTGTGTATTTCCAGCCTGAATAATTTTTCATCGTCCGTACGAGACAGTAGAAAATGGTTGATGTAGTTGAAGAGCGAATTTCAGATGTACTATATATAGGTGAGCTTCATCAATAATTTATATTGGGAGAAATAGTGAATGTGCAGGTTTTCCCATGTGCTCCAGGAAAACCTTCCCGGCGCTTCTCTTCTTCTTGCCTGTTCCGCCTTTTAACAATATTCTCATCTACGGCCGCGATGATTTATGATCCCTGATGCTGCCATGTGCCTTTCCAGAAGTTTGCAATTTGCCTCTGGGTGGTACACAAAAATGTTTCATCGTCATTTCCGTGACTAGATTTGCAATTGGAATTTGGCAGCAACACCGCATTTGTTCACCTTCTGCTGTCAGAACGAAGTAATACAGGAGCACAATCGTGATTTCATAAAGTGTTCAGAAGGTGTTCCTTATTTGCTTCTTTATCTAAGCAATCTGCGTGAAACGAAAAAAAAAAGGAAAACTCATCCCAGCTTCATACAATTTTATTGCAGGCTTAGGTTTTCTTTTTGGCCGTGGAATGATATCTATAGTAGAGCAGTGCACGGGCCTAATTTTCAGGCCCGTGCCCGGCCCCGGCACGGCTCCTACGGCCCGCACCCGGCCCGGGCCCGACGTCTTCTATAGATTTCCAGACCGGGCCCGGCTCGTACCCGACTCCGCCGGCCCAGGCCCAGCCCGCACCCGACTGGTTTGCATGCTGAGGCCCGGTCCCAGCCCACCTCTGCTCTATGTGTTCTCGAGGCCCGGAGCCGTATTTTGATGTACTAAAGAGCACAGCATATCGCAGGATATGCCGTGCTCTTGCTGTGCAGGATATGCTTGCAGGCACTGTTGCCTTGTAAAAAAAAATATCTGTAGATTCGAGTCCGAAAAATCTGTAGATCTAGCTAAAAAACTGTAGCCACTCAAAACTCAGTTTCTTGAACGTTTCGCTTTCAAATCTGAAATGTCTGCCTACGTCTCTAAATTAATGGAAGAGCAAGGGCTTATTTCGTTCCAATGCTGAAGACCACAGCCGCAATTTATTGCTGCGGCGCACTGGCATTATGCGTTGGAACTTCCGGTTTCGGTTGGCGATGTCCCGTTTTTTTTCTGACTGTAGCGGATTTAGGTGTCCGCTTCTGGTTACTCTGCCAGCAAGCCGCTCTGGGCTTGGTGCTTGCTTGCTTTGGAAGGCAGCGCGCAGCGGCGCGTAGGCAATATGTATGTACCTTGCAGTTCAAGAGAGACTCATCTCCGCTCTATTGCGCATGCACAGGTGTTAGTTCCCCTTTCTCGAACTCTCACGCGAACGAAATATGTCAGAGCACCTAACCTAACTGACCCTCGTGCCGGACTCTCACGGGAACGAAATATGTCCCAACACCTAACCTAACTTACCCTCGTGCCGGACTCTCTGCGCGCCCGCCACATAGCCGTGTATCTTTTAGAGTATATTTTGGCCGAGTGCTTCTTCGTGTACCGCCATTGTTGTCAACCGAACTTACTCTTCTACAGAGAGCACGGCATGCGCACTGGAGGGCTGGCTGACATCCCCGGACTGATCATAGCCCTTAGCGTAGTCTTAACGTCCGCAAGTATTGCGAGCACGTCGTCTTATTCCAGTTTTTTTTTCTTTTTTTCCTGGACGACATGTGCAGGAGAAAGAAACTTTGATGTATGTGCCTCGCGCGACAAGCACCACTTTCGAAACAGTACCGATATCTACTGACGCAATCTGCCATCGCACTTCGTTCGTCAACAATTTCTTCGCTCAAGGGCGTTTCGAACGGTTCATCGCAAACACTGCACACACAGCACGGCTGTGATAGCGCATTGTTTTTCATCTCCCTATCTATGATTGCATTCCATTCCAAAATATTGGGACTCTGTCAATACAGCAAATACTTCGATTTTGTTCACAGTGCCCCTTCTACTTCTTTTTATTTATCTTTCATTTTTTTATTTTTTTCGCTGCACATAAAATTGTTCTTCAAGTAACGATATTCTCCCAAGACCCCGGGCGCAGCGGCGCATGGAGCAGCTTCTATTCAGCCGTAGGTAGACTTTGAGGACTTGAACAGCAGTTGGGCGGTCAGCCGTGAAGGAATAATGGGGCTTTGAGGCAGTCTATTGGATTCAGAGAGGCACATTGTTTCTAGACTGTGCAGGCCTGAACCGGTTCAGGACGGCGTGGTGTATGAGACTGCTGTAGTATTCAAAATTTCATTAAATGTTATAATTTACTCAACAATTCCTCCCTTTACAATTATTAATATATTAATTCAACTCCTAAAAAAGCACTAACGCCTTTTTTCTCCTTCCATAACCCAAATTTCGAGTAATGAGAGGTAATAGAGCGTTTTAGTATATCGTACGCTATCACTTTCGCGTACGTAATCGATAGCGTTGCTGGTTCTGCGCACGCCCATAAGAGAAAGAGAGCTTCGCGCAGTGCGCAGAACCGCCAACGCTATCTGTCACGTACGCTATCGCCTTTGCGTACGATGTACTAAAACTCTCTAATGCTTTGACACGCAGGAGTTAGATTAGATTAGAAGTAGAAAAAAAAATGGAAACGTAGATCGCACTGGTGCGACCAGCGGTTCCATGATGCTTGATTTGTGAAAGCATTGAGTGATGGATTACCCACTGGAGTTGTCACAACGGTGCTTGCATATAGGTTAAGGTGTGGCAAGATGAGACAGAAATTTGCAATCGAACGTGAATTTTTTATTTTTCGTGTTTCACAAAAAAAAAAAAAAAAAAACACTAGCCGTACACACATTGTCAGGGGTCTAGAGCTTCTGACCTGTAAATGCAGAACAAACGTAGCCGGTCTAATATAAACACGGAACAAGAAATTCAAAAATGCAGGTTGTCTCCTCTTGCTCCAACCCTCGGGGCAAGACGTGACATCGCGTGGGGTCAGATGAGACACGCCGTGGTAATGAACTATACAAATTAGTTTTTGCAATCCAAGCAGACAAAGTGAAGCCAGTGGGCCCCTACATAACACCCCTGGGCCCACCGCACACATGATGTGCAATAAAACCTCACAAAGCCCGATGCTATTTTGCTCCACCGTCCTTTGGAAACAGTGCACCGCCCGTCTGATGAGTCGCTGGTCGCTCGCTTTTGTGTGCGCTTCTGCTTTGCTGGAAATATCCTAGGAAACATGAAAATTTGCTGGAAAATCCTAGGCAATATGAAAAAAAGAAATATCCGAGGAAAAAGCATAAAGCCACCTAATAGTTGACTTATCCGTTTCTAAAGCACATTAAATTTAAATCGCATGAAATTTAAATTACATTAAATTGTCGCGTCTTGCCCCGTGCATATCATCGGATGTATTAATTTTTCTGTTCAACACCGGATAACCAAGAGTGCACATATTTTGCATATATCTAGATGAATGAATAAAGAAATAAGACGTGAACTTACATTGGCAGAAAAAGCATGCGAAAGGCTGCTGCACAGATTACAAGAAAAACGACTAGTACAGAAAACCGCGCGTTTTTGGTGGACGTCCCAGGCAGTAGTAACCGATTTTTTTTTCTTCAACGCATTCACCAATACGTACAATTCTCACGTGCAATAAAGCGGACATGTAGAGCCACCTATGAGTAAAGTTTCAAGAGCATGGAGCAAAGCGTCTCTGAGACAGGCGCGTCGAGCAAAAAATGTCGCGTCTTGCCCCGTGTCTCATCTTGTCCCACCTTACCCTAATGACAGACTGTACTAGGGCTTCCGAATACTCTGGGCTCCAGGCTCATGGTAGATTAAACGCCAATGTCTCACCGGGTTGGATGACGGGCAAACGTACTGCGAAGAACACGCACATTAAATCGAGGTTTGCTCTTTAACGCAGCAAAGACCCCCTGTGGACGTTCTTCCCTTGGATTAATACAACCACGCCGTACAAATGATTTGACTGACTGAAAGCAGCATATATCGAGTGACGAATTCAGTTTCAGTACTGCACAAAGAGACTGACGTGCGTGGGTCAAAGGTGCGCGATCACCCGACAGTACGCGGGATCTTATAGGGGTAAACCGCAGAACAGCAACACGACCGAGCTGCAGCACATTGTCGCCGCCCCCCGTATACACTGAATTTAAGTCGCCGCTCGCTTTTCAAGCTGCGCCGCAGTATGACGGAGGTATCCTGGAATATCTGAGATGAAATGCATGCACATGTAGGTGGCATATAGCGCCCAACCGAAACAGAAGTGAATCCTTTTCTCTACGTTCCTGTGTCCCGAAAAAAAAAGAAAAGAAAGACAGTAAGTGAAAGAGAGACTATCCTAGGAGTAACTAAAGTAAAGAGTACGAGTTACTGCCATGGAGTAACTGCCCCATGTGCGGTGTTGTAGAAGATGTTGAGCACATTTTGATGTCCTGCATACGATACACTGAAGCTCGTCGCCTTCTACAGTCGGAGCTGGCAGCTGTGGACGGCCGTCCGTTCAGCGTTTCAAAAGTACTTGGGCCCTGGAATCACAGCGTCAGACACCGGGCATTCTCCGCCGCAGTGAAAATTTTCCGGGACATTGATGCAGACAACAAGTTTTGAGCCTATGTGTGTTTTGTGGGTTTTGCTGTTCGATTGTTTGCGTGTTGCGTGTTTGCGCGTTCTGTGACATATCAGTATGTGTGCAATTGTTTTCTGTCGGAATCACCACCACCACTAATCATCATCATCATCATCACCCTCTTCCTCTTCATTGGCATCATCGTTGCAGGAGTTTTCCACCAAAGTAACTGGTGCAAGTGATGTGGAGCTGCGGGCCTCACACTAGTGAGGCCAAAATCTCAATTTTATTTTTTCTTAAAACCAACTAACTGCCAAAAAGTATTTTATAATATTAAATACTGCCCTTTCAAAGTATTTGAAAGATACCAAGTTACACCACAAAGTATTTAACAGTAACTTGAGTAGAGCGTTACGGACAAGACTGTTCACAACCATAATACTAACCGTCAGTGCAACCAGTGACCGTATAACAACGTCATCCACAGCTTTTTTCACAATTCTGTGATGGATGGCGTATGACACACGTGAACAAGTCGTACGCTGCACTGCCACAGGCTAGTAGCTTGAACAGCTCCAAAGGAGCATGATAACTTCAACTATCGTCTGCTCTTCTAATTGCAATGGTTATTAAATTCGGAACGATAGATAATTCTCTGGCTCGTTCGGCCGCTCCCTATGCACATGCAAAAGACGGCTGATAGTGCAATAATACATTGACCGGTCGCTAATGCGTAGAACATTTCTATGTAACATGCGTTGAACACTGTTCTCGATAGAACATTTGCGCAGGAAATAACCTAAGCCGTGGCCCATAATGACTTGCTTAGCGGGATCCCTTACTCAAGACGCACTTTCTCGGCTATAACAGGAATATATCTCGTGCCGGCTGATTGCGTCCCCACTATGATCGATTGATGTCGAGTCCTTCCTGTGCCCGATTCGTTCACGTGGATTGACTCCCCGTATCATCAAGAAATGCTCTGTTGAGGGGCATCATCCACTCATGCAGTAGTTATCTCCTTCTGATGACTTCGACTACAGATTTCTTGGTTATTTATGCATTATATTTTCCTGTCGTGGTTTGTTGTGCCGCTTCGCTATGTACAGCGTTCACGTTCTAGTCATTAAAAATTGCCCAGAGGGTGAGCGTATAATAGCGAGCAATTTGCCTAGTTGGGGCCGTTTCAAACATCAGAATTAAGCGCTAACGGAACAAGGACAGTATAAGTCTTGGAAGCCTCTCGTCGTCAGTTGCCAAGTAAAGTCGTCGTGGCCTACAATACAGAAATAATAGGCGCAGATATGTGTATCGGTTCATCCTCCGTAATATTTGATAAAAAAGAAATTGCATTTCCTAATTGCGTTGATAAAGTAAGAATAATGTGTGCAAGTAGCACCCAGGAAGTAACATCCCAGGGATAGCAAAGTAGAACGAACAGCTTCCCCTTGCGCACCCAAAGGTTTGAGCGAAAATTAAGAAAAAGACTTGTGCTCTTGCTGAATTATCATTTATCAATTATTTGTAGCGCTTTCTCTTTCCGACCTCCTCTGTCCTTGTCCCGTTAACCCTCGGTTTTGAAGTATGTCTTGACGGATGATGTCGAATGGACATTCTGCGCAAGAATGATATCTTGACATGAAATTTCTTCATCATTGGAACTGTATGCTATGGTCGAAACAAGATTACACTACGTAAACGACAACATCAGCAAAATTACACAAATAAGCCGACAGGGGCGCTATGCGATCGACCGCTTGTCGAATGAGACGAAAAGGAGCAGAGTACTGTACTCTCTTATCTTCAGACCTTTTGATAACGAGAAGTGGGCACAGACATTCCATTTCGCACGCAGGGCTGTATCCCGCTTTCCCTGCTGCTTCCACTAATGCTGACCATCACTTTCCAAGAAGTAATAGGATATTGCGCAATGGCACGATAAAACTTCCTCACTTCTCTCCTCTGCAAATCACCATTCCCCTTAGCTATAGAGTTCCACCTCCCTTTCAACCTCCTGTTTTTGTGTCTTTTCTTCTTGTTTTTTTTTATTTATTTTTTCTTGACGGAATGACGAACGTAAAGACAGAAGAGAGTTCTTGGTGCCTCAGTCGCGTTTCATTTTACCAGCCTCGCATAATACTTGCATATTTTCTCCAGTTAAATTTGCATTGCGCTAAAGAAGCTCCTACGTGCAATGTGACTCGCTTTCAGTATCTCCACAGATTCTTTCAATTTTGTTTTCCTTTGTTTTTCTTTTGTTCTTTTTTCGTAGCATAATCGACAGGACGTAAATGTTCATTGTGCGTGCAGCTAAGTGACGAACGTAGGTACTATACATGTTGCTGAAAGTATCGGACGACGACATCCCGAGGTCGTGGTGCGTATATCTTGGATAAAAGTGCCATTAGGTTACAGCGCCCTACTGTACTTTCAAGTACGTCACAAGAGCGAGACTGAAGAAAGAGTGCTCTTCAATACTGTGCGTAAGTGTGGGTACTTTGCAGCTAGTGGTCCCCTCGTCTGTCCCCTTAATTAACAAGCTTAACAGCCGTCAGGTTTTAATGCTCTTACAAATGTAATTCGAAAGGAGAAAACAAGAGAACGAAGATGAATTTTCGAGCGGGCAGAATGGCACCGGATAATTTATCACCTTTATATATATATGACCTTCCTTCTCTTTTCTCTCTTTGATTTATTTTTTGACTAAGGAGTACCGATGTGAGGAGGATCTGGAAGGAGGGCGGCATTTAGGAGTTGATAATCACGTGGATTCCGCAAAAGGCGTTTATCGTAGTCGCGGCGAACGCCTTCGGCTGCACTCGATGCGATTATTGTGCTCAGCTGAACGAACTATAGGGAGGGATTAAGATTGCGGCATCTACTTGACATCAGTAATTAGTATAGGATGGGACGTTAATCTCGCGGGATATATTCTTGTACAATGTAACAAAGAAAGCTGTGACAAAGGAAACGTGGGCAGGTGGCGCTCTAATCCCTTACTGATGAACCGCCAAAGTTTGGAGATAAATAATGTGGAGTTTTGAACAGCCTGTAGAACATCAGAACAGCCTGTACTACAAGAAGGCAAAGCTCGCCAGTTTTCTTTTTCAAATTTCTGCAAAACAAGAAGTGGTTGGTATGTAATGCCAGAGGTAACCAAACTGTATTGTAACCTAACCTAACCTAACCTAACCAGAGGAAACCAAACTGTATTAATTTAGGAGAAACCAGCGGCATGGCCGAGTGGGCAGAAGCGTGTGGGTAACCAAGATCGCGCTAAAGACTGGGGAGGTGGGGGGTTCGAATCCTGCCACCGGCTCTGCTGTCCGACGTTTTCCTCGGGTTTTCCGGCAGTGTTTCCAGACGAATGTCGGCACAGTTCCCCCTGAAGTCGGCCCGGAACGCATGCTAACCCCCCCCCACCCCCCCGTCCTCCACTTCTTCCTGCTGTCCTCTCTCCATCTGTGCACGTCTGTGTACGCCGCACATAGCCACATCTGCTTCGCGGCGCTTACATTGAATGAAAAAAAAATCTTGGAAAAACTTGAAGATTGCAAACCAAATTAGAGCTTATTGCTCGAGACGGTGTTTCTCTCGGATTACTTTAGTACACTCTATCCAACAACGGCAAGCCGCTCTCGTCACCACCACGAGCACCGCCACCACCACCACTTTAGTGGACTACATAGACACACTTATAATTATCAACTACGAGTATATCGCGTCATATACACCGGACGTGCGCGCCCAGAGCCGTGCAGTACCAGCGCGTGCATTTGCCAAAAGCATCCAATGCAAAATAACGGATACGTACGACTACTGCACGCGTACGACACCGACACGGATACGTATGACAACGGCGAGCCCTTTCACCACCACCACCACCACCACCACCACCACCACTGCATATACAGGGTGTTTCTTTTTATCTGCAACGAATTTTCGTAAAAAGGGGAGTTGTCTTGGGACGCTCTTATACTTTTGTCATTGGATTACTCGGCGGGGCTGCAACTATAGGAAGCCGCATTTTTCCCCAATTAGGGGACTAATTAGCAGAGATACTTTCATAAAATTTTTCATTATTGACTTTAGTGAGCACATTGCAATTGCGATACTAAAGCCTGATCTCCACATGATCCGCTCGGAACACTGATGAAGCACAGAAGTCATCGCTGCGCGCGCCACAGACCTAACTATTGCAGCTCTGTCGTCTGCTGCAAAGCGCAAGTGATCTGCAAAAGAGCGACAGTGACGTCGATATCTCCGGCCTCACTTAACGTCACAGGAAAACGTCATACGAGATTCAGCAAACCCTTATCGCGGTATGTTTCACGATCTTTGTCTTCTATTATTTCCTTTGTGCTTTGTGCATCACCACTACATATCAACGCTGATTGTACCGGTGGAGGCCAAGAGCCGTGTCCAGCAAAATGAAAGGAGTGATACGGCGAGCGACTTCGAACACGTGAAAGAAGAAAAGAAAGCAAAAAAAGAAAAACAAAACAAAGATCGTGAAACATACCGTGATAAGGGTTCCCTACATCGTGTATCCCGTTTTTCTGTGACGTTAAGTGAGGGCAGAGATATCAACGCCGCTGACGCTCTTTTGCGGCTCATTTGCGATTTACAGCAGATGGCGGAAGTCAAATAGTTAAGTCCCTAGCGCGCGCAGCGATTACTTTTGTGCTTCATCAGTGGTTCGAGCGCATCATGTGGACATCCGGATTTAATATCGCAATTGCAATGTGCAAACTAAAGTCAACAATTAAAAAGTTGATTAGAATATCTTTGTTAATTAGTCCCCTAATTGAGAAAAAATACGGTTTCCTAGTAGCAGCCCCGTCGAGTAATCCAATGACAAAGTAAAAGCGTCCTAAGGCAACCCCCTTTTTATGAAAATTTGTTGCAGATAAAAAGAAACACCCTAGGATGTGCATGCATCGCCGTTACTGTTTGCTCCTTAACGGAGAACTGTAATGCACACAGCGCCATTGCCAGCACTCAGACATATCGAACGCATTCTTCAGTGCGAAGTTTCTCCTGTCTTTGCAAGCCATCAACGGAACCTTAGTGCACGTCTTAAAGAAACCTAAGCGCATTTTCGCGTAGTGTGCTGACGACGCATATTGCATTTCCGTGCATATCGTCGCTTTTATTACCTGGTTGTTACCAGCGCACACACATTAATTTGAAGTGACGTAAAGCACGTTCTAGCGACGGCAAGCTCCTTTATGATACAACCATTGCAAAGACTCCAGAAAAGCGAATGAAAGACTTCCAGTAGCTGTGACATCATGGTTGTGTTCGACCAACGGATATGATGAATTCAGTGTCCTGCGTAACAACTTACTCAGCGGCATTATAACTCTCCAACATATCTGCCAATTGAGGAAGTTGCTAGAGCTCACCACAAGGACGTTCTGTGTGACGTCGAAGCATAGTTTCTGAATGTTACGGTCCTTATGTTTCAGATTAGAATATTCAATATTTTCGGATACCTGTCCAACAAAAGTTCACAGAATTTCGTTGCTACCTGTGTAGGGTCCTTCTCCCAAAGTTTCTCGACCGTTGAAAGCGTCACCGTGAAGTTATATCGTACCTACCGCAACCAATGACAGCGTGTGTGGCTAAGAATTGGTTGGTCAGACTGGCTCGTTGATTGGTTACGGTAGATACGGCACTTCGAAAGCCACGTTAGCAACGACATACGAACACTCCCTAATGCCACAGCGTACCTGACGGTACTTGCATATCTCACTGAATGTTGCCGTAGCAGTAAAATTTCATGCGACTGAACATAAAGAAACTTAGTCATCTGTCGATATAAGGACAAGGGACGTCCCATCTTGTTCTTGGCGAAAAGACATTCAGTCGACTGCACAATTCAGTACCGCGATGCATCGTGAACAAACATCTGAACCCTGACTTGAGGAGCAGAATTTAGAAGCACCGCGCCGTATTTACTTCAGGCTTCTTCCTCGTTTCCGCTTTTCTTTCTTTTTTCCCTTTTTTACTCCCTGTCGCCTTATTTTTTCCCCCTTATTTTATTATGTGTGCGAAACGGCGCGGCATTCAAAACTTGAAGAGCATTGCAGCCCAGTGTCATTCGCAGGTTCGTGCAATCGGAAAAACTACGTTCCACTTCACGTACTTTGAACGTCTATTTGACACCCATTGTGTCTGCGATAGAAGAGGCAGATGAGAAAGCGCATGTCAGCTCAAGCAAGGCGACAACGGGGAGAGTGGCGCACAGAACACACAAACGCACCCAGGTTCTTTCTAGGACCTCTTCTTGTGCGAGTGAGAACGTGCTAGAAAAGAAGGTACACTGCGGCATCTGGGAAGCGTGTTTATGTTCCGAAAGGCGGGGATACGGCTCCCTTCGCATCAGCATTTCCCGCGCATTGTCGGAGCACAATGTCAGCTGTTGACGATATTTTCGGTTTTGAACTTTTGATACAGACGGCTCCGAACTCGAAAGTTGGTTGACTGCGAGTGAGATGGGGTAGAAAAAAAAAAAAAAAAAAAAACGACGTACCGTAGACCGATACATCAATTATTCACGCCTGCGAGTTTTTCAAACCTCGTTCCGGAGCACGAGATCCATGCATTTGTTAGATTGTGTATTATGAAATTTCACAGGAATATGAATCGTCTTTACTGAAACGGCTTTGCCACGACCCAATCAGAGGATTACGTTCTGAGTCACTTCCGAGAGTCATCGCGAAACCGTTTGTGAACCGAACGAGGGAAAATGATTCGCAAAGAGGCAGCTTAATTTTTTTATTACATGTTAGCACAGCGAAGCAACTGTGGCTATGAGCGACGTACAGATGGAGAGAGGACAGCAGGAAGGAGTGGGGACAGGGTGTTAATATGCGTCCTGGAATATGCGCCGGAAACGGTACCATTTAACTTTTATTCGTCCTCCCTTCACCTTCCATTAACGCAGCGTCCTGATTGGCCGACATATGCATGTTAACATGACAAAGGTATCTTATGAACTATTGACGACTCACAATTTACAAATACATTTTGTGCTTTGTATCATACTTCTTATGAGCCTTATCATTCGTTATGGCAATTAGTGAAGAGAACTTCTGTAAAGAAACCATAGGAGCTCCAAACCAGGCCCATTGTTTCTAGTGCTTCACCCTTACCTTCTTTTTTTACTTTCCCGTGTGGGAAGCTTGTCTGTGTGCGTTTCTTCGCTTGAGGTTTTATGCGTAGTCATGTACCGAATGGCCCGTTCTGCATTCTGCATCCCGTTTGCATAAAAGTTGAGTATGGGTCGCATACTCAATCTCAATAGCTTTGGCAGGGCATTGAGCACGCGCTCGGCGCTCGCGCAGGAAACTCAGTCAAGGCTATTCAGATTACGTCGGAGACTCATATACTCAACTCTTATGCAAACGGGCCAAAATGAGGCTTACATCTCCGTTCCACACACTGTGAGCGACTTCCTGTGTATGTGGTGCGTTGTCACACCAACTTCTCCAATGAAGCACGTTCGTCCAGGGCTGTTACGTCATCCGAGCGTACACAATACAGCGTCTGAATTCGCCCATTGCATCCGGCTAGCCAGGCCTGCAACCTGGGGGGAACCAGTTTATCCACTACCGGTGACGGTTATGCTCAATTAAATGACCGGCTGTGAACAGTAACTGCAAATCGGTACGGTACGTACCTATTAAAAGAGAGTTAAGCGCGCTAAATTTGTCTATACCCTGCGTACATTATGTTCCCCATCAACTCAAGGATCATTTGAACATGTTTGTTTGTTTGTCAGGAAAAAAAGAGAGAGGAGAAATTGAACTCGTCTCCCGACTTGTTCTGAACACTGTTTGAACATGATTTTCACCAGAGCTAAAGAATCGCCTGCTATGATAACGAGCGTGATCCTTATGCTGAGAATGATCAGCATGAACTTTTAAGGAGCAGGATTACGAGTCTGGTTGCAAGATTAACCACACGAAGGCTGTTGAATGCACAGACTGAATTCCCTTACAGTGATACTCAGCGATACACAATGGCACCAAGGCCCTCCTCGCTTAATAGACCTGTCCACGTGTTTGCCGTCTACTTCACTCCTCTCTTATTTCCCTCCTGTTAGCATTCGATTTCTTCATTAATTTCGCAATCTCAAAGCAGTCAGCATTGCGCGCTGTGTTGTATAGGCGGGGTGAAACTATTATTTCCAGTATCGCGTTTCCTCCTCTTCACGTCAGAAGAGTGCCTGCCAGATTCATTTGAGCCTCCTCCGGCGCGACGTCTCGACTGTGCAAATTAGCTCTTGCACGTTGGAGGTTGCAAATGTGAGGCAAGGTTTCAGACGACGAAGAACGCTTCCCCCTGCACATGAATGCAGCACACCCACCATTTCTGTAACTATCCTGAAGCGGTCCCTTGTGGCAAAATCGTCATCATGTCCCGGTGAACCATAAAACATACACATGTGTATGTTTTATGTGCAGGAAAAGAGCACAATGGCTCTCTTCCTATCAAGTCGCCACAAGCTTTTCCACGTCAAACGCGAAAGCCGATATACCAATCTTACGACGTTCTTTCAACGTTTACGGACAGACTTGTATGTTTTATTTGTGTTTATCTGTTGTTGTTGTTTTTTTCTCATTAGTCGAGCGTTTCCGGGACTAAAAACACGTCCGGCCCGAGTTTGCAGAAGTTGCCAGAAAAAGGCAATTTTACCGACGTCTTCAAATGTGCTGCCGACTGGAGAAATCAATTACTTCGAAAAGACATAGACGGAATTGCTCTCTCAGGGAGACGTTCTCAACTAAAATTGCATTTGTATTATTACCACTCGTTTTGTGCACAATCTTTGTGGAAAGTGATCGAGTTTGGTAGCCGTAACAACATTATAGCATTCATGAAAGAAATGAACATCTTCTTAGAGACAATACAGACGCTGACATTAATGGTCGCTGCAGGGCCCAAACGAAATTGCGTTCAGTCAGACATCTAGGAGTGAAGGTAAACTGCCGTGGGACAAGGAACTGTAATGTCGGGAACCCACATAGGACTAAGGAAAATTAAACAAATTGATCGTCTTTCGCCAGGTTACATAAAGCTGCATTACACAGTATTGATGGAGGAGGTGTTCGAGCCTTCGAATGATTTTGGTTCCATATACTGAACTCTTGAACTCTTGAACTCTGAAATTGAACTGAACTCTTGAACTCTCCCACTTCCTTACGGGAGATTCATGGGGTCAGTTGCATCTGCAACAACTTATTCCTTGCAATCTAGTGCTTCCTTGAGTAGTTTGACTTGTGGATGTCGTCGTGCAATCACATCGAAAAGTGGAAACTCCAGCGATCCGGTAAAGCTAAATTGAAGACGCCGCTATTTCGCATAGGGAGAGCTTCTCTACTGTTTATAGGGTATAGGGCTATAGGGTCTGTCATAGTGTTATGTCGTTGATGCCATGGGGACAAATTCTCTAGCCAACAGGCTTTGATGCTGTGAGATGTTCACCATGACGGTTGTGGGCTACGGGGCACTGATGCCGCGAACATTTACCTGACCAGTAATCCCACTTTCAATCAACACAGGCGGAATTCGACACTGTCCGGTTACGCAGCTAACATTGCGCTACTGTGGTTCTTACTCCCAAATCCTACTGTACAGGGTGTATGTACTGTATCCTACTGTACTGTAAATACAGGGTGTATATTTTTATCCTTTACAGAATTTTTATTTAAAAAAAAAGCTATGAGAGGCAGCACAGATTAGAGCCCTGCACGGGCGCGGGCCTCCGACCCGGCCCGCGGGCCGAGCCGGGCTTGTTATTGGCTGTGTGCACCGGGCCGGGCTGAGCCCGGGCCGACAAAATACGCTAGCACCGCGGGCCAGGCATGGGCCGTTAAAATACGCCACCACCGCGGGCCGGGCCGGCCCCGGGCCGACAAATATGTTTCCGAGAGTCAGGCCGGTCCGGGCCACGCAGCTAATTCCACACAATGGATGTGCATTAGTTCATATCATCATGCGCTTGCGTCATTCCTGTGCATATTTTGTAAAGACAAGCAAGGGATACTGCATTAGGCATATGATTCGATCCTCTAGAACATTCTGAAAGCCACTTTACATTGCTCGTCACTCCTCACGTATTTCACAATCACTCGGCAAAGCTTGGTGAGAGGGGTATGGGCTGGGGAGAAGGAGTTTGTCGACAGCATCCTCTACCTCCGCAAAATCTTGACAGTGTAACGATAACCCATGCTGGCTACGTTCTGGATTTAATTTGGTCTGGTGCGGTAATGGTGTTAAACCGCCATCACTTGTATGTTTGTCTTCTCTCCTTATAAATTTACTGATAAATTTGTTTGATAATCGCCAGAAACGCGTACGTCGCGGCTGGAAATACTATGCCGGGATATACTCGCCGGGTCGGGCCGGGCTCTATTTGCTTAGATTCCGGGCCAGGCCGGGCTCTAGTCACTGGGTCACCGGGCCGGGCCGGGTCGCACAAAAATATGAAGGTACGGGCCCGGGTCGGGCCATTTTTCGATGCGGCCGGGCCGGGTCAGGCCCGGAAAAGTCGGCCCGTGCAAGACTCTAGCACACATATCGTTTTTGCAGTTGAGTTACGCGGTCAGGCGGACATCCTCTGGAAGAAAGTACGAAACGACAAGATGGCTAATTACCTAAAATTCATTAATTAACTCTTTAATAGTTAGTTCGTTTGAAGGGACAAGAATGACACGGTCGCGTGCGAGTTGATCAGTAGTCTGCACTGTGAACCTGTTTGCGGCTATAAGTGCGGAAAAGCATGTTCTCGGACAATTTATCGTGAACTGTACAAACATCTTTCTGGAACATTTTCGAGAAAACGGGAGGCAGCAGTGCCGGTATGAGCACGGAGAAATTATATTTTGTTGAAACCTATAGGATAAAAATCATGGTCGATCCATTGGTTGATCCGACGTAAATGCGTTAGCTTTAAAACTTAAAAAAACAAACACACATCTGGGAACTTCCCTTCACAACGCAACACAACCCTTCAACGACCCTTCACAAATGCTACACAACCTTGCACAACGCTAACGCAAGACAGCATCCACAGCCAAACGAGCCTTTCAGGCTTCCTGCGATTCAGCTTGGCGGCGCCGTCTCGCAGCCTCAGCCTTCTTTCGCCGCCGCTCCTCCGCATAGCTTTCATAATCCATGACGCGCCCACGCATACACGTCTGAACCTGTCGACCACCACAGCTGCACTGCCGACGCGCCGCGTCGCACCCTCTTCATCCATCCTTCCCTCTCCACTCACCGCCCATGCGCGCCACGCCGTGGCTACAGACAGACCACGCCGCGGTTCTTTCGTAGCGAGGACTCTAATAAAAGAAACCGCCATCCGACGTCCGCCATCTGACATGTGAAAGGACTAAGACGATTGGCTTACCATGCTTTCGGAATGCTTACCGTGAACGCTTCCCAATTTACTAAATCCCTAATTATTAGAACAAGGCTCCCTTGTCAGAGGAAGACTTGTATAGGAGGTGGTGTTCCTCTGCACGTGCCCTGACCGGCGACGATGGAATATACCAGCGGGCAGATGTTCGTGGCCTCACGCTGGGACGGTGCCGGTTGAACTGGCTGCCAGTACCATACTGCCAGGCTCAGTGGCGCGCGGCAGCAGAGGCACGTCTTCATCGCCGTCCACGGCCGCCGCAGACTTTCCGAAGGTCGGACCCAGACACTGCTTGAATTGGCGGTACGGGTAGTGAAACGGACCACTCCGAGAATGCGCACAGAATGTTGTACATCTACGTATTGTTATCTATCGGACAATGAGGTGATTGATGGTCGTCCTACTGCCAAGTAGACGCTGTCCGCCACGAATTTCTCGCGCTCATTATTTAACTACGCAGTTCTCAACATTACGCGGGGTCTCTGAGTAATGTGTCTACATTAGCCTGAAAAGCGCTTCTGGCGGAGCTACACAATTGATGATGCGAATCGTGCAACGCATGGCATCACAAGTGGTCGGTTTCTATACTGTACAAGTGCTTAATTGCGCAATCCTAATAATTCACGAATTCGGATGGATGCACGTTTTGGGAACGTGCTGCGACAACAGGCATACATCCCAGTTGAATAGTTATCTAAAATGCGTCAATCGACTTTTAGTTGATCGATGAATAATTGAGTCCATCAATCAGCTTTCTGAGCAATTGTGAGATAGTGCCACATTGAGAAATCTGAGCGTGAGCAGGCCGTAAAACGACACAGCGAATATGTACGGCGAATACCTCAAAGTGGGCACACGTTTTATGATTTACAAAAAAAGAAAAAAGAATGCATTTAAGTTCCGATATACGTACTATACCACGTTTGCAAAAAAAAAGGCTATATAAGTAATGATGAGCAATGAGTTATAGCCAATTAATCATATGCCACTTAGGTGCTCCCTTTGCAAAGCGTATACCCCTGGCAGTAAGACCCACATGTAAACAGAAGAACTGTGCTATTCCCATAGCATTTTTTATTAACAAAAATGCCTGTATGCATTGAGAAAGACTCTATATATCCCGACGCTTTCACCGCAGCTAGCTGAAGACGCCATGGTTGCAGCGGCTCAGGTGAAAAGATAAATCTCGAGGCGCATATTTGGAAGCGCGTATACTGCAAGAGCCATGGAGTTGCCAGGTAGAGCTGGTGCGTGGGAAAACCTGCACATGGCTTCCTCTGGAAAGTATGTTTGCACAAGTGTGGTTCATACGCGAAGGCTACTGTAACGTACGACATACGTTCGTTTTCTATCGTGAAACGATTAGCGTGCGCAGAATGTTTGGACGGCGCTTTCAACCCTGGCACTATTAATCGTATAAACCATTGGTGAAGAACAGAACATTAGTGCCATTCCAGCAGTATTATCGTGCTGTCGAAACATAAGGGAGGAACCGGTTGGCACGTGCGTGCTTACGCTCATAGCCACAGTCGCTTCGGGGCGCTAACAGGAAAAAAAAAAAAAAAGAAAGAATAAAACTTGAATGCAAAGTTACCGATAGCCTTTCTTCTCGTCAGTGTTGCAAGCTAGAAACGTACTCCTGAAAAACTATCGCCCTTTTTAGGCAGCAGCTAAGTAGGGGAAACCGGGGAGAGTTGTCACAGTTTTTACTTCTGATTTTTTGCTGTGACGAAAGCATACGTTCGCCAGGCTGATGAAACCAACGCTGGATTTTAGTGCAATTTTTTTGGCTACATAACGCACATATAAAACTAAAGCTGGCTTCTAAAACAGTATATATATATACAGTGAACCCTCCTTATTATGACCATGGTCATTCCCGAAAAATTCGGTCATAATTCGGAATGGTCATATTAACGGGGGGGGGGGGGGTCATATTGCAGAGGTTTCACTACATTGTTTCCCAAGAGCATGGTCGTAAAGCGCGTATGTCAGATTATCGGGGGTCATATTAACGAGAGTTCACTGTATTTAAAAAAAAACATTGTGGGGAGGTTGTCAAGTGTGACAATGCGTCCCAGTAGCGAGGCAGGTTGCCTCAGCTGCATTTTCTCGTAACCTTTATTGTGGAGGCGTACCGAATGGAATACCCATGGAAGTGCATATTGAAAACAAACTAAAGAAGCAGAAAAGAACCTATTATCTTAAGCCTTACATTTGCGCAATGTACACGTCTGTCCTATAGCCGTACAGGATTCATGGCTGTACTGCAAGCTTAACTGCAAACTTACTAGCAGTAGACCGGCATTGTAAGTGTAAAAAGAGGCACTAAATTATTACACGATCTCTAAGGTGTACTGAAACAGCTACTGGAAAACTTTCTCGCTGATATAGTTTGCGTTGTCAGTCTCTCTACCAGTTGATAAGCACATGACAACTTACCCCACCAGATATAGGACAACTGACCCCTACGCAGTGTTGTACCCGCTACCCGAAAAGGGTAGCGCAATACCGATACGCGCTACCTGAGCAAAAAGTAATGAAATCCCGATATCGTTAACCGTTCCTAAAAGTACCGGAATACCGCTACCGTTACTCGTAAAAAGTCACGCGTAAAAGGTAACGCGATACTTCATGCGCTACATTTTAGGAGAGAAACCAACAACATCGTTGATGACGTACTTCAAACGTCTCAAAATAATAAAATAACGTAATGTCTCAAAATAATAAACAAAACAAAAAATAATAAAATCATATCTTAAAATAATAAATCACGTAGGTCGCCTGAAGGCTGTAATTTGCAACACCATTCTTACACATTTACTGAAGCCGCTTCGGTAGATATCCCGTATATCTTTTTCTGTTCCCCTAAAGCACATAAAGCACAAAACAAGCCTACCGCTAAAAAGCTCTACAGCGTTGTTACAAAAAGAACTCAGCTTGCCCGGAACGAGAAGTTAGTAAAGATACCTTGGTGTGCTTTTTCAAATTGGACTTGGACTTCCTTGACACACAGATAAGCTTTCCCACCGAGTCGCATAAAAGACATCTAAACACCACGCTACCGTTTTCTTTCTCGTCCATATACTCAAAGATGCTTGCTGTAGCAGGCCATGGTCCCTCCATTGCAGCGGACAGGAAATGGCAACACTCAAGCACCTAAGCGTATGTGCTGCAATGTGGTGTATGTGGACACAACCCTGTGTTAAAAGTAGCAGTTCCATTACTTATAGCTAGCGGGGACGGCTGCAGTAGCAGTGACCTCAGTTTGCGGACAACTCCAACCGTACACCTAGAAGGTTAATCCCAAATAGGGAATACGTGGAGGGCACAGCCTCTTCGTAAGATGCTCTTTCCCCTCTTTTCGGGCTATGTGCCAGGTCTTCGCAGAATGGGCCGTGATATTGGGCAGTTTATTCGAAGGCAGGCAGAGTGGAGGCTTGATGATAGATCGAAGTCAAGCTGTCGCGAACCTGCGATCGGGAAGTAGCGGTAGCGGTAGCGCTCAAAGATTGCGCTACCACAAATTTGTGACAGGAATACTTCTTACGCTACCTATTTAAAAAAGTAGCGCGATCTCTACCCCGCTACCGAAAAAAGTAACGGATACGGTAGCGCCGCTATTAGTAACGGCGCTACGTACAACACTGCCCCTACGGCACATACAGCGACTTCACCCCAGCGGTGGACTTAACTGTGGAACGTATCCGCTGAAAATCCGTCAAAAGATTTCTGAAAGCTGAATAAGCATTACGAACACGTGCACTCTTTAGAGCTTTAGTGTGCGTCGTGCAAAATTTGAAAATTGCACGAACGGCACATTTTACTTACTCGTCAGTGAAACAAGTCTTGGGCTGTGTGCAGCTTGCCGTACTCCCCATGACAATAGAATAGAGTTTTAGCAAACCGTTGATAACGGTGGCTTGAGTCGAACCGTATCAACCGGAACCAATCAGTGGATAAGAGTCTGAGTCACGCACCACTGCGATTGGTTCTGATAGGCACGATAACCTTATCAACGGTATACTAAAACTCACTAATGAAAGGTTCTTCCGCTAGTGGGTGCTCGTGCCGCTAACAAATAGCGGGAAATTGATTCAGCTGCTCCGTTTTCTTCAAGTGTGACATTTGGCTCGTGTGACAACCCTCCCCGGACTCCGATCGTCATATTCGCATAACGTCTCAAGTGACGTTTTTCTAAAAATATATGCGCAACATTTTTTGGTAGGGCGACTTTGCGCAGCGCACAATAGGTAGAGTGTTCGCCCCTTTAGCTACGGTTGTATGCAGCGAGCTGCACTCCTGAAAAGGATTGTACGCGTCTTTGTACTGGGATGTCACTTGAGACCTCACGCGAAAATGGCGCAACTAAAAAAGAAAAATGCCGGATTCCTTTGAGCACAGTTGCTCCCGATGGCTTTGAGTCCTTGCAAAAGGCCTGATGGGACTTCCTGTCGAATGGGGAGAAGCGGGATCAATGTGTTCTTACGGATTCTTCCAAAATTATGCTGTAAATGTAGCGTTGATATTTTAGTTGCCTTACCACCGACACATATTGCCGTCGTAGTGTTTAATGAGGAAAAACTCTTTAGGATTGCGTTCAGGAAAGCAAAGCCTGTGACAGGATTGGATTGGATTGGATTGGATATGAAAGAAAAAAATATGGAGAGGTTAGTCCCGACCCAGTCAGGACTTTGGCTACTTCAAAACGCGTTTGTGGGTGGAACAATAGAACCAGAAAAAAGAGGAAAAAGACCAAAAAACAAACAAACAAACAGGTCAAGCAGAAGAAAGCATAAAGGAAAAAAATGGGGAGAAGTTAGACACCGAGAAACACTCACTGGTTCATAATGTCAGAGACCGTCGAAGATGGACCATGGGACATGTTTCTTTAATAGTATGGAGTAACATTGGCTTGCATAACAAGTTGACAAAAGAAAAAATCGTGAACGTGTCATGTCAGAGACCGCGCGAACACAGAGTGTCACAGACATGGGCGTATACCGAGCGAGGGGCAAGGTCGCTTGTGAAAAAGTGCGCTCTTTTGTCATAGGTCGTCATGATGATTCTCAGATGTCATAATAGTGATACGAGCAGCACAGCGTCGTGATAGCTATGATTTAATGGATGTAATGAGAATGGCCGTGCGTGACATGCGCCCGCCGCTGCTGACGCCGTCGTCGTCGTCGTCGTAACATTGCCCCCCTCCGCGAGGCGTGACCTCCGGGGCACGACAGATGGAGAATGTGATGCTGCGGGGGGCACAACAGGTGATGTAGTCGACGATGAGCAAGACAACGGTGGGGCCGATGATGGAGATAGGTCTCGATGCGGTGACGTACAAAAGGTGGACAAGTGGGTGACGACGGGGCGCTGGTGAATTGACGCTGTGCTGCCTCCACGGGGCCGGTGCCGAGAGTATCTCTCACTGGGCGTCGTTGGGCGTCTTCGGGGCTCGGCCATCTTCGGGGCTTCGTCATTCTCGTGTCCGGAACGTCGTCTCGTGTGGTCATAGGGTCGGGGCTGGGGCGTCGATGGCCACGACAACAGCGCTTTCAAAGAAGGATAGCCCGCACCTCCACCAAATGATACGGGCAGCACAGCGTCGTGATAGCAATTTAATGGATTTGGAATGGATAGATGGAATAGATTTAATGGATGGAATGAGAATGGCCATGCGTGACATGCGCCCGCCACCTCCACCAGAATGACGCGAGTATAGAGACACGAATGCGTTAGAGACTGTTTTAATGCTCAGAGCAGCCAGAGAGAGCGAGCCGGATCTCCGGTTCGCGCACTGAACCACTCGTCGTCATGTAACAATAGAATCCTCTAAATACCCATCGTGACTAAGCAGCACAAGGACGCGGACAAAGAAGGAAGACAAGACGACCGCTAACTCTCAACTGACAGTTTTTACTAAACAAAACATGTTTATATACACAGAAGAGGGGGTTGGAGGGGTCATGTCGGCACCCATCAAGTTTAGTTCCCTGTGCGCCAAGGTCAACCGACCGAAGAAAAAACAAGTGTGTTCCATCCAACATAGGAACCCACATGTAGAATGCCAACAACGAGTGGTCTACCGGCTCCCACTGCAGTGCGGACGCGTTTATATAGGGCAAACCAGAAGATGTATTAACGTTAGACTTCAAGAACATGGTGCATCCATTGAGAGAGCACCATCCGGGCACCTCGCTTTGCACTGTCGTGACTGTGGGTACAAACCAGACATCACGCGAACAGTCGTGCTATCAGTACACAATGAGCAGCTAACGAGGGAAATAGTATATAGGCCTTTTTCATTACTAATCACGACGATAATCAATGCGTAAGCGCTCTGTCACTGAGCCTCTCCCCCGCGGAGATAAGTTATCACGGGAACACGTTGCAGTTTAATCCGATGGTGGCACGTTGCGAGGAACAGGCTCCCCCCTCCACCCCCCCTCTCTTCTGTGTATATAAACATGTCTTGTTTAGTAAAAACTGTCAGTTGAGAGTTAGCAGTCGTCCTGTTTGTCCGCGTCCTTGTGCTGCTTAGCCACGATGAATGTACACCAACTACCCCCCCCCCCCCCCGCCTCCACACACTCGCTCTAAACACCCGCACAGTCCGCAACGTCCGCCTCCAGAAAAGGAGGTAGTATGGGGGGGCTACACACTTGCCCCATCTGGGAGCACTTTGCCCCCCCCCCCCCTTGGAAAACATCCTGGGAAGCCCATGGTTACAAATACCCGTGATACCTCCAGTTCTTAGCGTTGGCGGATACGAACGATTCTTTCCACGGACGGAAGGAACTCTGACAAGCAGGGGGGCGAATAGAGGTGGCCCGAGCTACTTCCCCTCCACCTATTGTAGGCGGAAGTGCTGCTATTCTGCTTTTCTACTTCAGCTCTCTGCCCATTAGGGGAAAATGACGCATTATGTGCGCGATTTTCATTTCATACACTTTTCATTAAATATTCAATGGTGCATTTCCGAATAAGTATGCTCTTCCAGTTGTCCTCTCCAGGACAAAACATGTATAGAATACAAATCGCGCACAACTGAAGCTGCTGTAGAGGAACTGCAGTCAGAAACACAGTCATGTGCCTTCTGATTTACCTCAGCAAAACACATGCGCAAGAGCTTTCTGAAATGCATTTAAACAAGAAAAGTATCAACATGAGAGTATAGCCTGTGGCGGCGAAACATTCGTTTTCATCAGAATAGAGTTGTTGTTGCTGACGAAGGAGTTTATCAATTTTTTTTCTTTTACAAATCAATTAATCAAGGAGTTTGTTGGGCGAGGAAGCGGGAGCGTTAATTGTTGCCGTGCTTGAAATTGTCGACGGATGTGCAACTTTGTGTGAAGTTAATGTTACGCTCTGTTCTGTTTCCTTCGTGTGTTTTCTTTTTTCTCCTTCCTGTTGCATCTTGTTCTTCCTGCTTCCTGTTCCTTCCTCCTTCCTGTTGCTGTTGCATGTTGTTGTTTCTCCTTCCTGTTCCTGTGTTTGTAAGAATCGTAAAAGTAGCGATAGGGGAGAGTAAGGTATTAAAGGATCTGCTAGACTGCAGCGACCTTTCGTTATCCGGTCACGCAGGTGAAATGCGGTGGTGGTTAATGGGCTCGCCGCTGTAGTCCTCACGTTGGTGGGCAACGTCACGACTAACGTCCTTGGGGAATGTGCGTCCTGGGCCGACTTCTAAGGGAACTGTGCCGACATATGTATGAAAGCGTCTAAAGAAAACCCAGGAAAAGCCCCTGACAGCACAGTCGTCACCGGGATTCGCTCCCGGGTACCTCCCAGTGTCGACGTGACATGGCCAGCGCGCTAACCAGTGAGCCACGCGAGCTGGTGCACGTTACATGCATTACTTTTCCCGTGATTCGCGACGAGCGCCAATCGCAACGTTTATTGGAAATGGCGGCCTATCAGAACGGCTTTCACGTGTCGTGACGTGACGTTTGGAGCGCTACGAGCGCGCCAGCTTTGCAAATAACGATAACGTTTACTGCCGGTACTACGGTATGTGATCGGGGCGACTGTCTCACGCTAGCACAGTTCGTGCATCTAATTATGACCATCGGTGGGTTCTTCAGCTATAACACAAACCGCTTCTGCGATTCCTGACTTTCCGTCACGACAAAACTATGACCATTAAGGGGACACTAATGTGCAAAGATTTCTCCTCGCGGAGTGAAATATGGCGTTACCTTCACACCAACACAAAAGGAACGTGATTCATCGGTTGCATCGTTCGTGATTGTTGATATAAAAAATCGCCTTTGGCGCTTTGCTTCTCTCTCTCTCCCTCTCAATGAGCGCCACAAGATGGAGGGGCCCAAGATTGGTGTGTCCAAACTATCTCCGCCCCCCCCCCCCACACGTCATTTTGGTAATTCTTCACAAAATCCTTATAAGACTGTATTACACGGATTATAGCTACGCAGAACATGTTTTTGCGTGACGAAACGTCGGTGCCGCTTCTTGAGGTTTGGGTTTTTGCTTCTGCGTTGTTGATGCAATATGTCATACAAATAATATAAGGTTTGCGTCAGGGGGGGGTGGGGGTGACGTGGGGACTTCGTCAGACCTGGCGAAGCAGACTTGCTATTGGTGGAGGAACGACGACGACGCGATCAAGTGCAGATAATTTATTATTTTTATTGTCTGCTCCGCACGAATCGATGCTTCTTCGAATGACTCTACGGCTGAACAATCGCTAATGACTGCCACCAATGAAAAGAACCGCTCAGCGGGACGAAACAGTAACACTTACTCGAAGAAACTCAGAAGGAAACTGGGTATGCAGCAGCTATCACGTGTTATATGGAGAGTGCGTTCCGCTTTATAAGAGGGAGTGGCAGGAGGAGGAGGAGGAGGTGTCAGCTGCGGTGACGCTTGTCTCCTCCCCTAGCATTTCGTCACCAGCAATTAGGCTTACGCCTTATCGTCATACAACAGTCACATTAAGTCACCCAGGTAAATGCCTGCTGACAATGTACGGATTTCATGGCGTGCGTAAGCTATATACTGGTTGGTACCTGTACATCTGCAGCTATGTCGCGTCTAGGACATCTATTGTCGCGTTGTCGCTTGATACACACATCGAGCTGAAGATGATGCGCCGTTTTTCATTCACTTTAGTCAACCCACGCGTCGGTGTATTCGGAGTCGCAAAATTGTTTAGCATTTGATGCATTCTTGTTGAAGTGCTTACCAAGTAAACAAACCTACTTGCTGGGTGGCCGTTTGCCGTGGATGTACGCTGCAGAATATGGAATGACGAAGTTAGTAGGTATTTATATTGTGGCATGCTTCCATGCACTCACAGTTAGAGCAAAGATTGCATGGTGCATTATTCAGGGATGGAAGAGCACAAAGGTTGAAAGCGTGGTTGTGACAAGGATACTGCATCCGTACCTTCACGTCGTGTAGGCATTATTCAAAGGTGTCCAAGAATACCTTCCCATACTATGCGGGAAAGCATGCCACTTGTATAGGGCATGATAAATAAAAAGAGCACGATTCTTAGACGGTACTAAAAGGCTGATTCACACTACTGCGTTTACGGTTGCGCTTGCGTGTTACGTAAGGTGACAGCGAATCATTGCAACGGAACACCCTTCAGAATAGAACGAAGCTACACGTAAGACGCTGTATACGCAGCCGTAAACGCAGTGATGTGAATCAGTCTTTAGTGCGTAATGAAGGCATCCTGCAGCTGTCGTCCAAATACATCCAGCCGCAATGCGCCCATAATGACGATAAATACGCGATAGTAGCGTAATGCTGCCCTATTAGAGAGGACGCACGTGCGAACGCCGCCTTATTCCGGTAGAGAACTAATCTCCTATATACGAGAGCGGCCGTGTTGTTGGCAGCCAAAATTGGCATTGGGCTATGAGAAGACTGATAACACGGATATCTTCGTCGGGGGCTCTCTCAGCCGTATAGTTTTCTTACAACGCTACTGACGGTTCCAATTTAGCACGTTATCTGCTTCCAGGCTTTGGCAAACGATAATTGCCAGATGCCTACAGCAACCGAGAGGTTTTCAGTTTGCTACCGCTGGTGCGAGCAAGTGGATTAGAAAGCATGTGATCGTGATGCACATAATGCGAGACAGGCAAGCTAACTGCTCGATAAGCCAAACGAACCGTGAGGTATACAACTTGGCATCTTCCAAGAATAAGTGGCAGCAAACTCCCGTACCCGCAGCCAGTGATTTACCCAGGATTTTGACCAACTGTAGGGGTGTTGGGAAGGGGGTGTCTTTACACGCTTTTGACGAAATATGGCGCAATCTCACAATATTTTAGGGGGTCTCCTGCAGATTTCGGGGGTGTTAGGGAGGTCTGGATGAATCACTGTCTGTAGCGAATACGTAAGAACTGTGATTTCATGCCAACCACAGCTGCATGACGTTTGGCTGAGCCATTATCTGTATTCCGCACGGCCTATTCGCCTATAGTGCATTTCTATGCTCGAGACCAGTGCCGTGTATTAAACGGGAGTCTGGCCATCAGGAGGAGGCGCAGGTGGCGCATATTTCATTGGTTGCCTTTTCCACGGGGGCCGCCATGACACCAAAGTTTCTCCAAAATGGAGGATGGTGCTTGGAGCGGCGAAGCGAAGATTTTGTGATTTTTTTTTCTTCGTAAACTACTCTAATACATCCTCTTGTAAGTAGCTGCAAAATCTTCTTCAACTTTCGCTCCGCCATCATTACTTACGCGAAAATGAAGTGTTTCGTCGCGACCGTTAGGCCTAGTGAAGTCAGCGATCACAAGAAAATAGCACGAAAGACGCCACCGATCCGTAAGATTTTTCATTATATCATTGAATTTTATTTATACATACATCTTTGGGCATTTTTGATTCCATCTAGAGCTCAGTTGTCTCGCGACGTAAACCCCCAATAATTATTATTGATTCCATCTACTTACGTTACGTGATAAAAAGTTCATACCGGCAGCCGTCTGTTACGAGGGGGGGGGGATAATGGCAGGATAGGCTCGCCGTTGTTGGCCACACAAAAGTGGGTGTCGTCACGACTATAGCAAAAAAAAAAAAAGAAAGAAAAAGAACGCAAAGCAAAACAAAACACAAAGGAAGGACGGACGGATGGAGGATAGAGGAGGTTCAAGGATGGGGATACGGTGAGGGGCACGAGTTCATCGGGGAGAGTAGCTGTTCTGCCGTTCTCTTGACCAATTAGTTCTGGCAGCAACCATTTCTGCAGTTCTGGGTCTTCCCAACATGCCTCTCTCCATGCAGATGGCGTTGATAAAAGTGGGCGCGAAATCCGTCGATCTGGTCTGTCACCAGTGATCTCCGTTTCCATCCAAATCAATCTAGTTTCTCGAAAATTGTGGCACCCAGTAAATAAGGTTGAGGTATAAGAGCTGGATGGCCTGCAATAATAGGGAACTGTATTTCGACCTGTGATTGGCTAGATACCTCAAAAAGTGGGTGGAGCCACAGGTATACACAGGTCCCACTAATGGCCAGACTCCCTTTTAATAGACGGCACTGCTCGAGAGGTTTTGGTGTCGCCACCTTGCGGGAAGTATCCCGTGACGTCACGTGTTGGATACGAGGCAGGAGAGCAGACGACGCATAACTCTACGAGTGCTTGCTTTGCGTGTGCGGCGTGTGCATAAAACTGTGCTGGTACGTCTCTGATACCATGTAGCCTCTGACTCACGTGAAATGGATTACGAAAATAATGTGGCTGAATAGACATTTTGAGAAAAGCGCCCACGCCCCCAAGTGAGCGGCGCAAGGCGTCTTTGGATGTTTGAGAGACGCTGCTCTGTAGTCTACTTTTTTTTTTTTCAACCTGACAGACCATGTCGAGTACTGTTGCTCACTTTTGAATGCTGAGGGCATACCAAGGGGGCTCTTGAGAGCACTCGCTACCTCTTCCGCGTCCGTTACAACCGGCAAATTCTAGCACAAAACGCAACTGAATGATCACGTTTCACCGAGAGATGCAACCACATCGAGCGTCTGCAGTCCGCATAGCGTCTGCGCATGCCCCGGCAGCAGCAAACAGGAAACTGATGCTCCAACTTCCCATGATACCTTGGGCGCCACAGACTTGGGTTGCCGCAGAATAAGCTTGTCGAATTATGCTCTCTGGCGCGTTTTAAAATTAATATCAATGAATGTCTAAGAAGAAATTATGGAGAAAAATGAGAAAAAATCCCAACGTAGCCCATAATAGAAACGCATGTGATCGTGGTGCATCATCACGTGCAGGTGCTTTTTCCGCGTATGCGAATACAATGTGCACCCATATTTCAGCCCCCTCCTCCAGGTAAAGGAGGCCTTCTCGTTGCTGAGAAGACACTGATGGATTGGTAAGCCAGATTGGTGAAGTCATCGACTTCTGCTCACGTAGTGTGCCGGCAGATAAGACGCGCTTCCAATAATGACTTCTTCGCTTATGGTTAGATAAGTGTAATACTTTGTAGAGTAATATAAATGGTGGACACAGTGGCTTCTCTCTTTCAACGTTGTTCCGACAGCAAGGTGGTGAGGGGGCTAAGAAAGCATATTATTTGCAAAAAGCAAAACATTTATACTATCATGTTATCCGTGGTGAAGCAGACGCCTTTATAAATTTGTTTGAGCGATTCCCGACGAAACTTCACCCTTTATTACAATGTATTTATTTTATGTCTGCGAGAAATGCATACGTAGCGTCACACTAGAAGACGACTGAGCAATATACTTTACAAGGTATACTCGTTTGTTTATTTATTTAATCAATGAATAAGTAAATAAATAGAAATAAAAAAATGCCACGTGTTATATAGATTTTCTACATCTGTAGTCGTGACATTCTCCCTTCATAATATATATATATATATATATATATACACATGTATAATAACACAGCAGCTGTGTAGGGACGATTTCTCTGCACCTTTGTCACGTCCATAAGCTGATTGCTAGGCGTCGCGGCGCCTTCTAGCTATATCAACCTCGTTAAAGAGCGACGCCGTTTATTTTCATTCGGGTGCGTAAAACTGCCTCCCGCCGAACCATCCCCGCCACGTAAAGATCGATGTGTCAGGTGTGTGTTTCCGATCACGTTTTAGGCACTGATTAGTTCACTGCTCCCACGCTACTCGATCACCGACAATAGCAGCGTTTGTTGGTAGCGCTTGGAACAGTAAGAACACAAAGTGAGGAACAACGTGCGGTTTAAAAAAAAAACCCGTCACGTCCTATGTTCGACGCTGACACAGTGCAGTCAATGCTGTCAAAAACATTTAGGCTTTAGGGTCGTAGGATTGAGCTATTTAATGAACATATCCCTGCTAACTTCGGTGCAAGTCATAAGCACCGTCACATCCGCTTAGGCTACTGTGACGTCACCAGAAGTGGTGATGCTTGTGCAATGGTAACCGGATCTGGTACTGCTCGTGTTGAGGCGACCCACTGTTTTCAGGCACTTCATCTCTTGTTCACCACATAGGTTGCGTTTTCTCACTCATTTTTGTTCCATGTGGAACATCTTTACCTTGATCATGCCATTGTAGTACATGTTCCGTAGTAGACGTTTCTGAAGTTTTCTTTTCGGGAAAGGGTGTTGTTTCGCTTCTTGCATTGAAATATCACAACGTACACCCTCGTTGTATAACATTGCCTCATGTGGGCTGTTTGTTACTTACCGCAAGCGTTCCTAAAAACTCACCAGCTGACACACACGCGGCTTTCCGTAGCCGAAGCAAAATCAACATGTCACCAGAGGAAACGTAACCTTCATTTTAAACGAAAGTGACATCTCTTCCGATGTTAAAGCGGAAGTGACGTTACTTGTTGAAATAGGCACTGTGTTGTGTCCGCTCAGCCAGAAATATAGACCGCCGCAAACTTACCAATTAGAAGAAAAGAAAAAAAAAGCATTGATATAAGAAATGGCACATTTACATCGGTAACAAATTTGATCAGCAGTGCCCACAGGATCGCAAAACAGCCTCGTGTTAAGCTGACGGCTTACCAAACCTTTATTCGTCCTGCCCTTGAATACGCATCGTCCGTCTGGGATTCCCACACAAAAGTGTCATCTGACAAAATAGAAAAAATCCAGAGACTGGCGGTTCGTTTTATATATTCTAAGTACCAAAGGAAAGAATCAGTAACAGCACTGTTAAACAGGGCTGAGTTACAGTCGCTTGCAAAAAGACGGAAGGCAGCTAGGTTGAAACTTATACATCAGATTTATTTTGGCTTTACCAAGATGCCTAAAGGTAGGTACTTCCAAACAGTTGGAAGGAGAAGTCTACGTACAGGACATAATTTTTGCATTAGACCTTACGCAGCGCACACAAAAACTTTTAAGAACTCATCTTTTGTAAAGACCGAATGGAACAACATGTCCCCAAGTGTCTTTCCCAATCCACCAAATATAGAAAGTTTCTGTAACAACATTTCCCGTTTATAATCGTATGCCTCATCCAGGTATTCATTTATATTTTCCACACCTTTGCAGTTGCTTAGGTGCAGCACGTGCTATGCCCACGCGCTGCCTGTGCCTTCTGTTTGCCTATTCTGTGTTTTATTTACAGTGAAGTTCATGTATATTGCATGTATTTCCCAGTCCTGTAACGGCCCTGCATAGGGCTGACAGTGTAGATAAATAAATAAATAAATAAATAAATAAACAGCAGAGAGAAC
The DNA here is from genome assembly GCF_037126465.1 of Ornithodoros turicata. Lineage (NCBI taxonomy): Eukaryota > Metazoa > Arthropoda > Arachnida > Ixodida > Argasidae > Ornithodoros > Ornithodoros turicata. The sequence goes on from NC_088207.1 coordinate 41,384,585, forward strand.
TAACACACTGAATGAGCACAATACAAAAATGGCGACGCCACGGTATCCTAACCGGATGTGACGGTATTTGTGGCAGCAACAGTCGCCATGAAAAAAAAAAAAAGCAAGATGTCGGCGTCTTCTTCTCAGGATTTCGAGATTAGTAGCTCTTTTCTGCCTGCGGCCGGCATAAAGCACGAGGGAGAATTTCTCCCCGCTACATTTTTTTAAAGAAATAATTCAACCTGTATTCCGGTTCATGCGGGAAATAACAAAAGTACACCCTTATGTGCAAGTCTGCGGACTGGAATACATCGTTTGTGTTTTTGGACGTAGTTGTTGGAATACCAGTAAAGAAACACCTAAATTTTGTCCCAGTATTCGCAGGATCAACATCACGGTCGTTGTTTTTAGTGCTTCCTTCTACTGTTTACTCTAGTAAGCCCTACAGCTCTCTCGTTTGTGCGAGTACGCTGCGCGAAAACAAAGCCTTAGGTGCACGCCACTAATTAACACCACTAAATGCGACGCCGTAGTAATACTTTTGTTGCGAGCGATGTAACGACCCACGCAAGCCTTCCAAAGCAAGCGATTGCTGGCAACTTTGTTAGCGGTCTCGGGTAGTAACTAAGCTACAAAGTAACATGAAACTGTGACAAGTTAGCTCTTCAGTTAGTATTTACATAAATGAGCTATTCGTTGTGGAGGGTAACCATAACTAGGGTTCCGGGTTTTCGGAGTTGTTTATTTATTTATTTTTTGAATATTCAGTGGGTGTTTTTCGTCGTTTATTATTTACAGATGAGTTAATATCTGAAACACGGAAAAAAAGGAGACTTCTGTGAAGCGACATACTCACAAGAAGGATGAAAACAACAACTTTATTTCAGAATGATGGGTGGGGAGTGTCATCGCCGGGCACGATACGCTACCCCATTGCTAGAGGTGAAACGGGGAATGAAGGTATGGGTCCCGTTACAATGAGGATCGAAGTCCTGTGGCGTCCAAAAAGGTGAAGAGAGCCTTGAGGACAGAGCGTTGGGGAGCTGGATGCGGCCAGGGGCCAAGCAATTTTGTGAGGGAGAGGGGACGGGAGTCTAGCTCGTTGAGGGAGGCGGAGAGTACGGAGCGGGAAGGGTGGTAGTGTGGGCAATTGAGAAGAATGTGCTCGAGAAGGATGAGGATAGCATAAAGGATAGCATAACAGGGACGCCTCGCGCCTTCTCTTTTTTTTTTTACTTTGTATTAAACATACCCCCCACCCCCACGGCCCCACCCACCCTCGCGCGTTGAAAAGTGAAACTGCTGTACAGCGGATTAGAGTCAAAATTAAGGTATTCCTTATTGCGGGGTCTGGCAACTTACTATGTCAGGCAACCCTGGCAGTGAGGAAACGAACCCCTTCAACCGATCATCAGGGCATGGCTTTTCTTGTTGATGCGAGGTCTCGGTTACCGAAGCCCCCTTTGCAGAAAAATTCGAATTGCTTTATATTTTATCGGCGTATTCGAATGAATCCTAAACCAAGGGGCCCTATACTTATAGGCATAATTATCATTTTTCGAGAAAGTATAGACGCGACCTATAACTTAGCTGCTATTGTTTTTTAGGAAAATTTATTAAACTTAATGGTACTTTGGTACTAAATACAACTTGGTTACATGAGGATGAAATGATCCTAAGCGCTATTTACACAAAGTCGCTTACCTATGATCGAGCTTATCATTGGAAGCGAGGGTAACGACAGAAAGGAATTCATTCGTGTAAGTTAGTTAACTCCGTGAAATTAACATTAAGGCATAGCTAGAACTAAAGTGCGGGAGCTGGATCCCCCAAGAAACAAAGAGTGGTTTCTAGAACATCTTGAAGGTGGGAAGATGTAACCTCTCGCGTTGATTGCATAGCGTTTGAGAAGGAAATGGCAGAATTCTACTTGGAGCACCTTTGTCAAGTACCTGCTAAAAGAAAAAAGAAACGAAAAGAATGGTACTTGAACCGTTTCAAGTCTTTCCATTTGCGAAAATGACGTCTCATTCCAAGAAACAGGAATCGAAACCACGTCTCACAAATGTTGATTCTTCCAACTGTACTTGGGAGGTATCGTGGGATAATGGTTTCGAGGCAATCGTGCAGCTTTCTCCAATCGATATTTGCCATAGCAAGGTCGAGGACTCTCAGCTTTTGTCCTTCCTTTATAGAGGAAGAGAGAGACCATCTTCGCTAGTTTCGTTGTTATCTGGCGTATAACGGTTGCCTTGTGTTGCGTTTAATTGGCGTCGCTGTATTAAAAGCACGGAAGGCATTCCAAAAAATACGGAAATAACCTTGCTTGCAATCTAACAGGATGAGTAAACATGGTGCTTCCGGTGGTACGACCTTATATTTTTCCTTCGTGGAACTGTTTCGTTGAGTCAGTGCGGCCTGTTCATGTCCAGTGAACACACGCTGTGCATAAAGATTAAATACCGTTTATTTACTAGTATCTCCAACCTCAGCACGCACTAGCCTGAGAGCTGAGGCACACCAAACGTGAATGAATAGAGAGTTTTGCAGTCGACTTGATGTCCCGCCGAAGGCCTTTTGCCGAAAAGGCTTTCAAAATAAATGGACACCCCCTCCCTCCTTAAAGAGTCCTTGTAGTTATGACCTTCCAACGAGGTATAGGGAAGTAATGAAATCGTAAGAATAATGCATTTCAGGAGCTCAATTCATTGCCTCATAGCATTTTAAGGGCATATTTCGGTTGCTTATCGAGAACCTTTCAGTGATGGTGAACAATCATTATGAAAGACTCGGGCTTGGGTAGCCTAAGAACTCTTTAAGAAGTTTACAGGTTTTTCTTCTTTTAATTTTTTTGTTTTTCCTTTCTGTTCTTTATAAACCCGCCGTATTGCAGGCTAACCTTTCTCTCCTCTAAAAAAATATTAAAGAAACAACAACATATATTGCCCCCCTTCAAAACTCTGTTGTATAGTATTTCGTTGCTTTTGTTTCACACCATCACAAGAACAACAACAACAATAAATGAATGAATGAATAGTGGTATAATTACTAAAAATTACGTTCCATGCGTAACGAGGCCTCCATGCAGGAAGAAAATAAAGGTTAGGGGCGCACATGAATACATAGTGGATATATTCACGCACACTGTTGTTCAGAACACAAGTGCCGATACATTTCTTTATATGGTGCTTTATAGGGTTGTTTAAAGACTGCTTCACAGAGCGCTTTATAGGGTGCTTTATTGCTTTATAATTCTACTTGTTTCATTAGGTTGTATAAATCTTTGATGCGCAGTAGGTTGGAATTTGCTTCAGTTACAGTCAATCCTCGATTTATGAACACCCTCGGTTCCCCGAAAAATCGTTCATAAATCGAGGGATTCATAAATCGAAAATTCCGTTAAGTGAGTACTATCGAGCAAATGGAACAGTATTTCCGAGTTGGGATTGTGTTTATAATACTGTGGCGGCACGTGGACGACGATGAAGACGTGCCTGTGCTGGCGCGCGCCAGTGCGCCTGCCAGACAGTTCTACCTGCACCTTCCTAGCGTGAGGCCACGACCACCTGCCCGCTGGGACATTCCATCATCGCCGGTCAGGACTCATGTAGAGGAACACGACCTCCTCTACATTTGGTGACCCGAACTATGAACACCATGTTCGGCGTAATTCGGCCCATTACCATCCCAAATTTCTGCAAGCCCACCTCCGAAGCCATCTCCGAAAGTACGGTGCATCGTTCTACCGAGGAATCGCTAGGCGACGACGTCAATCCACCGCGGCTTCACTCATCGCAACGCCATGGTTCTACCCACCTTTACCCATCTTCCCAGCTCACGTTGCCATGGTCGCACACGTCGCGTCGCCACACACTTCGTGATGGCACTCCTCGGGCTTCCACCAGCGGCACCTTCCCGAGCATCAGGCTCCTGTACCGGTCGCGGTACGCCGCTGACGACCGCACCACCGCATCTGCTACGCTAGCGGTCTGAGAACCCTGCCCGCCTCGCCTTCCCACCAGACTTCCATACAAGATACTGGCAGCTCGTCCAGATGCAGTCAAGGGGCCCCAGGACCAATGTTCCACCGGGGACCCGCACGGAGGCCACTGACTCCCGGTCTACCCCTGCTTCGCGATGGTCCTCCCTCCCCGGCGCTCTCCTTGGCGACAACACTACGAGCTCACCGCTCACGAACCGGTCGCGGTTCTGTCGCCCCACTCTCTTGATCACTTCAGTCTATCTGCCTGCTCTCCCCTTCGGCCCGACCCTGGAACCCTCCTGGCCAGCCCTTGTCCGCACCATTCACCCCGCCACTCCGCACCAGACGCAAGTCCAGCAGTCCCTGTTCCACATGTCACCCCTCTTTCTACTCTTCACGTACCGAAGCGGACCTCAACCGCTAGCTTAACACAGCTCCGCGTCTGAGGGGGGGGGGGGGAGTGATGTGGCGGCCCGTGGACGACGATGAAGACGTGCCTGTGCTGGCGCGCGCCACAGCATCTGCCAGCCAGTTCTACCTGCACCGTCCTAGCGTGAGGCCACGACCGCCTGCGCGCTGGAACATTCCGTCATCGCCGGTCAGGACTCATGTAGAGGAACACCACCTCCTCTACAGTGCAATATATATTGTGTAATTTTGTTTTCGACCATGCCTTCTGCTGTATCAATCTCACAAAGAACAGACGTTAGCGCATTCACACTGTTTATTATGCAATACTCAGTTGTTTAATTTTGCTTGGGACCACGCCTTCCGCTGTGTCAATCTTGGAAAGAAGAGATGTCACCACATTCGCACTCGACTGGTCTTTGATTTCCTCCGGGATTTTTACCTCCGTTAATCACCGGGGGACAGCGACCACGTTATTCATCAATTGAGGTCAGGAACACTTGGTCCCCCCCTTGTGCGACCCCGAAAACCCCGTTTGTTCGGATTTGGAGGGGTTTAAGAACCGAGGGTGCAATATCTGGAAAACGTTGTGTCCGTTCAGGCGTCATTCATAAGACCACGGAATAATCCCTTTGAAGGTTTCTGTTGTCCTCAGAACGATCCGTTCATAGATTTAGGGCAAAAACGCTGGGCAACACCTAGTTGGTTACCAGAAATTCCATTCATTATTCGAATATCGAGGGTCATAAAACGAGGTAAAAATGAATCTAGAAAGTTTGGTTCCCCGTGCTCGTGTTCATAAAACAAGGGAATTCATAAATCGAAGGTTCATAAATCGTGGGTTGACTGCATATGGAATTTTTTGAATTTGGCTCAGGTTTCTTCTATTGAAAGAGTGCAAAAGAAGTTGACCGCTATCTTGTATGCCAGTTACTTTAAACGCGCTTTTTTTTATAATGATGTCACTGTACTTCACATGTTTAACATGTCTACTTTGTGTTCTAGACTTCGACACTTCGAGACTTTTTACATAAATTAATTCATAACGTCATCGATTCTCCCAGTCTCCTTAATAATGTTTGTATCTATGTGCCAAGTAAACAGGCGCGTTCTTGTCTGACTTTTTACCCTTCTGTGCATTTTAGTTCTGGCCCTCTGCGTTGTATTCAATGTAACTGTAATGCCTCCTCCCATGATATTTTTTTGCCCTATGATGTGTTTAAATGTGAATTGTCTAGCTTGGTGCATTAGACAGTTGGTTCCTGATTGTTGATTCTTTTCTTACGTTGCTGTATTTTCTACTTGAATGCTTACAGTGCACTATGTAGTAGAATTTTCCTTCGATGGACACTTCTTTTAAATAAATAAATGAATTGCATCATTTAACCATTACAGATGTGTGCATATGCTGTGAACTATCGCTCGGAGCCATATGATGGACACAAAACGAATATCGGGTTTACGACTGTACATTAATGCTCTTAATCGACAATAACCTCTTTTTTCTTCAAGCAAGTATGTAACAGTGAGAAAGAAACACGAAAAAATGTCTTAAATATACGCGAATTTCAAACCTGCTGAGTGAGAGGGGTATGGGCCTGACGATTGCATTGCTGAATTTAGGGCGCTCTCATCGGCGAAATCCTCCCAGGAAATGGCTTTAATCTGCGCGAACTTTATTGAGCGTCCCATTTATATTCTCCGTGCTGTTTCTGCGACGTACGTTTGATAGCACCGTGTGTGGGGGATATCTTTAAAAGTTACGCTTAAATGGAGGTTCTCGCATTTCGTCCATCGTTGAACTTTGCAGATACGGCTGCGAACCCTTCGGGCTGCGATAGCTGAGCACATGCCCTAGGGGACAGAACGTGTAACCTTTATGGGCAGAGCTACGGACAGGAGCTCTAAATATTTGTCTCGCAAAATGCCGTATAGATCTTCTCGTGTTTCTGGAGGACCTGCAACGCATTGACCTCCGACGCAGGGCAACCTGAGTAATCAGAACCACGTTAATCAGAACTGCACTGTATTTTTTGTAACTGTCACTGTCACTCTTTGTTGAATTAAACTGCATTGGAAAAAGAAAAATATGGAGATTTGGCTTCATCAACATAATAATAATAATAATAATAATAATTGGGAGTAGGTTAACACGTAAGGTGAGTCTATCAACGTAGATGTTGGCTACTCAATAACATTTATACTATGCACGCTGCATGCTAATGAAGGTAGTGAAGTAGAAAAAAGAAAACAGTTCAGAAATGGATGTGTCTTCGACGACGAACTGACCGACCCAAGATCACTTAGGTGTAACTTCGTTGTTGGGAACGATGACGGTGGTGTTTTCTCCTAGTCTACGGCAGCTCCCACGGTTTCACAGAAAGAATTAAATTTAACGTTTTTATAAAATGTTTGCTAGGGCGATCAGAACTTTTCACATTGAAAATACTAAGCTGCCCCTCGAAAAAGCGGAGTATTGAAAATAACGAAACGGGAATTGAAATTAATTCACAGAAAGTATTTCTTTTTATTTATGTGAATTGATGCTCTTAGGCCCGGTTTCACCGACGTTATAGTTAACTTTGAACCGAGATCAAGGGTTGCTAAAACTTGAAGTTAACACCCAAATCTTTTTTACATAGGTTAGTTGGTCACGTGATGAATGTTAACGCGATGAATGCTTCAGTGGCAAAAACTCCATTTAGTGAAGCAGAGTTAAGCGTTAAATTCAAGTTAAGGGACCGTTGATCTCGGTTCAAACGTTAATCGGCGTTGGTGAAACCGGGCCTTAGAATACCAAAACATGCATGAATCGATACGAACCAAACTTTTCACTTTAGACATCTACCGCGTTGTTGTTGTCTGCCAAGACAAGCTGCCCTTATCATGGAATGACGAAGGAACGGCGCCCGCACACACGCTTGGTTTTCCGACTCCATTATTTATGTTTATCGAAAAATACGACGTTGTTTCGAGCGGAGGACTATGCTCAAAAGGGCGCAAGACGATTATGCTCGTTAACGCGATTTTGCTTTTTCTCGTCGAGATAACGCACGCGCGTTACATTCTTATGACCAAACGTTCGGTATAAGATTATCCCTTTGGTTACTCTTTCGTTAATACTTCTTCGTTTCTCTTTGGGATACGCGTTCTACCTCAACGTGAATCCATGCTTTAGAGACTGCTCCACAGTGGGTGGTGTGGTGTGACAATTACTATGACTTGGCTTGGCTTGGCTGTGGCCTGTCAAACTTCCGCTTCCTGTATTGGTATTTGTTCTCACAATCAATAGTATACCGCTGTAAGACAGGCAGGCAGTCTTCAATGATAACTAAAATCAAAGGGCCATTGAACTATGGTGCCTCAATACTAGCGCCCTCTGCAGAGGGCGCTAGCGCCTTGGATACTAGCGCCTGGATAGCGCCAGGATAGCGCCCTCTACAGAGGGCACTAGTGTTCAGGCACACTCAGAGCCGTGTATGCCAAAGGGAGTCTGGCCATTAATGGGACCTGCCTATACCTGGAGCTCCACCCACTTTTTGAGCTCTCTGGCCAATCACGAGGCAGAATACAGTTCGCTATTAATCCCTGGCTATCCAAGCTATAAATTACCTCTATTCACTGGGTGCCGACATTTTCGGGAAACTGGATTGGATTGGATTGAATAGGATATTCCCTAACGACCAAGCAATATAATGGATTTTGCGTCCACTTTTAACGGCGCCATCTGGACGGAGAGGGGCATGTCGGGAAGACGCAGAATAGCAGAAGGGCAGAAGTAGCAGAACACCGTGTAGCAGAAGCAGAAGTGTATGCTAGCAGAACTGATTGGCTGGTAGAACCGCTAGTAGGAACAGACTGCCAGTATTATACGTAATTTAGCTATAAAACATAACACGATTGAATCAAGCTTGGGTAAAGGTGCGTACATGAATAAAAGTATGTCATAAAATTCAAATGTTCGGCAATCCGTAGCGTTTTTCTTGCAATTTGCCTGTGGTTGCTGTCGTTACTAGGCCTAACAAGGACGACGAAACATGTTATTTTCAGGTAAACATTGACACTGGAGCGTAATTTAAAGGTGAGTTGCAAGATAATTGCAACAGAATGTACACTTGCGGAATAAAATTGACGTAATTTGTGAAAAAAATTGGTCATGAAATCCTCGCTTCGCCGTTCCAAGCTACGCCGCCATTTTCGGGAAAATTTTGGTGTCATGGCGGCCCGCATAGAAAACAGCAGCCAATGAAAAAAGCTCAATTTGATTGACTGGTCGAGTCTCTTTTTTAGGCTCCTCCTAATGGCCAGACTCCCTTTGGCATACACGGCACTGGGCACACCGCATTGAACATGCGCGTAGCTCCACCCAGCGTGTACCGTGTGAACTTCCCAAAAAGCATTGGATCCAATGCTTCCTCTCAAGTTCGCACGTTGCACACTTGATGGCGCTATGTACGTGTTAAATGGCCGTTGCTTTCAATGATAATTGAAGATTGCTAATGTGTGACAGGGGGATATATATATATATTAGATGACAACAAACAAAAAGAAAAAACAAAAAACAAAACAAGACGACAGGGAAAGAGTGCATCTCAAAGGGTGAAGCATTCCATGTCGCATCGTCGCCGGGTATTTGATGTTCTTGTTGTTGTCTCTCGAATGAACGCACCACTGCGGCATCTATAGGAAAACTGCCGCATATTGCACGAGGCTAAGTCAGGAACGTGCCTTTCAAGTGCCGGTTGACGCCAGTGAGCGATTGTCGCCTGCTGCAACACGACGAACATACTGTCGGAAAAGCACGCCTTTAAATTGCACACCACGACATTGCGTTTCGGAATGTGGATATTACAATTCAGCCCAAGAAAGTCTATTTCCTCTCTTCAAGAGCAGTGGATGCCAGCGACGCAACGGCCAAGCCCATTGAAACCCATTGAAAGTTGCCGACTAGTATTTCGTGAGCTCCCACAGCTGGAAGAGAGATGTCAAAGATTCCAGGGTACGCATGGTTTCCAAACGGAATCACCCTTTGTGATCCTTCAAGACAAGGGCTGTAATTACGCATTAATACGTTTAGTGTTTAGATGGCCAGCAGCTCCGTACAAGGCACGGGCTTCAACCGCGCAGCAGTATAGGCTGGTATATGGACGGTTCCTTAATTAAGACTCGCCCGTCTCGACGCTGGAGCTCACAGTGTCCCGCAACGCAGCACAGCGCAGCAATGCCGGCTCCCTGCTCCAGGATGCCCCTGGATGTCGCCCAATGGAACTTGTTTGCTGGCAGACTTCAGATATTCAAAGAAGCAACGTCTAGGACATATCACATTATCTGCTACATCCCTACGGACGTACCTACGCGGTAGTAGGCCCTATAAAGGTACAGCTCTGAATGACATCGGGATCGCTAGGCCCCTTAATGGTCCTGTTCATATAAACGAGCACCTTTGCCCTGCGTTGAGGCTACTCATGGGTAAGGCGGTATCTAGACGGAAACAACAAGGATGTAAGTACAGTTGGATAAGTCGAGGGAGAGTGTTTGTGCGGAAAGACGAGTCCAGTTCTGCTATAGAAATTGCGTGTGATGATGATTTGTTGCGAATTGCATGAGTGACAAGACGTCACCGTTCTTTTTCATTGTCTGTTCTTAAGTACATTCTGAATCTATTGTACCCATTGATAATCTTCGGGAACGGTTGCCTGCTGGGAATAGTGTAAAATGTTTTCATGTAAATACACAGTGTTTAAAAAACAAACATGATAGACTTAATATTTTGTTCAACGATGTTGGTTTCTCATTTGACTGCATTATGTTATATGAAACATGATGTGAACAAGGAGATGAATTTCACTTAGATACTTTTGATGCATTTTATTTGAATCGGAAGTGTAGACGTTGAGGTGGAGTAGCAATTTTGACGCAGAAATACCTAAACTCTCTATCTATTAGCGAGTTTACTATGTCTACTGATGACATAGAACTTATCACAGTTAATTCCGAAAAACATTTCTTTTCGACATTATATCGACCACCGCACGGGGATATTTCGAATTTCTTGGATTATTTGGAGAAATACTTATCTTTTATCAATGAAAATGGTCATCACCTGTATCTCGGGGGAGATTTTAATATAAATTTAATGAGCAGTAATACTCCACAACAAAACCTTAGTAGATTGCTGGAATCTAATTTATGCGTTAACGTTATATCCCATCCAACTCGCATTAACGTTTCGTCGTCATCGCTTATTGATCTATTTGTCACGAATAATGATCAAATGAACATCCCAGCTGGTGTTATGGCCTGTGACATAGCAGATCACCTACCGATATTTATGTTCGTGGATCTTTGTGTACCTGTTAGTAGAAATGCAAAGCGAAATGTGTATTCTTCTCAACCAATTACTCAAGATGGTCAAAGCAACTTCAGAAGATCCATCGAAGAAATCAATTGGGATTTCTTATATTCTTCTCTTGATGTAAATGTAGTTTATGATGGCTTTCTCAGCCTGTTAAAGGGAGCATATGAAAGGAGTTTTCCAGTAATAACAACAACAAAAAAAAAAAAAAAAAAAAAAAGAAAAGAACGCTGCCGAAGAGCTTGTAAACCATGAATGACAACAGAAATAATTAGTATGATCTCTAAACCTAACAAATTATTTCACACGTTCCTTAAATCTCGAAGGCAGAAGGTGTAGGAATTTTACGAACAAGCTGGTACGCCAAACTAAAGAACGATATTATAATTCGCTGTTCGACTCGACATGTGATATCCGAACGGTATGGCGTAATCTTAATCGTGTTATGAATCGTTCTGTGGGAGATCACTCAACTGATGAGCTTGCGATTAATGGTGAAACACTCACTGGTAAAATATTGGCAGACGCCTTTAATCAACATTTTAGTAATATAGGGCCTAGTGCTGTGCACTCACAGCCCCCTGAATCGTGTCAGTTCATAACGACAAATTCAGTCTATTTTTTTCCAACATCTGAACCTGAAGTGATGTCCGTATTTGCCAATATGAAAAATTCTAAAAGCTCTGACATTGATGGGCTTCAAATCCTACCTATCAAGTATGTGCTAGACTTAATCACCCCCCACTTGGTTTATATTTACAACTTAGCCTTGTCGTCGGGCGCGTTTCCTTCCCGGCTGAAGAATGCGAAGGTGGTCGCAGTTTTTAAAGGAGGTGACAGAAATATCTTATCTAATTATCGGCCGATAGCAGTCCTTCCCGTATTATCAAAACGTCTGGAAAGCATCGTATTGAATAGGCTAATATCAATTTTTGCTAAACACAACATAATATCTAATTCCCAACACGGTTTTCGTAAAATGCGATCTACAGAAACTGCGCTATTAACTATTAAGGAGCAAATCCTGTTGGATTTTGAGTGTAAGAATATAACATTAGGTATTTTTCTTGGTCTAAGTAAGGCTTTTGATATGCTGAACCATGGCATCCTTTGGCGCATTATGGCCTTTGTAGCAGATGCGCCAATAAAACCCGAATCAAAATCATGACATCCTTTCTTGTAAATTTCAGAATTATGGTATACGTGGAACTCCATTACTTGCTCATTATATCATATCTCCAAGGCCGGAAGCAAAATGTAGCTATAGGGCAATTTATTTCAGACCCTACGGATATCAAAACTGGCGTCCCCCATGGTAGTATCCTTGGGCCACTGTTATTTAACGTGTATTTAAATGGCATAGTCCATACTTGTAAATATGCTAAACTGGTTATTTATGCAGATGACACCACTCTGTTGTTCTCTGGCCAAAATGCTGACTCCCTTATAACTATGGCAAACGAAGATCTGTATAATCTTTACCAATGGACGGCAAACAATTCACTTAAGATTAACACAGGTAAAACCAAGGCAATTCTATTTAGGCCTAAAAATGGGTGGTGATAACATAGAATTTGTTAATAGCCAAAAGTTACTCAGTGTTTATTTTCAGAGCAACATCACCTGGGACGATCACGTTGAGCACATAAAACGTAAAATATCTAAATCTGTAGGAGTCCTCTGCAGAAATCGCTACATATATTACCTACTAAGATAAAGTTAATGGTCTATAATGCTTTAATTCATTCGTACTTAAATTACTGCACCCTAATTTGGGGGACAACGACACATAGTAATTTACACTCTATATTAAGGTTACAGAAAAAGAGCTTTAGGAGTATAGCTCAATTATCGTCTCTAGACCCTGTAGACAGTCTGCTCACCAAGTTTGATATCATACCTGCTCCGAAGTTATACCATTATCGACCACTTAATGCTGTGAAAACTCATAATAACGCTTTTCTTAACTTATTAAAGCTCACAGCCCCCTCCTCCAGTGCTAACACACGTCACAAAGACACCTGGAAAATTCCGTTCTCAAGAACGAACTATGGTAATAAAAAACTATCCTCTCAAGCGCCTGTAATTTTAAATAAATTCCAAATCTATGCAAAAACTTCCAACAAACAGATTCGTCAAATGTTACTTGTCAAAGTGTGTCTGATTATGTTACTACTGTTCCACTTGCGTTGGTCATTAGTGTTGATAGAATGAATTTGATATGTGACATAGTGAACATTGCCTTGTGTGTGTTTATCTTTTAAAACTTTCACGGTCAGAGTGGGAACCCAGAGCCTTGTCTAGCTGCTTCTTGCAGTTTTTTGCACTGGGCCGCTCACATTGTACTTGCTACAATATGAAATAAAGTTTCAATTCAATTCAATTCTAGTGTAAAAAGTAGCGCATGCGCTAGCTGGCTTCGTGCTATTTTAGGTTTAAGGATTGACCAGGTTTTTAGGATGACAGGCGATGGGGACAGCAGATGGATAAAACTTTTGAGTTTGCGCAAGCAGCAGATGGTGGTGTTAGCGAAAACAAATAAAATAAAATGGAGAGCTTGAGTTCATCACACGACGAATTCGGCTACACCCATATACAGACCAAGCAGAAATAAAGCAAGCAGCAGGAATTCGCCACTGAGACTTTATGTACCGATTTTCTCTAACCAACCCTCGCAGAAAGGAGTTTCAGTTCCTTCAGTTGTTTTTGCTTGCTAGCATTAGAAAAAGAAGAAAAAAAAAGTCACTCGCAGTCATTCTCCAATCGTGCATATCTTACTTTCATGTAATTCAATGGACTGAATCCTTTTCATTCGCCCTTACGAACATTTACCTTATAGTGACTCCGCGCAATACAAATAAAGAAGCTTGTTCAAGTAATCTTAGAGTCTTTCACAGGAATGCGATTCTGGTTTTGTTCTTGAGTTCTCCTTTGAACGTCTCGTCCCTCTTCATTTTGCTAGACTAGTGAGGCTGACAACAGCCCATCCTCCGCGGACACCTTTGGAATGTTCGTGTAATCTGGTACTCGGAAACGCAAAGTTCTGCGCTACGGCTTCTTCCAAAGAACGACCTTAATTTCGGGAAGTATTTACTTATGTGTTTTGAAAGAACGCCTAGTTTGACTTCTGGGTTGTATTGGTTGCGATGAATGTTTCGTGGGTTACCTTTACCGCGAGAACCTTTCATCTGCATGGAAACTTAGTACTCTAAATAATCTTCAGGTACTTCCTTTGCAATTGCGGAAAGACTACCTAGCATAGAAAGGCGACGCAAGTTATCTGAGTTTCCGCAGATGATTTGTGTCCTAGCATCAACCCATATTTGAATAAAATCAAAAGCGGACAGCACCTGAAGAGCTTCAATCTGCCTTGCAGGGTGACAAAGTACGCGAAAAAGGAACGAAAGAATGAAAGGAGACCAATTTTCGTTCTCAAGGAGGCCATTTCCAACCAAATAATTGCTTTGTTGGTAGCACCCCATGACATCAACATTAATAATTTAATTGTTGTAGTTGTTGCGCTTTTCTGGCAAGCAACTTGCAACCGTGGACCTATACTAATGTAGGTGTGAGCGGAAGCGCACAGAAACACGTTTTGACCACAACCGACTCAAACTCATGTCTCTGTGTCTTGCGTGTGTGTTTGTGTCTGTGTGTTTATTTATTGATATTGAGCTTCTCCACTAGCCCTCCAGCATTTTCGCCTTACTACTATGCTCCGTCTACGTGCTGGGAAGCCCAATTGCTATTGAGCTAATCCAGATTCCCTTCGATACTCCGAGACAATTCAAGAGCTGCAGTCTCAGAGGTGTACCTACGCCAGTGAAGAATGTAGTCCGCACTTTGAGTGTGGGGCATAGAAGAATTGGCGGACGCAACGCAGACGTGGAAACTGATTGACATGCTTTGTTGATTGATTGGTGATTGAGATATAAAAATGTGAAGATGTGAGAGCCGTCAAAACATGCTTTGTTAATGCAAATATTTTACGTGTTTACTTTGAAAGCATGCAAATATGCTCTAAGTACATCGTCTGCGGCAGGCGGTTTACGTCACATGATCAGTGTGCAAGCAGCATGCGGGCGGACTATGTTTCGACGCGGAGGCGGCATGCGTCCGCTGAAGCCAATCACGGACGCGTTTAGATTTGTGGACAGATGATGACCTGTAGAGGTTGACTTGTCCCGAGGTATAGCTAATTTGATTCGACGACCACTTTACACGTACATCTGTTGTGTAATCAGTGCACGTTTTTAACAACTTTTAACGCTTTACCGGCCAGTGAACACCCTATGTTCAAAGTTCGTTGAAGCATGGCCACCAGCGAACCTTGCCCATGCCACGACGTGCCTCCCAGAAATTACGGTAGCGAGGTACGGTTCCTGCCTTGAGACACAACATGGCCCTTTTTCACAGATCCGTCTGCTTTTTCACATACGCGTAGCATCCTAGCGGCTCTCCAGCGAACCACGCTGGGATCGCGTCAAAACAAATCCACGTGGGTAGCACAAAGGACCAAAACCGGTCCGGAGTGGGGACCGACGAGCTGGCGCCGTTCGTGCGGTCTCCCAATGGTGCCCAGTTCTGTCGTCCCCATACTGCGCCATCTAATGAAGACGGATATAACCCTCTCGGGCGCCTCAAGGTCATGCGGATGCGCATAAGCTGTTGTGAAAAAGGTCCATTAAGTTGGTATTTTCGAAACCCCAGCAAGATCAGAAGGTGTTCACGTGGTGGTGACGATCGCAGCTTGCCGTTGTTCGCCTCGTGTTCCAAGAACAAAGTAAAGCCAATCGCGTTATTGCTTTGAAGACGATGCGACGAATTCAATATCTTCCTTTTATGTATATACTTCTTCGAGAATATATATATATATTCAAAAACAAGTTCAAGATGATGTCACTACGTGATCTATGACTTCACGGCTTCCTTTATCGTACCGTCTTCGTATACATCATTTCCCCTTCATTTATTGTTGTTGTTGCCTTCGTATAGCATGCTCACCACGATCTAGTAGCGCTCCCTAATATAAGTAATTATACTGCCCTTATTGAAATTATGATGGCTTCTATACGTTTGCATCGTGACTGTACACCTGCAACTCAGTAAACTCCATGTGCTTGAACGTTTATTATAGTTGGAATGTTTAGTTCTGTGGTGCTCTCTGTACCTCGTCCTCATAGCACGAATGAACTAGATAACAGATTGTTGATACATTGTGCGCCATTCTCCTGCTCAAAGGCTGTATATGAACGCTATAGACAGCACAATTTGCAATATAATAAAAATTTCGCATTGATACGTCCATTTTGAATTGTGAGACTGTGTGCATAAATACTCGTAGTTATTGAGGAAGTTTATTAAGCGCCCGTCAACACTATTACGCTTACTTTCAAGTTTCCAACAAAAATGCTCCAATTTACATACGTATAGATCTTAGCGGAGTGAAGTACGACTACCAAGAGCATTGTCCGCATGGTATTCATGGTTCCTTTGGGATGAGTAACCGAAAACAAGTTCGTTTCGCTACTTTCGCAGGCCACACTCGTGACAGAAACGCGGTGCACATCGAGCACGGGCACTTTATGTTGATATCATTTCTACGACACATAACACCCTCGAGATGTTCCATTTGAATAAGTAAATGAGTCCGGTCGACCTTATTCTGGCATCAAATTACAGGAGGCAATTTCACGCTTATTTGTATTGCGTTTCATTTTCACATATCGCCGTTCCCCAAGCCATGCCATTTCCTTTACCGCCTTCAGGATCATAATTCGAATGACCTCCCGAGTGCATAATATTGACAGTGCTCATATTGGACTGAATACAATTTTGGAGATGATATGCATTGCAAATGAGAGTGCTCAGCCAATCCCACTGTTCTCGAATGTGCCACATCGAAATAAAATGAAGAAACGTGCGGCCACATTTTAATGCAGATACAAAACAGAACGAAGAAGAGGCAGCTGTCAGAGCGTTAGCCAAACTATCTTATCCATTCGGAACTCCGAGCGGCGCAACTTTTCTGAGTCTCTGATTGGATAAAGTTATCCAGTCAGAGACGGTACTTGTAAGAGACGGTAACACTTGTAAAAAATACGGTCTAAACAGCTTTTACAAAGTTCTTCGTAAAAGCTATTTAGATAGTGGTGTTTACAAGTTAATAAACAGATATTTTCTGTCTCTCCTGATGTGATCATTATTTTGTTTGTCTAGACTATATGTAAACTACCTGTGAGTCTAATAACGATGTCTGATAATTAAGCATCCCCCACGGAACTCCATAATGTATCGAATCTTCCCATTTCCTGATCTCATTCGTGAACGGTGCATCTTGTGAACCCGTTCAATCGTAGCAAGAAACTTACCTTTGAATAATTCTATATTCCAGAGATGCAACAGAAATAGGCTGCTTTGTCGCTACAGCTGCAAAGCAGCAATTGCCCTGTCAGGAAGTTTAGAAAATACATATAGGGAATTTGAATTGACTCTATGCATGTGTCAATGTGTGTTGCTATAGTTTTCCTCATTTTATGCCACGGGAGTGTTTTACGAGAAGTTTAACACATCAATTCGTGCTACATATTTCTGTTGGACTTGGGATAAATACATGACTAAAGTAAAATAGTTATCTATTGACACATCGCGCAGAAAACGCACTCCAAACTAGCAGTGACTTCTTTTGTTCGCCTATAGAAACACATGTGGATATAAAATAGGTTTCGGACCCTTTTGTTATGTGCATTCCTCAAACCAGCTTTCCAAAACGGCCTTGCAACGCAATTGCAAAAAAACGCCGTCTGTTTGTCACGTCTACTCACGGCGACATATGTAACAACAACAACAACCTTTCATGTTTTAGTGCACACAGTGTACATCGTCATCGTCGTCAATATTTTACGTGTTGTTGCATCCGCGTTTTCTTGCTTCCCTTTCGCCTGTATTCTGTATACGGGAAGAGAACGCAGGGGCTCTTTCCTAAAATATGTATTGGGTTGAACTGCGACTATCTGATGCGCCGGTCATCAGATAGGCTCCCGGGGTCCTAGCGCGCAATACTTCAGTAATATGCCTCAAAGTCATCGGCGTGTGATGCTGCAATATTAATCACGGGTGAGTCTTTCTCGCAGCATCTCCCATTAAGCGTTCTCAAACATTGTGGACGAGCTCATATGTCGCAGCCTAACCAGATGCGATGAAAATCTAAAAGCAGGCCACGTGCCGTTCACAACAGAGAGGGTTGTGGAGGGCTAAACTGTATTTCGTATGTGTTCGCGACAAAGAAAGAAAAAGTAAAATCACTGCTTGCACGCACATAATACTCTCATTTCACGGAAGGCTCGCAGAGAAACACATACCTCCCAAGCAGCACAATGTACTGAAAGTCGAGTGCAATAGGGGTGGCCGGTATGTGTCTTATCAATTTTCTCTATGTTAACAAGTCTGTTCAAGGCCGTCCACCTACCCGTCCACCCCTATTGCACTCGACTTTTAGTACATTGTGCTGGGCTCGGACACACACAACACATACTAATGGGCGTGACAATCTTTCACGCACACAGTTTGTCCGAGACGCGTTGATTCATCCCGTTGTCCTCCCCTCCCTTTTTTTCTTTGTTCTAACAAATATATCCCCCCCCCCCCCCCCCCCCCGAGAAGCAACAGCAAGAAATCTCACTTCTAGGAAGTAACCCATCCCTACAAATTTGCGGCTTACGCTGTCACCATTGTGCTTAAAGTCACCTGCCTGTTGTCAGTCTACCTTGATCACAGACTTGCAACTTACGCAAACGGGAGACACTTCGCTCTTCTTCCGACGTGGGTCAGACAGGGAAACGTGTCTCGGTAAAGCACGGAATAGACAGGTAATATAAGGTTAAAAAAGAAGATAAAAAATCGTGATCACAACGGTTCTCACTCGTGCCCGGGGGACAGCCGGATTGTGCGGTTTCTGGACAGCTTCTGTTCGCTACCTGAGCGTGGCATTGCGAGGTGTCAATATGGAGTAACCAGTGTTTACGATCAATTGTTGGAGTAACCGATAAATGTTACTTCAACGTGGAGTAACCGGTGGGCAGCTGTCTTAATTGATTCGATTCAGGTGCAGCATGCTTAGCTGGTACACGTCACACCAGGCACAGGTATACGTACACGCCTTGTGCTGTCTGTAAATTGAGCCTGAAATGGGTAATGTGTTCCTCCTTGTGACTTTCCTCTTTTTCCTTTTAAGGGAGTACTTTGTTTCGCAGGTATTAAGCTGAAGTCAAACCTGGAACCCCCGCACACACATACATTGGATGGTGATGATGAGGTGGGCGATTCACCGCCGTCGTGGCGGTACACTGCCCTATTGCTTTTTGGGAACGGATGAGGGAATGATGATGGAAAGTGTACTTTTAAAGGTCTGTCGCCAGATCGGTGGAGCGTAATAACTGCGCCAGAACACGAATGCCTCGCATCTGGTGGGTTGCGCTCGACCACGGCCCGAGCATCTTGGCGAGGTCGAACGGCAGTTGGTCGGTACGTCGCAGACCAGTTCCCATGAGTATAGTATACGCTCTTGCTGATGCTGTCCACAAGCCAGGATGATGTGGCGGTGGTCGCTGTGCACTCCACAGGTGGGGCAGTGGGAAGACGAGGTAGAGCCGAGATGGTGTTTTAAGGTGGAGTATTGTTCAGCCTCATGCGGTGGAAAAGTGCTACAAAGGGGCGCGGTAGAGTCGCGGAGGAAGTTTACGAGAAAGCGTTCGGTCTACAACAGAGAAAGGAGAGTGGGCCACGTCGTGTTGCCATTGGACCTGCTTCTTGGGGACGGTGAGGGTCGAAAGGAGGAGTCCACGGTAGCCTGAAGATTGCATTATCGGGGAAAGAGCAGCATGCTGATGGGCGCTCAAAGAGGATCAGTCTGCTTCTTCATTATCGCTAATGGCGACATGTTCGGGGATTCACTGCAGTGCGCGACAGTGTGCCCTGCAGCTGCCGCCTTCTTGTAAGCTTGCAGGATGTCAGAGAACACAGGACTGAAGGAGCTGGGTAACCCCAAATTGACCCGTCAAACTGGAGCGTGGATCTTGAATCCCCCCCCCCCCACACACACACAGACACACAAAAGAGAGAGAGAGAGAGAAACTCCGAGTGTGAACCTAAGCTAGCGAACCGTGACATCTAGAAGGGAATTGCCTCAGGACGAGAGCCGCCGATATTTCGAATATCGACGTCTCTCGTCCTGAGGCAATTCCCTTCGTCCTTACCTGCCGGTTACTCCATACTTACGTATCTGCCTTACCTACCGGTTCGCTGGATTTCTACCCGTCTACCTGACATTTAGAGTGCGTTCTTGGACCCGCAATACCATTTTCCAACGTCTGACATGTGCGTTACGCGCCGTATTAGAGAAATGAGATTTGAGAGTGGAAAGGGAATGTTTGTCTGCACCGACGATTTTAACATGTATAACATGAAGCTGCTCCTTCAGTAGCTCATGTCATCCGCTGTTTCTGGATCCGAGATTGTAGACCCTCTCGTCATGCCTATCGTGCCCCCTTTGTCCCTTCTCTGCGCTAGTGGTAGCTTTCAATGCAGGCTGGTAACGACCCCGCGTACTATCCAATGCTGTTCTATTTTGTCGCATTCTTACGCCTCGCAAAGGGAAGTGCATCTGAGCATGCAAAACGCATGCTCCTGTGTGTAGGTGCACGCTCATCTGCTCAGTGTGAGACAACGCGGCACGAGAAAAAGCATGCAGAGGAGGGGGAAATATGGAGTCATTCTCAAAGCCAAAGTGAGACAACTCGAAGTAGGCAGCAGGCAGGAACGTATTCTACGTTCATCGGGTCTTATGTGTACGACCAAGTCGTCTTCTGTATTGCGACACGTACTGATAGCCTGCGAAGCTCAGCAGGATTCTCACGGTTAAGACACTTCGCAGTATTATTGGCGCTAGAGATAAAGATTGCACAATAAAGGAGCCATGCTTTTTGTACTTTGTTCTTACCCGAACTCTTAGTCTGTCACGGAAGAGACGGTTCAAAAACCCGCGTATACACAACAACTTGACCATGTCCCAACGATATTCCATCATAATTAAACTAGTAACATATTTGGCAACAATCTTAACAACTATCATGCGAGATAAAGTATGGGATGGCAACATTGCAAGGAATAGGATGACAGCAGAGTTGGAAAGAACGGATGGCAGCAAAGCTGCAAGAAATTGGGTTACAGCAGAATTGTAGGGAATGGAATGGAATTTTCAATTCTGAATAGTGATGCCATGTGAGTCACACGAAAGCCAACATGACATCCGTTGCTATACGAAGTTAAATTCCCAGCTTCTCTTGGTTATAGCGTTCCCAGAACAGCTCCCCTTTGTAGCGTTGGAAAGCCACTTCCCTCTTATTGTTGGTTGGATGAAATGTCACCGCAACAAAGATACAAACCGCGCGAAATATGATAATTTCTGGAATCTGCACTCTCGCTGCACTCCCAACGTGTTAAGCCATTTCCATTTGCGCCGGCGCTTTTAATTAAGGGCGCTTTCAAGCGCGGGATTATTTATTGCCGTACTCAAGTTGCACTTCGTCTGCACTGTACGAGGGTAGTTATCACAGCGCACGTTGCTCACGGAATCTGGAGGAGTAATTCCATTAAGAAAGGATGTTTCCCCTCAAAACACGAAGTCGGTCTCTTTCGTGGAATGTGCTAGGCCACCATGGATTTATGTTCGTAGTTTCATTCAAGTGCTTCCTCTCAGGCTCCCTCTGGTACCACAGCAAACGAAGATATTCAACCTGGCTTGGGTCCGTAATGTGCGTTGAATGATATGTACAATCCTTGGTAGTAGACGGGGGGGGGGGGGGGTTATCGAGGGCTGGAGAGAGGACGATGGAGCCTCGAGGCACGGGGCCCGACTGTAGCTAGCACCAGGAGACGCGAGGAAGGGGGCCAGGGCAGGACTCATTCGGATGATGATGATGATGATGATAGAAAAAAAATTGAGATGTGAACCCGCTCACCGTGGGACAAGCTCCAGGTCTAGTAGAGAAAAAAAGTCATCCCCGGGGCCTGTAATTTCTCTCGCTCTTTTTTCGCCTAATTTAGCTCTTTTCGCTTTGTTGGTTCGATCTATATGAGTAGAAAATACGACTCGTGCTCCGAGTGATGGCAGTATATTTTTGCTCTCACTACTTTGCCCTACACGTGAGGTAGTTGCAAGAAAAGAATCTTTGTGCGGAGCGCCGCAGTCCTCTCAGCCCATGCGTGAAATGTACGTCCACTAGGTGCCAGCACGTCAAATACAAATGCACATTGTCGGGACGCAGGACCTTTCGACATTGTTAAACCTTTGGGTTGTTCGTCAGCGCAGAACCACGTGGGTGTGCTGCAAAGACTGGTTAGATGACCTGACTGACTGCCATTTTGGGACTTTCCCATGTTTAAGTCCACGCGGAAACATGGCAAGTGATCTCATCTGCCAGTCTGGACAGGAAGAGCGCTCGTCTATCCAATATTACACACATCCCCCCCAACCCTACTTGAGTTTTCGCCATCCCCTGCTGTTTCGTCTTTGATTCTCATTATCTCCTAGTTGTTATAAACTAGGAGCATTCGGGTAGCCACTCCCACCTCGTCGCAACTCACGTCCCCGATTTTTTCTTTCTTTTCTAATCATCATCATCATCACCATCATCATTCATGATATACGAGAGTGCAATAACGACAAAGACAAACAGATAAGGACCCGACAAGCACTCACTTTCAATTTGGCCAACCATTCCAACCAACGAGCCGAATCACTAAGAGGGGGGGGGGATATGTTTATAAAGAAAAAGAAAGGAAAGCGAATCACTAGCTTTATCACCAACATCATGCCGAATAAGTAATCTCCTTCTTTTGGAACAGCACACCTTTTTTGGATGCAATCGACTCTATATGTCTCTTTGCCTGTGCTCGATGTAACGAGAGGAATTACCTTCACTTCGCGTTGATTGTACTTGAGATAGACACTCCAAATAAGACTTAAAGTGGCAATATTGGGAAGCACTCAGAGCATCGCGCTCGTGTAATGGTTCCCTCGCGCAGATGCTTGCACCGTTTAGATTACAGCACGACGGCTTCTATTACGGCAGGGTTATCGTGCCACTAGAGAGTTTTAGTGCATCGTACGCTATCGACTTTGCGTACGTAAGGTATAGCGTTGGAGGTTCTGCGCCCGCGCAAAGCATAAAGAGAGCTTCGCGCATATTGCGCGGAACCACCACGCTGTCTCTTTCGTATGCGCAAACCGATCGCGTACGATGCACTGAAACTCACTATTATTTGTAAACTACGCAACCGGACAGCAAAACGTAAGCGAGTTTAGCTGTTGAATACTTCCTGCTGCACTGCTATATTAGCCATGTAGTTCCACTGTTTTCATGCCTTGCCTGAACTTTGCTACGTACTCACCATAATGATCCGTGCTCGTTCAGCTGTGCTTCTTCTGCTTGTCGAGGTTATTTCCAGCACAAAACATAGATGCAGAAAGAAAACAACAACAACATAGAACATAGTTATTTATGAAACCACTCAGTTTACTGGAGCTAGCCCCATTGTGTATGAAGACAGCGACTCCATGGGGAAGCAATGCAATTACCTTCTGCGAGTCTGGTAAATTTTATGTTCAAGCCTGTCGTGTCGTCGGTTTTAGATATGATCGTCCCAAAACATACTTTCTCGTTTCTTGTTCTGCGCAAATAATACCGCGAACCGCTTCCTTTGTCCCTTTTCGCACATAGAACCCTTTCAGGCAATTTCGCTAAACTACCGAACTAAAACAGATCACCGCCGGTCTAAGTGCACTGACGGAGTATTGGAAGAGATGAGCCATGTTATCCTATGCCACTCAACGGTATTACAAGGACAACCGGCGGAAGAGTAAGAAAGAGGGAAAGAAAGGGAAAGAACAGAGAGAGCAGAAGAGAGCGAGTTAAGAGAAAGAAATATAATTGTGAAACGAGAGAAAGGTAATTCACTAATCTAAGAACACTAATAGAAAGAGAGAAAAAAAAATAGAATTTAAATTTAAACAGCAAACGTTAGGACAACAAGGGGAAACGCAACGACAAGGGGAAAGAATAACCAAGAACACTAACTAATAGAAGAAAAAAAACTAGAAGTAACTAACACTAAATTAACTAAGTAAAAAAGAAATGAAAATGAACCGGGGGCACCCTACTGTTGAATGTTATGTCAACATTCTATGTCAACAAAGAAGATGAAGTCAAGGTCGCTTACCACGCGACAGAATCACGTTCATTCTTAGGTCAACCTTCATAGAATAAACAGCCCATCTTCATCCTTCCTCTCTGTCCCGTCGTATCTTCTAACATGGTGCCGCGACCAGGATCGTCGAAGTGATCGGATTGGAACCGAAGATTATAGTGCAGAGAGCGACGGACTGTACATCGAGATGGAGAAGCCACAACTTCTGAAGAAACGTAAAGCCCTGCGTGCACAGGTAACTGCCTTACTGAACGATATCGAGCGGCGCATGACAAGCGAGGAACGCGACGCGACTGATTTCAAGGAACGGATGGAACGTCCGAACAGCCTCAATGCGATACTTAGGGATGTTGACAGTCAAATCGAACCTCTTCTTACTGAAGACGAATTTGAAGATGAATATACGAAACAAACCGAATATCAAGATCGCATTGGTACTACAACATTCAAGGCAAAGGAGTTCCTGTTGGCAAAGGGAAGTGTTTCGTCGGCAGTCATAAGAACGAATAACGACAAGGTACGTGTCACGAATACCGATAACGACGATGTCACGCTTCCGCCACAGGCTCCAGCGAGAGCGCGGCACAATGCAGTTCGGCTTCCTAAATTAGACTTGATGAAATTTGACGGAAGTAGGCAGCAATGGCAATTGTTTTGGAGTCAGTACGAGTCTGCCATACACGACAACGCAAATTTGTCGTCTAGCGATAAGAAGAGCTACCTTATGGCAGCCCTGCAAGGGGAGGCAGCGAGTGCCGTAAAAGGTCTTCAGTTGACTTCTGGCACATACGACAATGTAATTGCTATTTTGCGTGATCGTTTTGGAAACGAAAATCTTCTCATTCAAGAACATCTTCAAAGTCTCGCCGACATACAACCTGTACGATCAAGCCGACATGTATATCTCCTACGAAAATTATACGACTCTGTACAAGCCCACATAAGAGGAGTAGAGTGCTTACATGTCACTATGGAATCGTATTGTTCCATATTGTATCCTATTTTACTCAGAGCTCTTCCTCCGGACATGGCATTGCAGTTTAATCGCACGATTGGAGACAGGTCACAACTCGCCGCTTCGGAGTCAAGGACGCCAACTGGCATGTCTTTCCATCGAGACACTTTACAGCCACTGTTAAAGTTCATTGGCAACGAAGTAAAATGTAGGGGGGAAATGGATGTACGTTTCCTTGAGTACGTTTGAGTACGTTTCCTTCCGTACGTTTCCTGGTTCAAAGAAAGAAGAGGTAAAAACGACGTGTCATCCGTTCACAAGACAACCTAATGGTCCAGTCACAGCGCTACAAAGTACAACCCAATCGGGGAAACGAGATAACTGCATATTTGGCGGTGATACAAGACATGCCACTTGAGAGTGTAAAAGTTCGAAGTCTCTCGATGAAAAGTAGAAGCTACTCGTAATTCAGCGCCGGTGCTTCCGATGCACAAAAGAAAATCACTCGGCAAAACAATGTAGGGGCCATCCAAGGTGCAGCACGTGTTCCGGCCGACGCGCATCGAGTATGTGCGATCCCACATACAAACCGCAAATCAAAGACAGTCTCGAAAACGTCAAGTCTAGTTAATCTCAAAGCAACAGTAGCCAACACAGATCATCCGAGCACCATATTACTTCAGTTTGCGACTGCTTGGTCTGGGGGCGACAGGACTGAGCGCTATACTCGCATCGTTTTCGACGGTGGCAGTCAGCGCATCTTTATTACAAAAGCTCTGTCTGACGCAGTTGGCTGCAAACGCATTCGCACGGAGGACGTCTCTATCGGAGCTTTCGGACATGATCCACGACGACCGCAGGTGCTTGATCTTGTTGAACTACATATCAGACCACAACCTACCTGTGGCTGCCAAACCGTTCGGGCTGTAGTGATGGAGAAAATATGCACCCAAATCCTGGAAATTCCCACACAGGACATAAAGGATCACATGCGTGAGTGCGGTCTACTTCTCGCTGACTCATCCGACTCTGCTGGCAGTCCAACAACAGAAATTCTGGTTGGAGCAGATTATTATTGGAATTTCGCGACTGGAAGATCCCAAAAATTACGCCAAGGAGTACAGGCCATTGAAACAACACTCGGATGGACGTTGCAAGGGCCTTGTTACGCCATGAATACTGTGAGAACGGCTAACTGCAACAGCGTCACGGTGTTACAAGTGAGCCAACTTCCGAAGAGGGAGTTAAATGACATGATGGAATGCATGTGGAATCTGGACAGTACCGACATTCGCGCGAACGATGCAGAAGACCGAGAATGTAATCCGGCAGTGGAAGATTTCGAAAAATCCATTGTATTTGAACATGGTAGGTACGTGGTAGCGCTGCCATGGAAGACAGAAGTGTCAATTGGTGACAACAAACGAATCGCCGAGAAGCGTCTCTCGCAAGTTCCTAAACGACTTATGATATCAACCGAATTAATGAAGAAATATGACGATGCGATACGAGAGTTCCTCATATCGGGTGTCGCAGAAAAGCAGCCGGCTATACATTCATCTATACAACCATCAGAGCAATTAAGTGGCGTTTCATAGCAGAGCAAGTTCCGTGGTGGGGTGGCTTCCATGAGCGGTTAATACGCTCGGTAAAAGCCGCCATTCGGAAGATCCTATCAAGGACCCTTGTAGACTTCGCCGAGATGGAAACACTGCTCAACTGAAGCGGAGGCCATAATTAACTCCAGGCCGATCACGTACATCTATAACGAACACACAGAGCCCACGCCATTGACACTGGCAGACATGATTACTGGGAAACGACTACTAGCGCAGGCTGCAACGACATCGAGCCCTCCCGAAGATGCATTGCAGGATGCTCTCCAGTCAACGGAGTTGTTGAGGAGCACATTGAGGATGCGCCAACAACGCCTTGCTTTGGTATGGGAAAGATGGCAGAAAGAATACCACAGCGAGCTTCGTTTCTGCACATCACTCAAAGGGCTTAAAAGGGACTGATGTGAGTGTCGGTGACGTTGTTTTCATTGAAGAACCGAACCGAACCTGGCTACAATGGAGAATGGGGGTCGTGGAAAAGGTTTTCCCGAGCTCTGATCAGGGTATGTCTGTTGAGGACACCATCTCGGACCACACTTAGAAGACCAGCGCAACATCTCTATAAAATTGAGTCTTCACAGCTACAACGGCCAACCGATTCTGCTTCTTCGCAGGTGGCAAGCTGTTGAATGTTATGTCAACATTCTATGTCAACAAAGAATATGAAGTCAAGGTCGCTTACCACGTGACTGTGACTCAAAGTTCCATAGCCTTTTGAAGAATTCACCCCACTTGACAACACCACGGCAAAGTGCATTACTGCATGATGATACCCGATATAACGATATAATTTAATTACTCGTCTTCGTCGAGGTTCAACTTATCGAGTCACTTTCATATGAATATATATTTGCTGGACTATCTACCGTGAATTACTCAATTTGTGTATTTCAAGAGCTTCTCTGCTTTTCTGTGCAGGTGCTATTGTGGAAGGTGACGAGGACCGCGAACAAGAGCTGGCCTTCCGTTACGCTATCGACCGCATTAACAAAAACAACGCCATTCTTCCTTCGTCCAGATTGCAGCTCCTCACTGAGCGGCTTTCTTCCGACGATCTCTTCCATGCTTCTAAGACAGGTAATAAAGCAAACATTTCCTCGAAAGCAGACGCGCACGAAACTCTCTGGCAAACGGTCACAGCTGCTGCCCAAGATAAATGGGTCCCGGCTGAAGGCACGGTCGCAAGCAAAACATGCAATCGCCCGGGCGATAAAGCGGCTTCAGAAGTGTCCCCCGGTGTATTCAGGTGAAGGGACTTTTGTCAGAGGCATTGCGGGATATTGCAAGTTTGCAAGGACTTCCTCGTGTGTAGGCACCGCTTTTCGTTCTGTTCTTAGGTTCGTCTGAAACCAGCGGCATGGCCGAGCGGGTCGCTCGTTGGAGGTAGCCAAGGTCGTGCTTAGGACTGGCAGGTGGTCGGTTCAAATCCGACTACCGGCAGTCTTCATTTGTTTTGGCTTCTTTGTGATAAGACGGTTGTTTTGTTTTCTCGATGATAAGTCGGTTGTCACCAGCATCAAGGTCAACGCGGCGCAAAGAAAGGTAAAACAGGAGGGCGGGAACAGTTCCTCCCCACCCTGCAAGTACTGTGCGCTTTTCTTTGCGACAATCAAGCAGGCGGGGCTAAAGACGAATTTTTACCTTGTTTGACCAATTTCTCCTTGTTTTTTTTCTTACAAACAAACAAACAAACGAATTTTTACTAATTTTTTTAGAGTATTTCTGTTGCGATACTGTGCATAGTTTTAGTTGGGTCTGTGGTTACCCGTGGAGGGCATCATATTTCTGTTAAGAAAAAAAGTGAGGTTCGCTTGGCAAAGCTCAATTGAAAAAAAAATTCCCCAATTAAAAATTGTCCAAAGCCTTCCTCAATGGTGGCAAAAGTTTCCAGGGGGTAATTGCCGAAAGTCCGGCAGTCCTCCGGCGAGTATGTAGCCAGTTAGAATTTTTTATCACCTTGGGTGAAACACAGGGTTGTTTGGATTTAATCCACATGAATTTTATACGGTTGATTTTTTTATTTTATCCACACAATTTAATCCGGATTTTTTCGAGTTTTTGTCCAGATGCAATGTGAAAGACAATCTAAATTCAATGCCACACGGAAAGCTCCCACTTTATTTTATTGTAGTGTTGGCTGTTTACAAAAGCCCAGGTACGTGCAACATTAACTTCTAACTTTTTTAACTTTTTAACTTGACTTTTTGAACGCTTCAGATTTAACTTTTTCCCGTTTTCTTCTACTTCTGCCCGCTCAGGGAGATGCTTTCTTCTGTTTCCTGGAGGCATTGTAACTAAGTACGACAGCTAATCCAGGCGTGTAGCATCTACACCATTCAGCCACGCGTGCATGGCACTCTACCTTTCGGAAAACAATGGAAACTCATTCAATGTTACTGGGACAGGCAAGAAAGAAACTGATGTTCTGAGGCTGGAACAACATAGAAGGGACAGATACAAACACAGGGACAGGCAGTTTCATAAACCAAAACTATGAAAGGTCACCCAAAATCAAGAAGAACAGCAAAACACATTTGTTTTTACTCTGTGTCACACTTCTAGGCTTGTCTATATTCTCCAAAAATATCCAAAAATATCCGAGTTTTATCCAAAAAGGCCCACTGAAGAGGATCTTTTTAAAAATATCCGGATTTTTTTCAACCCTGGTGAAACACCCTGTATACGTCCCACAGGAGCTCGCCTCCTGGTCGGATCAGCAGGTACCGAATAGCCCGCGCACTCAGGAAGATGTCCTTGAAGGCGCGCTGGAACGCGCTGGCGAGCAGCAACTAGCAGTGGGATTCGATTTTCTTCAACTGCCGTTATTCAATTGGAGCATGAAACTGACTGGGCGTTGTGTGTTTGTCCTTCTATGCTTAATTGCCTCATCTACAACTATGCAACACCGCTGCAAACGGCATGACACGCTTTTCGTACTTCTTCGTCAGAGTATACCCCGTTCTGGCCTTCTGACATTTAACTCTCTCTAATTAAGCACTCACTAGACACACAAAAATGTTATTAAACGCATCTTCATTAGTCTTTTCCTGTAATATCTTCCACGTGGCTCCTCTGGTAAACGTAAGGCGAAGTGTAATAACTCTCCTAGAGTCGCTTTGGGTAGTTGTACGGAAACGTTGCCGTATTCTCTTCTTCGTACAACACCGAACTAGCGCATGTGAAAGCCGCTAATTATGCAATTATTTTCGTTCCTTTTTCGTGGAGCCCCATCTCTTATAATAGATGCTATTATGTCTGAGAAGAATAATGACTACTGCTTTATCTCACATTGTATATACGCCCTTCTCTGTGTATCTTAAGCCCCCCGTGCATGATGCAGCTGGCGTGTTTCAGCTTTGCAGACGCAAGAAAAATGACAAATTCAATCCAAGAAGTTACCCCTTCACGCACGCTCGATATCTTTTCGTCTTTTTGTAAAAGGACGTATTTCTGTGGGGTGTTTCATGTAATAACAAATTAGAGGTGTGCAAGCAAACTGGTGTACCGTGGAAGTAAAGGGCAACATTTCCAGGAGCCTGAGAGGTTTCCCCAGGGGTCTTGTCTTGTCACGTCCACGTCGTTCCTTGCGTTGTTTGTGTGCTTGTACTCCGCAAGCTCAGGGAAATGTTGACCCTTTTCGTGTGTCTCGCGTAATTCGAACCAAGCTTTTAAAAAGAAAGTAGAAAGAAAAAACGTACACTACATGCTTGCACTACATTTGCCGTTCAGAATATTTTATTGATATAATTATCTAATTGCCCAAGTAGATGACCAAATTACACTTTGCTTTTCACTAACACCATAACAACGTAAACGTTCTACGTACAAACTACCGTTACAAGTATGTACAACCTTCTAAATATATGTACAGTCTACCGTTCGTATGTTCGTACCGTTGTCTGCCAGCCGTCTTGTGCAGACCCAGGATATTTCTCAATGAGTGCCCCTAATTCATTCATTAATTGAGATTATTGTGTAATTTAAATACTGGAATACGAAATGGAAAATCACGAATTTTTATCTTGATGCTGAAACACACGGATGTTGTTTCTCCTAGCGGACGAAAGTGGCGCTACCCACTTCGCCATGACTCTTAGGGAATTCCTTCACAACAGTTTGTGGCTAATCGTAGCGACCAATCGTAATCTCACAAGAGAAGAATAGTATATTCCCGGAATACGCTCAAGACCCTTCTGCAGAAGCGACAGAATCCGTGCTTTATCGGGAACTTCCTCGTTTAACTAAGTCGCGTGCTCTCTGGCGAATCGCGATACCCTTGCTTCAAGTTCCATTTTTCGAATCGGCTGAAGTAAAGCGATTCTGCTCACAACGCCATTGCCTCGCGGAGGAAAATGCAGCCAGTTTGTTACAGACTTTCTACTTTAATCCACTTTATTCAAATCACGACAACGCAACATTTTTCTGCTTTGTAGGGATTAGTGTCACATTGGAGCACGGGTAACGGGATGTATCAAGCCTGAAAACGCATAATCTGAGCAGATTGAACCTGCTTTTATCGCAGGAATTGTCTACAGGTTGATCCACCAACCATGATAGAAATTCATAGTAAAAAACGTAGGCCCGGAGAGACATGCGGTCAATATGATTTTTTCTGCCAATAGCTTTTGCCACATATTGGTAACATTTTTATTTTATTTCAATTGACGGAAAGTTAATTTCTTGAATGGAACTCCTAAATTTCCCAAGGCAACCTAACGTTTTCTTTGTGGAAATGGGTTCCCCGTGGTCATTTTACTCAGTATAGCACATCATCCCAGTCGTAATGCAATGGCAATTGCCGAAATAAATTCGCCAAAAATCCGTGGAAATGAGCCCTTGGCTCCGCCTCTTTTTTGACGGCTGGTAGTTTGAGCGCAAAGCTGCGAAGAAAGGAGGTTACATTGACACGCCACACGAGGGTGCAAAGGGTTACAAGCCGTCGGGTGACCTCGTTTTTGATAAGATAGCTCAGATTCCCGCACTATGGTGGGCTAGAAATACGGGTGTGCCAATCGGCCTATCCAATGCATGAGGAAGGGGGGGTCTCTCAAATGAAGGATAGATCGAGTCGTAGCTCGCAGCGAACCATGCGGATTCGCCACGAACTACAAAGGAAAACTAAGTCTCCGCCTGTGTCTCCGTGTAAGCAATAAAACATTTTTGATGTCGAAGCTTTCTTCAGCGGCAACTGTTCATTCTGCTTGCATTTATGGTTGTCAATTAGGGGACAGTACGTCGAAGTCGTCACGTGACAACGGCAGACGGGTGTGCCTAATGGCACACACCTGAACGTCTCGATGTGATACCACATGCCATGCTGTGGATGTTCGTTCGTCACCTTTTCAGTAAAGCGCGTGGGCGTGTACATGCTTTGATTCCAAAGTTCAGTGAACAAGAAAATAAATAAGGAAAAAAAACGCTATCTCGTCTACTTCTTGCTTCGACAGACGTAAAATGAAGGGGTTCTCGTGGAATAATATTCCACTGGTGAAAATATTTCGAACTTTCCTTTTCTAGCTTTCCTATTTCGAATTTCTATAGTTCCCTGCTCCCTGTGCTCGAAAATAAGTATGCTCAGCACTTGGCTGGTTCGTGGGGGAATCTCATTATTGTGAAGAAGGACGATATAGTTTCATGTTTCTGTCGCATGACAGATGTGTGTACAGTTTGTCGGACATTTATTGTCATTAGAGTGAGATCAGTAGACAGCAGAATGGTTCCTGTTCTAGTTTCGCAGTGTACTAAGGGCCAAACAGATTTTGTTCGTCAGTGTGTGATACTATACGAGCGACTCGAAAGTATCGTCGATTCGCCTATCTTCACCTGCTGAGAATCTTTGTCACAGTTTTGCGGCGTTTCGTATGAAACCTGTCCGTCGTGCCGTAAGTCATAAGTCGCAAGACATGCCACTGTCGTCATATGGTACTGTGTTAATGCTTGATTGATTAGATTGCTGTATGGAGTTTCTTGTTTCGTCGGGCTGCCTCAGTTCAAAAGCAAACAAGTAAACAAGCAGTGAAGGCCAGCCGTGGTGATACCTGCCACAAAACAACTGATAACGAGTGACTCGTGTCCTTGTTTGTCCGTATCGCATCCCAAGCAGTGACATTCGCACACCAGCGCTCTTGGGCAAACTGTAGCGGAACATCACGTGACCTAGAAAAATCCGCCAGAGCACGGCCCTATCGCGGACTTCAGCGTCCCTGGAGCATCATCATTTTTGGGTACCTGAAAAACTTGCCGATTGGCACACCCGTATTTCTACCCCACCATACCCGCACTCACCGCGCGTGTTTGTTCCGTGGGTGAGGCTTGTAACCCTTTGCCCCCTCGTGTGGCGTGTCAATGTAACCTCCTTTCTTCGCTGCTTTGAGCTCAAACTACGAGCCGTCAGAAAAGAGGCGCAGCAAAGGGCTCATTTCCAGGGATTTTCGGCGAATTTATTTCGGCAGTTGCCATTGCATTACGAGTGGGATTATGTGCTTACACTGAGTAAAATGACCACGGGGAACCCATTTCCGCAAAGTAAGCGTTCGGTTGCCTTAGGAAATTTCAGAATTCAATTCAAGAAATTAACTTTCCGTCAGTTGAAACGAAATAAAAATGTTACCAATATGTGACAAAAGTTATTGGCAGAAAAAAATCCCTTGACCGCATGTCTCTCAGGGGCCTATACGTTTTTTAGTATGAATTTCTATCATGGTCGGTGGACCACCCTGTATGTAAACTTTCAGTGCTACCGTCCATGTGAAGAGTTGCGACAGAAAAAAAGAAGCTACATCTTAGCATGATGTTCGGATATTCTTACCGTGAAAAGCTAGGGCACCTAATCCTCAGATAAGCGAACAGTGTCAGGACGGGATCCCAATATTTTGAACAGAGACTGTCCTGGGCGACCAGAAGAGCATCTCTGTTCGACATATGGGCACCTCTCGTCCTGAGACTCTTCGCTTCACATTTCCTCAACGGTTCGATGGAATATCTAGCTTCCTGCAATGGTTATCAGATAGATCGTTTTAGACAACCGGTCGCCTTTAGGCCTCAGAGGTTGCGTCCGGACAGAAAACGCAATTGAGCTGAAGGTGCAATCGGAATGGTGGGTGCCTTGAATACATGTAACAAGGATATTTCGTTTTTGAATAGTCGGAAGCAAACAAAAATGAATTTAATAAGATTTTCCAAGTGGCTGCGCGCTTCCGGCTGAATTCAGGCAACAGTGTGCGGACTGACGTCACTGGAGTCGGTTATGAAGGCAGGCTGTCCGTCGCAAAATGCGATCTTCCGACTCGCAATCTCCTGCCGAACAATCGCTAGAAACGTCTCCGTCCATGCTTTCCGTAGTATGGGATAACAACCAGCCTGGCGACGCCGTCAGCTGAGCGATTGGGAACCTCGCTGGCTATGCCCGGTCACCGGAAGAGGCGAAGCATGGAAGGGCCCGTTTCAACCGGAAGCTGGTTTCGAATTCAATGTTTGTGATGTTTTGCGAAACTTTTTTTGTGTGTGTTTTCTTCCCGGAAGGCATCTCCAAGTGGATATCACATTAACTTTAGAATTCCGGATTCCTCGCGGACACCACCTTTAAATAGGAAGTGCCCTTTGCCAGCCTCGCAAAACAATGTTACAATCAATGCCTTACCATGCCTGACAAGGAGGAGGAGGGAGGAGGAGAGTCGTTGGGAGGAACCCGAGAGGGTTGCCTGCCTGATTAGGCGGCATGTTTCTCGGGAAGGGAAAGGTGGTGGAGAGGAGGAGAGGAAAGGGTGAAGTGGAAGACCGAGCGTAATCCGCTCGGGGGGAGGATAGCGTCCATGGGCCGACTTCAGGGGAACTGTGCATTAGACATCTGAGGGAAACCCAGGAAAAACCCCAGACGGCACAGCCGGCCCGCGGATTCGAACCGCGGACCTCCCAGTCTCCAAGCGCACGCGTTACCGCTGCGCCACCGGAGCTAGTGCCTGACAAGCTCTCGGACTTCCTCCTTCTTCTTTTCTTTTCCTTTTTCCCCCTTTTCTTCTTTTCCTTCTCCTTTTCTTTTCTTCCCCCTTTTTTGGAATAGCAAGCCGACCTCCGTCTGGCTGACATTTCCTTTCTTTTCATAATAAGCATATCCCTTCTCCCCCCCTCTGACTTAGGCGAGCCTGTAGAATACTTGTTTGCCATTTATGAAAATAAATAGTATTATTAAATATTAAACTTTTTTTAATGGCCGATATTCATCGACAGCGGCAAAGCGTATGCATGACATCAGTGCCAAGCGATATAACCCCGAAAGAATATTATTTTTGCACCCGCAATGCACTGAGTACATAACCCTTGGGGTGAGCGATGACTGCCAAATGGGCCGTGCTGAAAAGCACTTCACAAGTCTCTAATCTCCTCAGCAAGGCTCATTGTGCACCGATGGTAGCGGAACGCTGACGTCATACCCTTAGGTATCGCTTCGGAACGATTATCGCCAAGCGATTCAAAATGAGGTGGAACGTTCTGACAATGAAATATCTACGCTGCAGTTTCGGTCACGTCTTTGGCACACTATATTTGAGAGAGGCACGCACGAAACAGCGCTTGGCAAGCGGCCAAGCGGAGGCTAATTAAATTTGTACCCTGCACCGTAATAAGGGCATCGTATAGATGTTGTTGTGTTATTATGGCAAATACTTTCTTTGTGTCCTGGATGTCAACGTGTGCCAGCTTGGCGGAAGATTAACGAAGTTTGTGATTGAAGCTGCGTCAAGAAGCGACACAATGCTAATTAAGTCAGCAGTTCCTTGATGTTAGTTACAGCCACTGAAAAAGGCGCGGCTATAAGTACGAAATTGATTTTTAGCGCAATATCACGCAGAGTGAATAGGCGAAGTAAAGAGAACGAAGACAACAAACAAGGAGCTAATAAACATCTTCGAGCACACAGTCTTGATATTGCAATACTGAAAGTCAAAAGCAGACATTATAATCAAGCGAAGGAAAATGCTAACTAGATTCCAGCCATCTTTTGCTGAAATAGGGAGTCTAGAAAAGGAAAAGCCGCGCCTTTCGTCTTCTTAAGTGAGGCTCCACTTTCTAGAGTGGCCCTTAGCCTATTTTTGTTTCCCCAGAAACGTTTTCATATAATCTCTTTCAATCGTGCGAATTGCATCCTTTTTTCTGCAAGAGCAAAGTGATCGTATCTATAATACAACGTAACTCTGTGTCTGTTTTACATACGTTAGGGTGTTCCTGTATTTGAAGCCGGCGTTTTTTTCTAAGTTTTCGGCATTTCGGCAGTTTCTACGGCATTTCTAAGTTTTCGTTCTCCACTCGTGCCAGCGGCCTAATGTTTTCTGATACAGACATTGAAAGAAAAGTACGCTGTATGATATTCACTGACTCACCCCATGGGTTCCGAGCGATGCTTCATGAATTTCGCCGGAGTAAAGTGTATACGAGTGTGCGTTGGTACAGTGTTCTGTATAGCGCGCGAAAGACGCGGCCACACAAAACAAAGCCCCCCCCCCCCGCTGTCCCCCACTCCTTCCTGCTGTCCTCTCTCCATCTGTTCACGTCTGTACGCCACGTTCATAGCCACAGTCGCTTCGTGGCGCTAACATGGAATTAAAAACAAACAAACAAAAAACCAAAGCGTTCAACTTCACCTGATGTTTGTTGCTTACACGTTACACCCACACGTTACTGTTACATGCACGATAGCTATCCTCCATTTTATTTTATTTATTTCATATTTTTTCTCCTACCAAACCAATGAAACCGAGTTAGCTATCAGTCGTGTCCAGCACTCCTCCTCCTCCCCTCTCCTCCTCTGACTTTTCTTTTATTTTTTTTTTAGCAGTTACGGGACGATGCAAAAAGAGTGTGTTCAATGAGCACGCGAAATTCCGCAAGAAAAAAGTTGCTGTGCGCCCGTCCTCGCGCAAAAGGATTGTGGTAATTGTGTACATATATAACGAGGGCGCAGCGATAAATTCTATTCCACGGGCTCTCTTTACTGGCTTCAGAACACTGACTCCGAAGCGCCATGCGCGCGAACGAGAAATATTGCTTGGGTGACCCAAATAAGGACGTCGGGATAGACACTATAAAATGTGACAATCCCGGGAAAGCGGGAGGGGTGGGGGATATGTTTATTGAAAAAAACAAAGGGAAGGGGGGGTGTAAAGCGGGACCTCAAGGTCATCCCAGGTAAAGCAGACCTCATGAAGCTTACACGAATCGAGAGGGTCCTAAATCCGAATCGCGCTCGCAAAACGTACCCTTATTTATGGCAGCAGAGGATATCGTAAATCGACGCCCACAACAGCGTAGACGGACTCAAATAAACAGAAAATAGATAGAATCCGGGGATTATCACTGGGGGGACTCCGAGGAAGGCGGGGGACACAGGAGGGTACTCTTTCTTACTATACCGCTCTCCGTGGATATAATTTTGCCCACCGCAATGTCTATAACGCGCGGTAAGGGCTTGTCCAGCTCGCGCGGCTCAGTGGTTTGCGCGCTGGCCATGTCACGTCGCCACCTACTGATTATAGCGACCACGTGATTTATGCCCACTTCCCTGCGCCCCAATTCGAAGGCTATAGCGGGCAATTGCTATAATACCTTGTATACACAGTAGTCTCGCAACCTAAAGCCACGAATTATAATCATTATAATACCCTGTACTCAAGCGTGCGTTAGGATTTTTGTACAAGTAGTGAATGTCCCATGATATAGATGGATGGATATAGAAAGAAAAAAATGTTCCATGAGGTACGTGTTCTGGCAAAAGTTATGATTTCACAATCGTAATCATCATGCGCGCTTTGATCGGGTTAGTGCCAAAAGTGTAGCTATACGCTACACACTACATTTTGGAGTTGACGAGTACATAGCAGAGGAGATTTGAAAAAGTGGGTAAAATCGGAACACAGCATACATGCATGATGGGGGAGGGCGTCAAAATGGCGGTTTTGCGGCGTTCGCTTCTGCAAAGGGTGACTCCACCCTAAAAAGGGGGAGCTATTCGCGACTCCAGCGAAGCCGTAGCCACCTAGCGGTGGAAGTGGCAACCCTCGAGTCCAGGTCCGGCGTGCGCCACCTATAGTTCGCTGGAGTCGCGAATAGACGACCCTCTGTTTACAAACATGTGACGTCACGGGAAGACTGGTTCCAGGCTAGATTTTTCTGTGGTGGACAAGAAGCAGGAAAAATGCGTCGGCTGATAGGCTGATCAAGCTGATAGTGCCCACCAGCATGTTTTGCGCGGCGGCGAAACGTAATCGATGACGTAGTGGCTCAGGGCGTCTTCTGGCGACTTTCAGTTTACAAACATATGACGTCACCAGAAGACCGGTTGGAGGTTACTTTACTGTTTTGTGGGCAAGAAGGGAAAAAAATGCGTTGGCTGATAGGCCGATCATGCTGATAACGCCCACCAGTATGTTTTGCGCGGCGACGAAACGTAATCGATGACGTAATGGCTCAGGTGGCCTATCGACGACTTTCAGTTTACGAACATATGACGTCACCAGAAGACCGGTTGGAGGTTATATTTTGCTGATATGCTGATCATGCTGATAATGCCCACAAGTATGTTTTGCGCGGCGGCGAAACGTAATCGATGACGTAGTGACTCAGGGCGTCTTCTGACGACTTTCAGCTTACAAACATATGACGTCACCAGAAGACCGGTTGGAGGTTATTTTACTGTTGTAGTGGGCAAGAAGGGAAAAATGCGTTGGCTGATAGGCCGATCATGCTGATAACGCCCACCAGTATGTTTTGCGCGGCGACGAGACGTAATCGATGACGTAGTGGCTCAGGTGGCCTATAGACGACTTTCAGTTTACGAACATATGACGTCACCAGAAGACCGGTTGGAGGTTATATTTTGCTGATATGCTGATCATGCTGATAATGCCCACCAGTATGTTTTGCGCGGCGACGAAACGTAATCGATGACGTAGTGGTTCAGGTGGTCTATAGACGACTTTCAGTTTACGAACAGATGACGTCCCGAGAAGACCCGTTCGAGGACGTAAAGGCGCAAATCGTCTATACTATTCAGGCACCCTACTGCGGTCCAGGGTGCAGCGCTCCTAGTGGATCATGCTGAAGGAAACTTCCGTGCGACGAGCCATGTTGTGTGACTATCGGAGTAGGCAGTTAGAAATGGTCTTGCGCCATTTATTTTATCTTCGGCGAATATCAATGTACTTTGACGTGTTACATGGCGAACATTACATTTTTATACCACCTGTTCCGCTATTTTATGTCACATTGTTATAGCGAGGCTGCATTTTAACTCACTTGAAGGAGCAATGCGTAGATTCTGTTCCAAGTATCGAGCTGTTCAACGGTAATCCCTCGAACGCGCTGCTTCCCTAGTATACACACATAATGTTCCTAACCACACAGCTTGTTTCTGTCACGCCCACGCCAGTTGAGTTGAATTGAAAGAGAGAAGGAAAAAAGTGGGGAAAGAGGCGCTCATTGCGAGAGCCGGCTACTGGAGATCACTTAGAAAAACAAAAAGTTCGTAGGCTTTGCTGGTTACTTCTGGTTTATGGGCCCGTTCGCAAAGCGGAAGTAGCCAAAAGCTTTCCTATCGTCTCCTTCCCACCCGTGAGACCCAAATATTTGGCGCTGTAAATGTTTATGAACTAGTCTCGATATTTTCTGTTGCCTTCTTTTTGTCGACACGATATTGGTTTCAAATGCAGTGCACAAGAAGGGAGGACTGTGTTTTAGTAGGATAAAAAAAAAAAAAAATTGAAACGCGAAATAAACCGTCGCGACACCCTAGTGTTTCGAATGTTCAAGATGTTCCTCTGTAGCCGGAAAGAATAAGTAAGCGTCATTCTCTTCGTCAAATGGCTGCCAACAGAGCTCGTGGTCACATGTGGAGGATAAACAACGTTTTCCAAAGGGGACATTTTATAGCTAGAGGTCTCTCCATTTCCTCAGCGGCTAGCGATCGAGCTGTTTTCCTCCTTTATATGCGTTGGGGTCTCGTAATCACGGGTGGATCTCGTGTTATCAGGCCCTATAAATTGGAGCGGATGTGGTTTACGAGCAGCGGTACATTAGAATAAGGCTGTATGCGTTGCCAAATGTAGAGCACTACCGAACGTGCAAACATCCCCTAGATTTTTGTGGCGCCCTCTCGTTCGCTTGCCCTGGGAATCCTCCGCAGCTTACGGCACACTGAATGACGCTATAGGTACGCAAATGGCTTTCGGGCACAGACGTTTATCAAGTTATGTGCAAATGCAGTGTATTAACGTAGAAGACTGACTAAATGAAGGTTATTATACTTCGGAATACACCACACGTATTCCATGGAATGGAGATGATGGCATAAAATAGCACAAGCGCAGGGTGATGGACCAGCTCCGGGATGAAAAAAATAGTGAGTTTTAGTATATCGTTACGCTATCGACTTTGCGTACGTAAGGGATAGCGTTGGTAGTTCTGCGCACGCGCAAGACACAAGCAGAGCTTCGCGCGCTGCGCAGAACCATCACGCTATTCCTTGCGTACGCAAAGCCGACGGCGTACGTTATACTAAAACGTGCTTTTATGTTTTGCGTGTGCGCAGAACCGCCAACGCTATCCCTTACGTACGCAAAGGCGACAGCGTACGTTATACTAAAACTTAGTATTACCAGCTCGCGTGGCATAGCGGTTAGGATGATCGCCTTCCACGCCGATACTGGGAGGTGGTGGGTTCGAATCCTACCACCGGTTGTGCTGTCTGAGGTTTTCCCTGGGCTTTCCGGCTGACTTTCCAGACGAATGGTGGCACAGTTCACCCTGAAGTCTGCTCAGGGCGCGTACTAACCCCTCTGTGCCCCACTCCTTCCTGCTGTCCTCTCTCCATCTGTCCTCGTCTGTACGCCGCTCATAGCCACAGTAGTTTCGCGGTGCTAACGCGGAATTTAAAAAAAGGATGGAAAAGTACTCTGCGTGAACATCGAGAGAAAAACGACTACGGAAGGCAACTCAAACTAGGAAATAATTCGGAAAACAGATAATCAAAATTACACTAATAACTGCGGTGGGAAACTGAGGAGGAAAGGGAAAAACGGACAACACACCAAGGGCATGCGAAGTAATAGAGAAGAGCGCAACTCCTGCAATGGATCGTCGCAGCGCTCCACTAGCAGAAAGTCCAGACGACTTCCCTAGGAATTCTTTACATCGTTATCGGCTGTCTGGCAAAAACAGTTGTTTCTTATTCCTAAACGGGTTCTCTATTGCGACATATTTTTTTTATGTGCGCGTCTAAGCTGCTCGTCCAACCTAACAAAGTATCTCGGACAACGTAAGAAAAAATATTGACCCTATTTGGTAGGAGACAACTGGTTATTACCAGAGGGAGGCATTGGCCATTCGGTCGTCTGGACATTCTATTTTAGTGACAACAGTGACAATCCATCCTCTGAAGCATCCTTTTTCCCTTCTATGAAAGCTATCCCTCATTCCATATTGCTTAGCATTCCTTTTCTTCTCAATTCCCTCTGCATAGAGCCTGTTTTTTTTTTCCTTTCCTCCTCAGCTGTCCACCGTGTCTGTGTGTGCAATTGCGGTTCTACACTTACAGAATTTATTGGTTGGCTTGGGGGGGGGGGGGGGAGCTGTCTTGTGTCGTCAGTTCTGCTTGTCGTCAACGCTTAGGCTTTTCTCGTCACAAGCTCACACACTTCAGCTACAGCTACACACCTCATAAGCTCTACAACATCGCTTTTTTATTGCTATCTTTATTAGGTCTCCGAGAGCTTTGTACCCGCTATTGTCCGCTCACTTTATAAGTCGACCAACCTTACGTTCGACCGATACAATACTTACGCTATACAATAGTATAACTACGCAACTACGCTACGCTACTAACTTACGCAACAAGATACATAATTTTTAAGGAAAATAATAGAAAGTTCACAGTTACAGTAACGCCCTCTCCACCTTGCCTTGCAGTGTGCCACCTCGTGGAGAAGGGAGTTCGTGCAATGTTCGGCTTCCAGTCTCCTGGCTTCAGTGGCCTGATTGAAGGGGCATGCGGTTCTTTTAACATCCCATTCCTAAGGACGCGTTGGAGTGGAATCGAAGAGAGCCCACTTAGGCCTCGATCGTACACGCTGACTTTCTACCCTCATCCCGAGGACATCAGCAAGGCTTACCTAGACCTTGCGCAGCTGCTGGAGTGGCAGTCGTTCAC
Source organism: Ornithodoros turicata (assembly GCF_037126465.1). Lineage (NCBI taxonomy): Eukaryota > Metazoa > Arthropoda > Arachnida > Ixodida > Argasidae > Ornithodoros > Ornithodoros turicata. The sequence goes on from NC_088207.1 coordinate 41,426,342, forward strand.
TATTATCTACAGCAGTGATACAAGTAAGTGATGAGTATTCCTATGTGGAACGTGAAGTAAGGTCATGCAGCGCGTTTTTTGTGGCACGCGCAAATTCGCAAACTAGTAGGCAGTTGAAGTAGATTTACACGGATGGCTAATGACGGAATCGGACGGGCTTACGTCCAGTGTGCTCAAGTAGGTTTCAGCTCACCAATAGCATTATACATCGTAATAATTATTTTCTGCCCATTTCTCCAGCGAACCGTACAATGTGTGTATTTGGTGTCGGCCACAATTTTGTGTCAAGCCAAGTGTCCAACCACTTCAGCAATTTTTATTCACTGTGTATTGGATGAGGTGTGCTTGTGAATGAAATTTGTTCATTATATTCGTTTGTTACGTTTTGTAGGATTTGTTTACCACAAGGACGTATTGAAGTACTCACTTCATCCTCCAGCCAAAGCTAATCTCATCCTATGCTGTGAACAGGAAAACAGTCTCGAGAATGTTTTCAAGCTGCTACGTGGAAAGCGCGAACAGCGGATTATTCTCAATCTACCGCACGAAGACCTCAGCGCATTCTTTTCGAAGGTAAGTCTGCTAAAAAAAAAATATATATATATATATATATTTTTTTTACTTATCATTCTTTGGTTCAGCGGGAATTTGCCAGCTGTCACGCAACGGCACAAAAGAGAGCTAGCAGATCTGATTTCACAGGAATAGCGGTGAAGATGATGTGAACGGAATGTCAGTAAAACCCTCGTCAGAAGGGCTTCGGAGCGTCTCCCCAGGATGCGTACCACGGGGTGCTTTGGGCACAGGGATGCATGGGGTGTATGGAATGTTTTGGCACGTTGAAAGACATATTGTTTTGAATGCGATATCATTTCTTTACCGCACTTCTGGAGATTCAGTGCAGCCGCGTCGGGTCACGCTGGTTGAAGACGGAGAAGGGCTCTTCACTCTCACATTGCGTACTCTCCCCCTCGTTTGTTTCTTTATCGCGCCGCCTCGGCTGAGAAGAAAACGTTTCCGCGAACGCCCTCGCTGAACAGGGAGATTTAGCAGATTAGAAGGCTCTAAATACGATAGCATTTCTTTAACGCACTTTTGGGCCTCGGTAGCGCAAGTGGAGAGGGGCTTTTCCCTCTCGCGGTGCGCCATCTCCCATTTGTTTGTTTCTTTATTGCGCGCCTTCTTGGTCCCTGGCCACATCCAGCCCACCAACGCTCTGCCCTCAAAGCTTTCTTCGCCTTTCTGGATACCATAGGACTTCGATCATTACTGTGAAGGGGCTCATTATTTTATTCAGCGCATTACCACCAGCAATTGGGTAGAGAATCGCCCCTGGCGATGAAGCTTCCCGTTCATCATCTCACAATAAAGTTGTTGTTATTGTTTGCTTGCCTTGGCTGATAAGAAACGTTTCGGCGGACAGGGATTTAACAGATTGGAAGGCCTTTACGATAGCTGCTCCAAAAAAAAAAACACGATAAGCAAAGCACATCGTTCCTTTGAAGCGGCTGACATTATGTTGTGGATCTTTGGTTTGACAGCTTCTTTTTTTGTATCGTTTTCGTAGAGCGCTTGCGATATTGCGATGTCGGGGTCCCTCACTTCTTCTCAATATTTTACCTGTGCCACAAAGCCTGCAGTCGAGGCTATACGCACTCAGTCAGCCGAAAAGAAGTGAAGTGAGTTTGGGGAACTCGCAAAATCGTTAGTGCACTTTCTGCCGAGTGTCACTAAAAGATGTCGAGTGACAGCACACGAATGACGCTAACTGCAAGTGTCACTCGCTGAAAGTGACACTATTTTGGTCCTCCTGACAATGCATGCTGGCGTTTCTCTTGATCTCTTGTGTGGAGGCAATGTATAGAGTCCTTGAGTGCGCACGCTTGAAATGCGGGAGGAGAAAAAGCGGGAGACCGGCGCTTGCGCAAAAATTACAAAAATGATGGTTGTACCAGGTGCTGTCCGGCAATGGCTTTTGAGAGCGCAAAAAGGTAGAAGGAACTCATTTGAAACGTTGTCCACGGCTTGCATAATTACAAGGTCCGCAACAATTCTTGATTAGATACCTAAGTTGCTTAAATGCGTACAGCTGTCACTCCCCATGGGATAAGCACCCATAGTTGCTTTACGGCGTGAAAGGTAGAATTGTTCTTACTCATGGCGTAAATTAGTACTCACAAACCTGTTCCGCGAATTTTCATTTATTCATACTTTGAAGGAAGCAACATAGTGTAATAATAATAAAAATAATGTAGTGCAAATACATCACATGCATATAACGTTAAGAAAGGGGGGTTCAGACAGCCACGAGGGAGAATACCAAATCACGGTCGGGTTCCAGGGTCATTGAAACGAACCCCCGACCGTGGCGTGGCCAGGACGGACGCTAACTCTGATTGACACTACGAGATTGATTGATTGATTTTAAGAAAAATAATATGGAGATCTTGGCTTCAATAGTGGGAGGCCTGCAACTCCACATCGCTTGCACCAGTTATTCTGGTGGAAAACTCCTGGAATGACGGTGCCAATGACGAGGACGATTATGGCGATGATGATGATTAGTAGGGGTGGTGATTCCGACAGAAAACAATTGCAAATACACACGGGGTTCTCACGGAACACACAAACACCCAACGCGCAAACAGTCGAACAGCAAAACCCACAAAACACTCTTAGGCTCAAAACTTGTCTGCGTCAGATTATGAGACTCTGGTAGAGTGTGGTTGATTCCATGAAAACTGATTGAGACTATGAGACTCGTGGTTCTCTTTGTTCATCAGGAAGGCGGAGCTTCCACCGAAACTTTGTCTCTATTATTGTACCGCTGTTTATGATGCTAGAACTGCATATCTAACAATCGCCTTCAGTTATAATAAATTGGTAATGCTTTAGTTCACCGTAAACTTCCACCGAAGTCTCGCCTAATCTTAAATCTTAAAAAGGGGCGTTTATTAAGCTTTTAAACTACTTCATTAAAAATTGTTGCGGGAAGGTTACAATGTAAATTGTAAATCTGTGAACTTCCAGTAACGCTTCTTAATTGAGTAGACGCTGAATAAGAACGCATTTTTCATTTATACCTTTACGTCTGTTGGATGCATCTCATTCATACCTTGCCGTTCCGATCTTTTACCTCTTAACGTACGTCCATGTGAATATAGATGATGATGATAGGAGGGGGAAAAAATTGGAGATGTGAGCCCGCTCACTGGGGGACAAGATACTCCAGGTCTAGTAAAGAAAGAAAAAAAAAACATCTAAAAAGACGAGAGCTCTGCTATGCTCTTAACGAAGGTGATGAGTGCGCACTGTGCACCCTGACGATGAATCGCAGGTCATTCGCCCAGCACTTTCACGACGTCAAAGGGTCGGCTATCAAGACGGTTCAGCGATCTCTGAAGTTGCAAACGTGCAGTTCTAAACCGTGCACATTCGCGTACATATGAATACACTCGTGCATATAGTGCATTGATCGAAGTAGGTCTACTAAGCAAAACTTTCAAGATACATATATGTGGAGAAGTTATATTAAGCATAACCAAGAATGGCAAAACAGATATAGATTCACATGGAACGTCGGCTTGTACACTTCCTGCAGCGCATTAAGCTTCACCGGGAGTTCCGACAGAGACCCTGGCCATCTGTTGTGGAGCACGCATAGCTTTGCGTGCACGCCTCTAAGAGCCTAGAACAAAGGCCGGTCCATGTCACTTAGGAGCGAGGCGCTGAATTTATGTTCTCCCAATAAGAGGCTTAAGTGCAGGTGCGGTACAAGCACACTGTTGTGAAACCTCGTTAATGGACTACTGCTCACGCTTCGTGCAATTACATACATTGGATAAGACTGGAATGGAATGAAACAGTGGTGAGATGATAATGTGGAACGGAATATATAATAATGAATACCGGTTTTCGATACCTATGACTCGATCAAATATCTATGGTATTCACTATAATTCACTTTACCACGGTTCCATTCCATTTTGTGACCCATCTAATCAGTCAACAATATACAATACCTTATTGAAAGATACTACAGAAAATCACACGAAATGTTTGTTACACAAATGTTGAAGGAATTTTAATGTGGAAATGGAACACAATGCAGCAGGTTTTCTGCTACCCGTTCTTACAGGAATTCTTACAAACTTCAATTAGCACTTCTTATAAGAATTCCTAAGAGCTTCTGATAGGACAGATTCTGTGAGAATTATTAAAGGATTTTTGTGTAGGAAATACCCGCAATCTCATAGTAAAGCTCATAATATTTGCTATGAGATAGCGAGGATTTCCTTAGAAAGATCATTGAACAATTCTCACAACATCTGTTCTACTTATACCAGAAGAAAAAAGTGACATGGAGTAAGCAGATATATATTCTACTCTTCATTGAAATCATTTACTCACTCACTCCTAATCTGTAGAGCAACGTAAGACACGAGACATCACATAAAACAATAAACCAGCGGCAACAAATAACTTGATTCCATACTTCCATACCTTCGAAAACGCATCCGTTCATCACCAACGCACGCTGCCGTAATCAACAAAGCGTTCAACTCGTGGTACACGTCTTTGCAATACCGGAAGTGTCCTGCTCCTCGGCGACCGCTCAATGAGCGGAAGTCATCCCCATATCATCGTCATCATGTATTTCTCTCTCTCTCTCTCTCCTCGGCGACCATGCCCTTCGGTGTTTCGTACACTTGGGAACTCGGTATTTCCCGTCCAGATTGCCTTTCTTGCGTAAAAGCAGGGTCCATCTTTGGCGAGACGAGAATGGGTTATCAGCCCTACCTCGGATCAAATACTTTATCACAGTTGCCTGCCGCCTTGTACGAATTAACCTGCAAGAAACAGCACATAAATAAAGCACGATTTCAACAATATGTCAGTGCGAGGAAGGCATCGAAATATATAACATATACCGTTTGCGCAAAACACAGACGCTCGCACTGCATTCTACTTCTGATCAGCACTCAGAATGCCTGCGAACAGAGGAAAAGGCGCATGAAGAATGGGAATGCATAGCACGGACAATTATATACCCCATGCATACGTATTACATGCCTCGAAAACGACGAAACTCCTCAAGGTGAGGCGAGAATTGCTTGCGATCTGCGGCGTTGTCCACGTTCTTCCACGTTTCAAAGGTTGACTAATCTGCTGGCGGTTGGTAGAAATGCTTCCGCAAATGTACGATGCCATATCAGAACGGTTTGGAAGAGCAAAAGCTTCAAGTAGGAAGGACAGTAGGGTTCTAGAATGGCACTTCTGCATTGAGGCATTGTTCACAAGCATTCGAAATCGCACGAACTATTTTGCAACACGGACGAGATATCACTCTGTGCGACCCGTCGACTTTTGCTTCATGTTCATGCGCTAGGGAAGCATCATTCAAACTTTCTCTGAAGACAGAAGGAAGGTTCATGAGAATTTCCGTCCTGCATGAATCACGCCGTTTTCTCATAGAAACCACAAGGCCAGACCTCTCAGGATATTTTCCCATTGATGTGCCGGTGAGAATACGTATGTGAAATTGCATCCCATCAGAATGGTTATCATAAGCAGAACTGTTTTCTCATCAGTCTGAGAAAGCGTTTCAAAATTTCTCTTATGAATAATATTTGTAGGAAAATGCATTTGTAGGAAATTTGTACTCTGTAAGATCATCTGTAGGAGCTAGACACTTTTCTCACAGAAAGTACGTACTAAAGTCTCGATTTTCTCTGAGGATATTTTCATACTGAAGCGCCTGTAAGAACATGTGTCGAAAATTGCGTCTTTTGTGGGAAAATTTGGAAGGAACATATACTTAGTTATAAGGAATTCTATGAGAATGCCAGGTTTCTATGAGACTTTCTATAGAATTTTTCAACAGGGATTACCTATTGTAATTAATGTAACAAGAGAAAAGCACAACAATGTAATGCCATTCAGTATAAACACATGTTGTTGTGGGACGCGGCGTACAAACGTACAATTGAAAACACTTACAAACGGAACCACAATCTATAGAGCAGCCAGCTCTACGTTCGTGGAACCACAAACTCAATAGGTTTTTTCTTTGCAGGTCAATATAATCCAATTCGCTTAATCAGAATATCGCACTCCCTCTTCTCCTTTTATTGATTTATTGATTGTAAAAAGAAGAAAAGAAAACGAAAGCCACTTGCGTTATTTGTACCCATTCGTACCGTTTGAATTGCGCCGAATTTGACAAAAAGGCATCGAAAAATAATGGGGCACATAGGCGTCCCCTGGAGGAATGAATCAGAGGAAGGTGGTCATTGTCCTTACGTGATCGCACATTGAACCCCTATATGCGCTTGCTAGCGTATTCCTCCTCGCTTCTGTCTTCTCCCACATTTCGCGCGCAGTGTATTCACTCATTTTGTTTCGCAATTACAATCACTCGCAATCACAGTCGTAGACGAATGATGATGAATGTGAATCAGTGATGGCCACTAACTGCTTCTACAGTAGTTTAACTATAACTACTAACTACTTCGCGATGGAGTAGTTTAACTAGTAGTTCAACTACCTTTCAGTGGAAGTAGTTAAAACTACTTCTTTTAACTACTGCAATGTATTTTAACTACATCTATAACTACTTAACGTTGTCCATCAACACCAATCCCATTCTGTAGTGTTCTTGGACACCTAAATATCAATCACAAGCAGTGATAAAATGAAGATTTAGTGCACATGCACGGCACAATTGCTCTGGACCTCCGTTCTCATCAAACAAGTAGCTCAAGGTAAAAGTCGGAAGCACAATCGTGCCGTAAAGCTTGCGGCTAAATCGGGAGTAGTTGCCGCCTGTAGTAACCTAACTACTGTAGTTAACTACTCGAAACAGTAGTTTAACTAGTAGTTGCCACTACATTTCTGCAAGTAGTTGATAACTACTTTTTAACTACAATCAGGTAGTTTAACTAGTAGTTTAACTACATGTAGTTAACTACTGGCCATCACTGATGTGAATCACACGATGGTGAATGCGGATGAGCGAGGATGTCAGGTCGCGGGCGTGGATGTGGATGTCAGTGGGCGATGTGGACGACCGTGGACGAAGAAGGATGAGGTGACGCTGTGCTGCACGCAGTATAGTCCGGTGCCTATATGTGGTCCGCTTGCCGCGCGTGACCCCCACTGTACGCTGCTGTCCTGGGCGTCCTTTATCCACGGGGCTGGGGGTCGTCTGGTCAGGTCCTTCGTCGTCTTGTCTGTCGCGTCATCTAGTCGAGCTGGGGCGTCGATGGCCATATCACAGCAGCGTTGGGGGACGGAGACGCAGCAAGAGTACAGGAAATGACTCGCCGGGGATGTAGTTCCGTATCGGGACCACTCGGTTTTTTTAACGATGGAAGATTAATATAAAGAAGATCTGTTTTGACTTCAAACAGGAACAAATAAGGTATGAAATTAAACAAGAATGAGCGTCGTATATTGTGTGAAACGTATAAAAATTAAATTTTATCGCCGGTTTCTTTATGATCCGCCATGTTTACTGAGGTTTCCAGGGATCCAACCGGCGGCAGAGTCGCGTGCCCGCGCCACCTAGTGCGTGGCCGGGAGGCCAATCTGTCAGTCTCAAACTGACCTAACCTCACTAAAGTGAGCTAAAATAACCCAACCCAACGACTCTGCCTTTTGCAAGATGGCAACTTTCGAATCCGTTATATAGGCTTATAATTGCCGTGTTCCTCCTGCGCTAGAAGTGCTTCAGATGGTATTGCTGAAGTGCACATAAAAGGGTTCTATACCACACAATTTTATAATTATTATATTTTCTGATTCAGTATATGACCTTCTTTCGCTTCTGAGCAATATTTACTTTTCAAACGCTTTCACTGGTTTATAAAACCGAGTGGTCTCGATACGGAAGACCCGTCACCGGTTATGTTCTATAGATTCTATAAATAGATTCTATGTTCTATAGAGGTTCAAGGGGGACTGAGCCCTGCTACATAATGGTGGCAATCGTTTAATGGCAAAATGAGAATGCGCGTGACACGAGTCGTCGTTGTCCTCACCGTATATGCGAGAGGTGGGCGTTGAAAGCATATTCCGTTTTCAGTACCAGGGTGGTAGAATTATTCGGTCGACGACAGGGAACCGAACTTCGGAGCCGGTTCATGATTAACACCAATCTTTCGATTTTTAACTAACGCAAAGCTAGTTCTCGTGCACCACCATACGAAACCACGGAAGCGCATCGGCGCGCGACAGATATTTTAACGTACGTGCTCGTTTCAGGTTTTTTTTTTCTTTTAATAGAATGGTTTTTAACGAGGATCGTCTCCCATACTGCTATCCCACTTTCACTGGAAAGCCCCTACTCAGATAATTAATTAATGCGGTTTGAATAATTATTCGTCTATTAGTGTGATGTTCATTCAAGAAAATATCAGCTTGGCCGTCTAACCCACCTGCAAAAACGGTATCTATGATGGTCTCGAAACTTTAAAAAAATGTCAGTGTGCAGCTGAAAGAACAAACCCTATATTAATGCCAGTGCGTTCGGAACATTACCGCGCTGAAAGGAATATCACACTATGAAAAAGAAAAAGAAACAGGGTATACCCAGCAATTTTATGAGCGTAAACAAATTTTGAACGGAGATATGTCTCCTTAGCGCCAAATTAACTCTTCTCTCCTGAAGTGTGAAAGTTGCACTGCGTGCAGGATTGTAACTTATTATATATATATTATGTTATACATTATATATATTTATATATTAGCCGTCTCGAATGTTTCCCACAGCGCTAGTTTGTTCCACAGGAGGACTGCAAGAAGAGGTAGTGTCCGTAAAACTGTTTCTAGAAATTCGGGACTAAAGGTGACTGAAGACGTCGTAAACTGGAACGATATCCATTTTGCTGAAGACAGTCGTTTGACATCGCTGGTGTCCCTTTCCTCTAACACCTCATTATATTGTATCCTGTTAACTCTAACGAAAATGCAAGATGAAACGCAACATCTTTTCCTTGTCGTTTGCGAACTCGTCTTCTTCATATAGGGTGTAAGTGACCATGGTGGTGGTCACTTTTTCGGCGCAGCTGCCGAGATTATCCAGCATGTGATCGAAAACGAAGCCTTGAATAGTGTCTTAAAATCCGGTCGCGTCCGTACCCTTTGTTTACCCTGAAGCCAATTCGTCATTGTCGTTCTCACATTTTCTGTTATGAAAACTATGGTGGTTGCATTGAAAAATAGCGCAGTTTGTCATCTTTCAATGCCGCTGGCGCGAAAAGTGACCACCAGTGGGAGGAGCTTACGAGCATGCACGTCACTGCCACGTCACAATGTGACGTAGGTGAAAACTCCCTATAGTGGAATCTGGTCTCTTTCACGGCTCAGCAATTTCGCCGTTCGTCCACCGTTCAGATGAACTTACTCTTCTGCAACAGAAAGATTGTCGTGTAGGCGACATTGTCCGTATACGTTTCTATTCGATGTATTCCACGTTTCTCTAACTTTACTTTTGCGCGAGGCCCGTTATGTGACGCGCGTATCAAAGCACGGACTCGGAACATCGTTTCTTCACCGTGGAAGCGGAAAATCAATATAGAAGGACCACTGTGTGCAAAACGTTTCTCTCCTCCGAGACCGCATGCGGGCGTCGTCCCTGTATGCTTTGAAAACTCTGCCTAGATTGCTTCGTCGAAGTTATTGCTCACAAAGGGAGCACTTTTCGTGCTCCATTTCTGCCGGCACTGACTAGTAGTAAACCCTGTTACTTTGGAGTGACGCATGAAAGAGGGAGAGAGAAACAAAACACTTCATTTTTGATGATGATGATGGGCAGAGTGTTTCGTCGCCACAGGGGACTCTCAACTCCACTCCTCGCTGTAATGTGGTGAAAATGATGAGCCGTACAGTGAGGAACGAAGTCCTTTTGAAAGAGGGTCTAGCCGACAGGATCACCGAAGACCATTGTCCCGGAACCTTAGTAGTGTTCTTAGGGCAGAGCGCTGGAGTCTAGCTGATTTAGAGACGCTGTAAGTGTGGTCCTAAGAGGTTGGTAGTAAGCTCAATGGAGAAGCATGCGTATCAGGTCCCCCAAGTCACCACAATGACGACAATTTGGAGACTCAACTTGTCGCAAGCGGCAACGCCACTGAACGGTAAAGGCGACATTGAGGCGCAACTGAGAGATGGTTGACGTGATGATAGCATTGCTGTAATTGGTAGCATACGTCAGAAGAAGCATAATTGCAGAAGGTGCTGTTGGGGACACGGTTAGCTAAAATGGCCTGTCAGTACTTCGCCATCCCATATTACCTTGGTTGCGCTTGAATGCGTTGTGCCAAGATTGTATTTGAAGGTGGATCATGGTGCAGCACGAAGCTTATTACTCGAAAGAAATAGTCTTGCAACACCTGGATATTTGAGATGAGATAAACCACGGAATGCTGATTTTAGACAACTGTGTCCCCTACAGTACATGTTAAGAGTGAAGTTTCGCTTTAATTAAGACGGATTAGGGTGTGAAGTGTACAGCAATACAGATATATTCTTAAATGTTTGCATCGTACACAGGAACAAACATACAATCGAAATTTGGCACATACGCGTGTCTGCGACCTTATAGAAGCAGGCCATGCTACTAACCTTTCTTTCTTCTTTTGTGAATTTATGCACCCTGCTAACATTCGTACAAGTGAGCTTGAGAGCACAGGTGTATTGAGATGCATTTCTCCCAATATATGTTGCATCAAGGAAGCACACGTTTTCGGCTTGTTGGTACATACTGGGAGGAGTTCAACACAGAGACAAGAGAATAAGGGGACAATAAGACCCTGACAGTCACTGCCAACCATGCTGCATCACTTATCCACTATTGAATGGCGTTATTCAAGTGCACCTGAAGTATTTCGGCATGTTGCTAATAGACGTGTTCAGAAAATCCCAGTGCTGTTTGCGCACGCATTGCACCCTGGGCGCTTGCTGAGCGGGGGAACGAAGGATAATCCTTCACATTTCGGTTTCGCTGACCTTCACACGTCGTGGACAATGGACCGCTAGGGAAGTAATCGGAACAGTTTGGAGGCCACGCGTTTCTTTCGTGTTAGCAAACTCCCACTGTTCAAAGCGAAGCTGAGCATTCTGGGATTTTCTGAACTCGTCTATTGAGGAAAGGCACTCCGAAAAAGTCATTGGGTACGACAAGAAAACAATAAAAGCAACATGAACACACCTCAAAGACAAGAGGTTTTGAGACTTGCTATACGTATCAAAGCAAAACAACGCCATACATCTGTTGCCTGGTAGAATTCCCTCAACGACATCGACATCGTCGCAGTGCCTTGCTGAGCGCATGTTTCGTTGTGGTGGTACTGGCGCGTCGCCGCGCATCCGTATCAAGCACCTGATATTAAGGAACATGTGCTTCCTGTTCACAAATGTGTTACAACATGCGCTGGTGAAAATGAGTTATGCGCAAGTGCTAATCTCACACTTCCCTTGTCCGGGATCGATCAGCGTAAACCGTGATGATTTCATCCCTAAGCGAAGAAAAAGGAGCAAAAAATTTACTGTACTGTGAACAGAAGACATGGTCTTAATATCGCCGGCAGCTGTCGGCTACAACCTTATTCAGGTCTCATAAGGCAGCAACTGGACGAATCTTTGTGAACACAGAAACCTACATATTGCTCAGAAGGTCCTTCGCAGAACAAGATTCTTCGAAGATGAATTCCGCTCCGTGTGGCTACGCCTGAACTCTTCAGCGTCCAATGCTGCGACAAAATATATTTACGAAAGACTTCTTAAATATACGACGCGCATACGCACATACAAAAACAAAACAAACCAAAAACTCATGACACTAAAGGAAAAAAAGAACGAAAACTTGACTGTATATGCATGAGTCATGTACCACTAATTGGTTGATTGACTGGTAAAAGAAAATTCCTCTATAATACGAATAGTTCTTGTATACTATCGTGATGCTTCGTTCTTCACCACAACATATCCTATTAATTGCAGCCTGATGGTACTGTTCTAGAACATGCATGACTAGTCGCGTGCATATACCATGTGACAGTTATTCCATTGCTACTTGTTCCTCCTCCCGGCGCAATGAAACGTGATTCAATTTTTTCATTTCTTTTCTTTCTTTTTTGACGTGAATACGTCTGTAGTTCGGTTTGGTAGCCAGGTCAAAATTTACGATGCAACGAAATTATGCCGAATTTCATGACGGGATAACTCGGTGAGTAATAAACCGATAGCAACCAACCGGATAAATCCAGATAGCTTACATGTGTAAGATTCTAGCTAACGAGATCATTGCGGCGACTGACGCAATCTCTGCGTGTGGCAGGCGCGTGCGAGAGAGACGGGAATATAAGGGTACTAGTACCTTGCGGGCAGTCGGTCTCGCGAACGCGTGAAGCTAGGACTCCGATCGAGGTGCCGTTAGAAAGCGCTTGAGATGTTCAACTTGGACCTTAAGCGATATCGTCTTCAACAACAATAACCAAAATTTTAGAAATTTGCTAATTTGAAATATCAAAATTTTGCCCGAATGTAGGCATATATGAAGCTAAAATATGATCTGAATTGAAGGAAACGGCAGTCAGAAGAAAGGGAGGCTCTAGAGGAACCCAAAAAGCCCCCAAAGTCCAGCACCGAGCGATCGAGAGAGCTACGGGAGCGCCGAAGAAGGTTAGCGGCGGAGACAAATTCGACTGCCGGCGCGCTCAGCGAGCTCTTACCCCCTAGAAATAAATGACTAATGATTGGAATGACTAAATGAGCAAAGACTTATATTTCTTTCACTAAAATCCCGCAAAGGAGCAAAGCAACCACAGATCGTCACGTTTTCATGTAAAAATACACTAGGGCTCTCACATGACTGAGTCCGCCCCATTTTCTTTCTTTTTTTTTTTCTTTTTTTTTTTCATTTGTGCACGTTTCTGCATTAGTGGCAAGATGAAGCTGGATTGAACTCGCGTGACATGCACCTCGAATATTGCTCACAGCGTTCCAAGACAACTCACAGGCTAGCAGAAGTGATCAGCTAGACGAGTGAAGGGTGTTACAAAGCTACAATATGAAAACATCCATTCAGGAGACACCGGTCCAAGTTGATAAAACGTTCTATGAATAGCTTTATAATATTGCGTCGGCTTAAGAATGAAACTCCGGCGGCGTGGCCGTGTGGGTAGCAGCATCCACTCGTTAGTGGTAACCAAGGTCGTGCTGAAGACTGGGAGGTGGTGGGTTCGAATCCTATCACCCTCAGTGCTGTCTGAGGTTTTCCTTGGGTTTTCCAGTAGACTTTCTGCTGGTGAATGTCGGTTCCTTTTCGGGTCGGCCCAGGGCGCATGCTAACCCCTCACTCCCCCACTCCTTCCTACTGTCCTCTCCCATTCTGTACGCCGCTCGTAGCCACAGTTGCTTCGCGGCGCTACACTCTTAACTCCGTACCCTTTAGTAAAGGGTAAAAAATCGCAATATTTTACCCTCTATTTCAGAAGCTACCAGGTACCCTCTGAGCGACCCCTTTTATAAAAGGTACAAGGAAACCCACTAATTAGAGGTTACGGCCTTCAATCCAGCACCTGCCCGTAAAGGGTACGCCAACGCGCGGCTTTTTATACAGGATGTTCATTTTTATTCGCAACAGATTAGCGCTCATTTGGCAGGTGGGTTATGTGAATTTTTGCTAATTAATCGGTCCATAGTTTGTGGGATTTGCTCCTGCAAGTAGCCTTCCCCACCGGGTTGTGGTCTAAATAACCGGTACGTTCCCTATCGCCAACCAAGAATGACTCTGACACAGGTTTGGAACAAACTTACATTCTGACTTTATTCCTGCAATGTCTGCTCCTTTCCAAGTCCCAAGCACGAGTGACCTCTTCCTCCCCAGGGTCCCCTCCCGCGACACCTTCCACTGACCTACTTCCATGCGCCAAATCGGCCCACGCGGCCAAACTGGCCAGTGGAAAGTTCCTGTGTCGAGGGATCGCCTGGGGGAGATGAGGTCACGGGACGGTTCCCCATGTGTCCCCCAAACTGGGTCACCACACTCCCCCCCACCTAAGGCCCCGACGGGGGGTTCGAACCTAGAAAGTCCATCAGTTCCTGGTCGAACGCCGCGGTCGACTTCGGGGCCTGGTCGCTGGGGGGCACCGGGTTGAGGGTGACGCCAGCGGTGGGAAGGTCCCCGGCGGTGGCTGTGCCGCGCAGCGGTGACCCGGCCTCCAGCAGAAGCTCCGGCCGGAACTCCCGAAGGATCCGCAGGGCTGCGGCGACAGCGTCCTCGGCGGAGAGCGCAGGTGGAGCGTCCGGGACTGCCGGTGTTCGGGTGGCCAACGCGGTCCGGTGACGGTCACCCAGCTCGTGGGTTGTGCGGTGGATCACCAACCCACCGCAGGTCCCACAGAGACGAGCCGTCTCCTCCTCCGTGTAGACGGCCGGGGGCTCCGAGGGGTGCCGGTCGGACAGGAGATGGCCCCGGAAGGTGGCTGCCACGGTCTCCGAAGCACCGCCACGGAGGGGACGCGGCTGGTCGCGCCACCTCCTCGATGACACGAAGCACACTGGCTCCTCCCCGACCTGCACGGTCCAGGTGGCTACGGAATGGTGACTGGGAGTCGCCCGCGGGGTGGGTCCGGCCGAGGGCGCAGTCCTCGAGCCTCTTCTCGGGAGACGGGTGCTCCTCGTTGCCGAACGGTCTCTGACGACCGCGTTCGGAGTGGCATGCCTGGGGTTGGGGGTCCTGAAAAGACAGAACGTGCGGAGACACGGAAATGTTATCGCGCGCGCAAATTGTACGCGCGAGAACGCTGACCTACAGCCCGTGTTCCGCCGCGGGTAGGGCATGCCGCCCTACCACGTTGCCTTGGGCTAAAGCCGCCCTGGTCACCCTGCAGCTGATTAGGTGGGCGGATAGACTCGTCCCCCTCGTCCGCCGCGTGGTCGCGTTCATGATAGCGTTTTAAGTCGCCAACGTGAACGGTCCCTGTCTCCTCCGCCGTGTTCACACGACGGAGTCGGTACGACAAGCGAGATAATCGGGAAATCACCCGAAAAGGTCCCTCCCAGCGCTGCGCCAGTGACGCTGCGAAACCCATAGCAGCGTTGCTCAGCGGGTGTGTGCGCTTCAAGACCAAATCCCCTACTTCATATGACAGAGGACGGTGCCCCTTATCGTACTGACGCGCTTGTTCCGAGCGGGCGGCGTCCAAGCTCTCTCTTGCGGAATTCACCGCATCCGAGAGCCGACTACGCAGCTCGCTCGCGTACCTCGACAGATTCCGAGCAATCGGCTCCGTGCACTGTCTCAGTCCGTTCTCCAATGGGAAAGCAACCTCCTTCCCAAAGTTAAGGTATGCCGGGGAAAACCCCGTTGACCTGTTTACTGTCGTCCTGGTTGCAAATCCCAACTCAGTAAGACGCACATCCCAATCCTTGTGCCTGTCGGTTAGAGCTACCAACATATGCTTAAGGTTGCGATTCACTCTTTCAGTAATGTTCGCCTGGGGATGATACGGCGTCGTTCTCTTGTGCTGAATACCAAGTGCAGCACAAGAGTCGACAAAGACTCGGCCAGTGAAATAACTGGCGTTGTCAGTGATCAACTGTGCCGGAAAACCGAACCGGGAAAAAGTCTCCATCAGCCGGTCCCATATCCGCTCCGACACCAGCTTCCTAAGCGGGAATAACTCCACCCACTTGGAAAAGTGGTCAGTAACCACCAACAGGTACTGATTCCCCCGTGGACTTCTGGGAAATGGACCCATTACGTCACACGCTACTATGTGCCAGGGGTAGCTACTGACTACTGGCTGCATGAACCCCGGGGGTTTACCACCCCTTGGTTTTGCTTTCTGGCACACGGGGCAGCTCCGGGTAAAGCGCATAACATCCTGCCTCATCCCCGGCCAGGTCGCGACGCGGCATAACTTATGAAAAGTCTTGCTGCCACTGCCGTGACCCGCAAGGGCTGAGTCATGGAAATAACGCATAAACACCCTTCGCAATTTCCTGGGAACTACGACCTTGAAGGGGGAAACACTCTCGTCCTCCTCGTCTAACCCGGGCACATATCGCAGCAAAAGCCCATCCTCACTCAAGAGATATGAGTCGAGGCACCCGTCGTCATCCCTGCCAGCGTTACCGGTGTCAGCTGCGCTATTATCCGCCAGCTTTTCCGACACCCGCTGACATAAACCGTCCGACTTCTGTGCCTCTAAGAGCTCTTCCCTGCTTACGATCGTGCCACAAGACAAGGAGTTACCTGCCCGATTCAAACCAATCGCGGCCACGAGATCCCCCTCCTCGGTCTGCCGTTCCACGCCTTCCGGGAGATTAGCGTAATCGCATGCGCACCCAATCTCCCCTCCTCTCTCTTCCGCTGGGAGAGAGGACCTCCCGCGTCTAGCGGCTCTAACCAGGTCCAAGTCACCCACACAACCGGTCGATGACCTGCCCTGACACTGAGGTTCCTGCTGTAATTCACAGCTGTAACCCAGTGGCGCACGGGACAAAGCGTCTGCCACTTTGTTCGCGTTTCCTTTCAGGTATTCTACATGGTAGGAATAGCCCTGAAGTGCTAACGCCCAGCGTGCTAATCTGCCTGACGGTTTCTTCAACCGCTGCAGCCAAGAGAGTGCTTGGTGGTCGGTCTGAATGGTAAAAGTTGTCCCATCCAAATACATGTCGAACTTTTTCAAGCCAAACATTACCGCCAAGCACTCCTTCTCCGTAACGGAATAGTTCATCTCCGCCGGCGACAGTGTGCGACTAGCGAACCCGACCGGGCATAGACCACCGTCGTGTTCCTGTAGCAACACTGCACCAAGCCCGTAATCGCTTGCATCAGTTTGCATAACGAACGGCTTGTTAAGATCTGGCAACCACAATTTAGCTGTATCCGCTATAGCTTGTGATAAGGAGCGAAACGCCTCCTCCTGCCTAGGCCCCCAAGCCCACTGGGAATTTTTCCGCAGTAGCTCGTACAGTGGTTTTGCTAAGGACGCGCAATGCGGGATGAACTGGCGATAGAAGCCAACCATTCCTAGGAACCTCTGAAGGCTCTTGACGTCATGCGGACGAGGATACTCGAGTATGGCCCTCAATTTATCCTCATTCGGACTTAGCGTACCAAGATCAACTACAAAACCAAGGAGATCCACCTTGGGGGATGCAAGCTGAACTTTGCCGGGATTAATGGTCAACCCCGCGTCCCTCATCCGACTTAGCACATTGCCCAAGTGAACGAGATGCTCATCGAACGACTTAGAAAATACCACTACGTCGTCCATGTAAGCCATGGCATAATTGAACTTCGCGTCATCTAGCACGACGTCCATTAGCCTCTGGAAACTAGCGGGCGAGTTGGACAATCCAAAAGGGAGTCTCGTAAATTCAAACAAGCCTCTGTGACACGTGAATGCCGTCTTTTGGATATCCTCCTCCCCTACAGGAATCTGCAGAAAGCCCCTGCTACAGTCCAAAATCGTGAACACGCTGGCATTCCCCAACGCGTACATGATCGACTCGATGGACGGAAAAGGATAAGCATCTCTGACCGTCACGGCATTTAACTGGCGATAATCCACACACAGCCTTGCCGTCCCATCTTTTTTAGGTGCCAGCACCACCGGGAAAGCCCAGGGGCTCTGCGACCGCCTAACCGCGCCTGTCGCAATCATCTCATCCAGCGCTGCGTCAAGGAGATCCCTCTTACGCGCGCTGAGGGGCCTGGGGTTACACCGCCAGGGCCTCGCAGTACCAGTATCAATCCGATGTTCTAGAACATCGGTTGTTCCTGGGTGCTCCGTAAACATTTCGGAAAAGGGTAGTAAAGCGTCCAAAAGCCTGGCGCGCTCAACTCCTCTGCCCCCGAAAGACGCTACCACTCGCTCGATATCCTGTGGTATTCTCCCCACCGTTTGCACAAGCTTAGTTTCTGACGAGTGGGTATCCACACGACTGGTTAAACGGCCAGTCGGTGAAGGAGAGGCGAAAGGAATCAGTGGGCTTAGCGGTCCCCCACACCGATATCCGTTTGCCTTTAAATCGAGAATCAATCCCTCTCGGACAATGAAATCTCGTCCCAAAATAACTGGGATTGACAGCCCTGACAGGTAAATGAACCGTTGTCTGCACCGTCCCCCGCTAAAGCGCATTGTAAGTCTCACTGCGCCTGTAGCACTGGACATTCCCGATGCTAACCGCAATGGGATATCAACCTTCCTGACGCGGACATTTCGTTCACGACAGTGCGCGTACACGGCGTCTCCGACTAGCGAGAGCGTGGCACCGGTATCCACCAGGCCAATGTACTCTTTCCCAGCTATTGTTACGCCTATGTACGGACCGAACACAGGAGCAGACTCCTGAACTCTACAAGCTATTGGGGCGAAAACTGATCCATCCTCGGCAAAAGACTGCGGCGAGGTATGAAACACACGCCCCGAGCTCTCTCTGACTGCCGACGACGGATTAGGGCTAACCCCAACTGCCGCCGCCGGCGTAACTAGTTTCCCTGCGCCGAGCGGAAATTTCCCCGACGCACAGGACAGTCACGCTTGTAATGCCCTGGTTGATTACAGCCATAGCATCTGGGCTGCGCCCGCCCGCGGT
The DNA here is from genome assembly GCF_037126465.1 of Ornithodoros turicata. Classification (NCBI taxonomy): domain Eukaryota; kingdom Metazoa; phylum Arthropoda; class Arachnida; order Ixodida; family Argasidae; genus Ornithodoros; species Ornithodoros turicata. Next base: position 41,444,954 of record NC_088207.1, read on the forward strand.
CCGCCTGTGGCATTCTGCTACTGGGGTCCCTCTCTACCTGGTTCTGCCTATCCTGAACCCTCCGAGCAGTGGATGTTCCACTCCTCGGACCGCCGCGTGAGTTTTCGCCAAACCCCGCACGGCGCCTCTGTTCAAAGGAGAAAGGATCCAGGGAGCGCGGCGGGACGATGACGTCCGACCGGCTTCCCGCGTCCGCAACCAAGGACGTCGCTTCCCTTCCCCGTGGAACGGAGTCCTTCACACCCGCCCAAGCGCAACCCGGCTCAACTGATAGTTCCGGGCGCGGTGGAGGTTGGTACCGCAATTCAGACAATAAATCAGCCTGAATCACACGAGCCTCTCGTGCAAGCGCATCAAGATTCTCGAAATTTCGCCCCCGTAGATACGGACGGAAGCTAGGATGGCTCTGCCGTATAGCACGCGAAACCTTATCCTGATCTGTGGCCGTCGGGTCGGCCCTATCGTAGAGCTCCTGAATTGCGCGCACAAATTCAATGAGACTCTCGTCGGCGTGCTGTGTGCGAAAAGCTAACTCTTCGCGCACACGCATTGCGTAGTCGGGTGGCAAAAATTCCTCCCGAAAACGCTGCCGGAAGTCCGCCATCGAGGTGAAAGGCTTCTGCAGCCTTCGCCATCGAGCGGCGTCCCCCACTAGAGCTACGGGCAAGACCTGCCGTAGCACTACCTCGTCGGACGCTCTAGATGCAACCTGATAGGTCTCCATCTCCAATAGAAAGTCGGCTACCGACTTTCTATCAGAGTATCCCGAGTACGTCGGAATTGTCATACTCGGGTGGAGCCGCGGGGGAAAAGTAGAATGCGGGCTAGTCTGCGCCGCATTCAACTGCTGGGTCAATGAAGCGACAATATTTGTCACTTGCAGCAATAAGCTAGCGGTATCAACCGCTTGTGGAGTGGGGAGAGGTGGAAGCACACCTGCCCCCGTGTTGGTTCCGGCATCGCCGTTGCCGCCACGTGCTCCTGCCTCGCCGGGGTTAATAGTGTCCCCGTTTGTTGCTGACCCGGACTGATTTTCCATGGATCGCGTATGCACTACCATGCCACGAGGCGCCTAACACCCGTGTTCCCCCAAAATCCTAACAGGGCCCCAAAATGTAGAGCGCTCAGAACCACTCTCAATTGACGACAAAGGAACGTAGGCCTACGTTGGGCGCCAGATGTGGGATTTGCTCCTGCAAGTAGCCTTCCCCACCGGGTTGTGGTCTAAATAACCGGTACGTTCCCTATCGCCAACCAAGAATGACTCTGACACAGGTTTGGAACAAACTTACATTCTGACTTTATTCCTGCAATGTCTGCTCCTTTCCAAGTCCCAAGCACGAGTGACCTCTTCCTCCCCAGGGTCCCCTCCCGCGACACCTTCCACTGACCTACTTCCATGCGCCAAATCGGCCCACGCGGCCAAACTGGCCAGTGGAAAGTTCCTGTGTCGAGGGATCGCCTGGGGGAGATGAGGTCACGGGACGGTTCCCCATGTGTCCCCCAAACTGGGTCACCACAAGTTACAGACACATGCGTCAGGAAATGTCGGAGATGTTTGTAACTACGGATGGGTTAATTTGCGAAAATTAACGTAACCCACCTGTCAAATGAGCGCTGGTGTGATGCGAATAAAAACAAACACCCCGTGCGTGGGATATGGACAGACATTTACAGAACACACCAAGGTACCAAAATGAACCCGCAGAAAAGGAGATCTTGAACATATGTATATTACAAAAACAGAAGTATAGCTAGAGGTGACACATTGTGCACAAGTGCGATTCTGATGTGAGGAGGAACCATGATCGCTTTACCATAGGTATGTGGAAAAAAGAACTATCTTCTAAGTGAGAAGCAATGCATAAAAGTGCGAGGAAGCCAGCGAGTCAAAACAACTGACCTATGTTTGCTAAGCTGAACAGACCCAACGAAATGGAGAATTGCAGCAGAAAAAAATTTATTCCACATTCGTGTTGCAGAGGCGAGCGCAAATGGCAATACAGTATTACATAAAACGCACACAACCTTGAGGAATATGAGTGTACAGTAACGCAGGAGACACTACATTACTGCGTTATCAGCGTTGGAGGCGCTCTGGGACGAGTTTGTGAGGTACTGCATTGCGCTGGTGACGGTATATGTGAACCTGCATGTGGGATCCTGGGAACAAAAGTTTGGGCAATGAGAGTAACAATTACGGAACCATACAAATCGGTACAAAGCACAAGGTACAAAGCAGCATAAATGCAGGAAGGCGTTCACTCCGCGATTGAGTCTTAGAATATCGTAAGAATACAACGAGTAGGAAGCTGCGAATTATATATCTTGATGCATATATCCGCAGCTCGCAAAATGCACGCCGGTGTATTGACTTGGCGACCAAGTAAGAGCAGAAAAGTAGCAAGCGTAAGTGGCGTTCATATGCAGGACCGCAAAACGCTTGCCATAATCACAACAAACATGCGCTAAGAGCTCTTGCTATCAAAATAACGCACGTACCTAGCACAAAACGTACACTTACCCAGTGTATGAAGTGTGTGAATTAGGGCTGCGGTGGTGACGTTCGTTTTCGGTTATATATTCTTTGCAATCTTCGCACTCACTACACTTTCCCCTGAGAACACCGAAAATATCCTTGTTTGCTAGAGACATCTAGCTTTTCCGTTGTTCCTGACGATACTATGATAAACGCGAGGAAAACCACTGATTAAAACAGATTACACTTGTTAACGGACGGACGACGAGCGTTAAGCGTTTCAAGGCAACCGCTCTCAGTGTGGATAGACATAGACCAGGCTCGGCTACGCAGCGAAATCGGAAATCTTGGTGGTTGCGGCATTGACAATGGTTTTCCACCCTTTAGAAAGAAACATACTATCAGTATTCCAGACTGCGAGCTTATAATCTGTGTTCATACAGCATTGATAACATGTAGACGACGTATAGATGACGCTGAAACAGATAAAAAATAACAGCGTAGATTCTCAACTGTCGTCTCGAATGGGAGGCTGAAACGCATTTTTATGCTGAAAAATAGAAGGAAAACAAACGATAAGAACATGAACGATAAGAAACTAACAAAGAAATTATCGTTGGAGATTTCGCTTAGAAGTTACAGTGCCGGAGTAGAGGGTACATTTATAAGTTACAACAAGCTGTTTTTGTTTTTTCCGAGATGTAACTTCTATTCGTGTTGTAAAGACATGACCTTGGTCGCTTTTAACCTCTAAATATACGTTACAGTGGTGTAACCTATAAGAAATCTCGAAATCTACGTCTATATAGAAGTTACATGTTTCTAAAAGTTACAATAAAAGGTACGGGTTTAAGAGTGTAACGCGGAAGACTTCGACAATAAAGTGTGGGTGCATTAATGGATATGTCCCTCAACGAACGAAACATTTCTTGGCATGGTGTGTGTGTGTTCTATGCCAATTTTGTCGCGCTTTCTTCTTCTTTTCCTTCTTTTTTCAAGTAACGTCTTGGATAATATAGATTCTGTATATTTTGATAGGTCACGCGATTGCGGTAGTACAGCTGAAGTTTCCTTTTATCCATCAATTCATTGATCTCCCTGGAGTGCTTATGACTTTTGATCGTCTTCGGAGGGTTATTTCTGCCTGCAAACTCCATCCCACCACTCTAAAGAAACAAACTACCTTTACCTCCTGTACGTTTTAAGAATATATGGGACAATTGAATGACCGGGGCTTTAATAATCAGGAAGTGACGCGCTTCCTGCAGTAAATTGATAACCAAGAACTTCATTTTCCAAGGATTTCGCAATGCCACGCGCAGAAGTTTCTATTTGCGAAGTTTCCTCTTCGATTGAGAAGTTATAAATTAAATCTCAAGGATGACCGCATAGTTAATTATGCATTGCATTTCCCTTTAGTCTGTGTTTACTATTGCCGTAAGAAATATTTGACAGTGAGTCTCGCTGAGTCTCGAAGCTCGAAAAAAATCAGTTCTCCACTAGACGTCCAACGCTCTTAAATCTGAACATCATGGCATAACATGCAGAAGGACATTGTTTGATATAATTTGTGGAAAATAGTAAGTGTACGCCTGTTTGTATGGCAAACTGTAGGGTGGGACAAGCGCTATGCTTGCCCACATCACACTTCAAAAATAGCACTGCCCTCACCCTCAAAACGAAGAGCAGGCACTTACTGCTTCCACGCCTGTTACTATCTACTATGCTACGCCTGCTTACACCTGTTTCTATCAGTTTGTTTGGCAAAAATTTATTCAGTGGGTGGCGTAATTACCGGTGGTACGAAGACATGGCTTTTAAAACTACTGTGCTAATGAACATGTGTGAACGTGATGGAAAGGTGAGGCCTATCTCTGCAACGGCGATGTACAGGCTATATGCACAGGCTATGTACAGGTGTTAATGAGAAACATACAGATAGATTGAGCAATGAAAAATGGAAATGACGGAATGACGAAATTGTACCACTTAGCGACCTCCGCGCTGCAATACTCGATAGCGTCGCAAGGAGATCGATGCTGTCCAACGTTCCAGATAGGACAGGCCTTCACATCTTGCAAGGAAAACGTGGTCAGCACTTGAAGAGAGCCCTTCTTGGAGTGTCTTGACTAGAGACACCTTGCCCGCTGTACAAGTAGAATGGTGGGAGTCTCTCGGCGACTCTGAACAACAGCTTGGCACCTGGCGGGCCACAAGACTGATGATCCGCATGCGGTTAGCAGGACGCGCATGTGACCGTCGGGCGAACGCAGACGAGGCAAGATTTCACGAAAATCCATGGGACACCGAATGTGTGTGGACTGTGGACCTTAGCAGATTCAGCCAAAATGCTTTGGCTACACGACAGTCATAGGTGACATGTTCGTTCGACTCGGGGTGCCAGCAAAACGGGCACGTAGAGTGGGGCACGATTCCCCACCGTCCCAGTCGGTCACGAGTAGGCTGAACTTTCCAGGCGAATCTGCAGAGTATGTCCTGAATGTCACCAGGAAGCCAGGACGGGACGAAAGCAGGCCACCAACTTTGCGCACCTTGTATAGCGCGACGGGAGGGTCCAGCTGTGGAAGCTACGAGGGTGGCCACACGTAGCGGTCGTGCTATTCCGGGGTCGACAGTGGGAATTGCAATCCAGACTTGTTGGAAGAATCGCACTATTGCGGCTTGGAACCATCGAGGTACCTCAGCGCTTGAGGTGTTGTTCAGCGGGGCATCAAGCTCGAGGTTGCGACGAAGGGGGCCTAGCCAATATTGTAGAAGTGCCTGTGCAGGGGTATGCTCCGATGACAAAATGCGCATTCAAGTAGGCAATGCAAAACGCCGAAAGGCAATGGCAACATCCGGCACTCCCCAACCTCCTCTCTGTGGATTCATGCGGAGCATCTGTTGATCGAGAAGTGTTGTTTTCCGACTCCAGAAGAACGAGAGGATCTCCGTGTTTATACATGATGTTGCAGTGACAGGCGGCAGAAGAACGTGGGCCAGAAACCAAAGGTGGCTTCGAAAGATGCACCAGAGGTGATATGCTCGCTCTCTGTACGAGAAATCGTACTCCTGCGCTGCGCGACACGAGTCCTGGATCCGCCGGGTGGATAGTGTCCAGCTGAGAGGCGTGGGGCCATCTTGATAAAAAAACACACCAAGGATGCGCATGCTCGTGCATTGTTGCATCTTAAAGCCAGGGTCGACATAAAACGATCCAAGAGGGAGAATCTTGGACTTTTGGGTGTTACGTTGACTGCCTGATACTGCTGCGTATTGCTCGTACAGCTGCAGGGCTGCCGTTAGCGAGCACCGGTCGTTGATGAAGAGTGTGACGTCATCAGCATACGCAGAGATCGTCCAACTTCCCGCTCCAGGAAGATGGAGTCCATTAACTGCACGGGACGCTTCTACACATTGTAAAAAAGGGTCCAAAGCCAGTACGTAAAGATATTCATCAAAATGGCAGAGTCGGCCTGTTGGTACATGACTGAATTAAAACCGGAGCACGAAAGACGGACGGTGAGCAAGTCTCGTCTGTGTGTTCTTGTCCGTGTTTCGTGCCCCGGTTTTAATTCAGGACGTAAAGGGCGGGAGACAACGGCAGCCTTGGCGGACACCTCGCTGGACGGGGAAGCAAGAGGACTGCAATCCTGCTACACACATCTGACTGCGGTGGTTCGCGTACAGCAAACATATGCTGGATACAAAAATCTCTGGGAAGCCATAAGAGCTCAGCAGCGAAAAGAGGTATGCGTGTAACACTCTGTGAAATGCTTTGGCCTGGTCCAAGGAAAGGAGACCGCCGGACGCTGCCCGTCGCCGTGTGTAGTGCAAGAGAGAGGTCGCGGATCCCACTCAGGTTGTCGCACAGGCTACGGCCTGGTACACCGCATGATTGGCTACCGTGAAGGAGCAGCGCTTGACTGACTTGGATGGCTATTGCTGACGAGCTTGTAGTCGTTGAGGAGCGTGATCGGCCTCCGCGATTCCGGATCTGCAGGACTACCAGCTTTCTTAGGCACAAGTATGCTTCCCAGTCCAAAAGACGATGGGAAGGCTCCAGCCTTGAAACCACGTCGAACAACATGTATATGAAGAAGGTACGCAGCACCGACCTGAACGTGGAGTAAAACTCTGTGGGTAGCCCGTCCGGTCCCAGGCTTGTACCACGCTTTGCTCTGCGCATAGCAGCATCGAGGTCTTCAAGGGGAATGCAGTCTTCAAATGTACTGCTCTTAGCCGGCGGGAGAGTTTTTAAGGGGAAAGCACCCAGAGAAACATCGGCAGTCGATGCAGGGTTTGACTACAATCCACGGAAAAACTCAACAAACCCCGTTGCTACCTCGGAAGGATATGCCGTGATGCTGCCATGTTGCCTGAGCTTTGCCTGATGCCGATGTGTCATGGAGATAACGTAAGACTTCAGGGCCAGCCACCGATCTAGAGTGGCAGAGTTCTTGGCGGGCTGTAGCAGATGAACACCGCAAAAGGGTGAGTCGGCGGTGAATGAGTCATTCAGGGTTCTCTGACATCAATGGCGTCGTTGGGTGGCCCCTGCGAACGAAGCGTATCTTCGCAGAAAGGGAGTTCAATTCGCGTGTGCGGTCTCTTGCACGATGCTTGTCCCAGGCCTGCAGGACACCTCTCGCTTCCCATTCTTGGGCTGTTGGGTCGCGACCAGAAGATATTCTCTGATGCGGACAGTAACGTCGGTGACAATGACGGGGTCTTGAGAAGGGGCGGGGCAAGTCGCCACGTCCCCACACCGCGAGCACGTATACGCAAAGTGTCGAGGACTAGGAGTAGAGGCTGGTGGTCGCTGACATATGTCGCCGAAAACGGAGAAGTCACGACACGGCATTCCTTGAAACAAGGGAAAGGGTGCGGGCCAGCTGGTATAGATCCATGAAGAAGACCGAGAGACACGGACACAGAAGACGACACACGTGAGTTCTCAAAAACAGCAATAATTTATTGGTTCATCTCAACTTAAAAGCTAAAAATCTTCGAAGGGGTGCGAAAGGGATAAATGACGTATTACTAATTACGTTTCCCCTGGTAGAGATCTCCTAGGATTCCCGAAACGACCTTCGATGTGCGTAGCGTTCCCACGCAAGCCCGGTAGTGTCCTTGAAGCAAGGCTGGCACCCTTTACAATCTCGTAAATGATCCACCAGTTCCGAAGACCCGGCCATTATTTCAACGTTTGCTGCATGCTTCCTAATCCGGTCATTGAGACACCGGCGCGACTGGCCAATGTACACAAAGCCGCACTCAAGCGGTTTGCAGGGAACAAAAGGCTTCCTGTGCCTCACGCCAGAAGATTCAGATTTAGAGCTGAAGGGGATCAAACCTGCATTCCTTGACAGACGTCGATGCGGAGCTGGGCACGTAGAACCTGTCTTAGCGACTGGCAGAGGGTCCCCTTGACCATGTTGCAGCGAAAACGTCATCATGAAGCAAACGCCACGCATCAACCAGGTCGAAGACCGATAACAGCCGCCGCAGGCCTCTAGCGTTCCAAGTAGGCCTACCCTGTCCCGGACCGCGGACATCGCGATTTGAGTCGGTCACACAATTGAAATCACCGACTATCAAGACAGGACGGTTGACTCGCACACAGTCCTCCACCTCAGGAAAAAAAAAAAAAAAACTGTTCGTGAGAGATGCGGAGGCATGGCCATAAACGTTCACCGGCCGGCGCTTAGCACAGCCTATGAAAAAGTCAGGACAAATAACCCTGCCATCGCTATCATACGAGACGAAACTATCCTTTAGAAGATGGCGACTGAAAATAACTATCCAAACGCCGGCATCTCTGCCTACACAAAAACTAAAAAAGCAAGGCAACCGATATTTCCGCTTAAATGCGGCTGCCTCAACTTGTTTTGAAAATTTACCTCTTGGAGCAAGAGTATGTCGCACTTTAGTCTGTACCCGAGACTGAATACTTCGGCTTGCTTATTAGGGTTTTTAAAACCCTGGATGTTAAGTGTCAGTATACGCACTTCCACACTATTGCAAGGCACCGGATGAGCCCGACGACTAACCCGAGAACTGCCTCTCCAACAGGGAAGCAGACTTCAGTTTCCTCCTCTTCTTCCTAGACGGGCTGTCCCCGGATCCAGATGTCAACTGAAGGTCATGCTTGCTCTCGCGATCATGACACGGCGCCATTTCGTCGTCTGATACTTTTGGCGAAGTATATGATGTTGTAGACGAGTTGTCCTCTGGAGGGTCTACGGCTGAGTCCGAAGGAGGCACGCCGGCCTCGAGTTGCGGGCCTAATCCTTGGTGTTGGATATCAGCACAGGGCACATCGACATTTATGATCTCGCGATCTGGTGGATGATGGTAATATATCGAGTGCCGTTGATTGCTCCGTATAGAGCTCGGCATGGTGTGCATGTTGAATACTTGTAGAGGACAAACGTGCACGCTGATCGCGTGTCCTTCGTCAATGCATCAGCACAAGCATTCTCCTTCTTCCCACATATCTTTCTGCGGCTTCAAAAGTTACACACGCGTCGTGAGGGCCGTCTTATTCCCTATTCCACGTATACGGCCTGGAGTGATCGTCTTCGTGATGTAGGTGCTATATCTTTATTTATGCACGAATTCGGACGATGACGGATGGGTCGACCGAGCGGGTGGTGCCGCAGTCGTGTTGCGGTAGGACTACAGTTAAGATCAAGAAAAATAAATAAAATAAAACTTCCCACTGTGAACAATCCGCGTGCCTTTTCCCCTTTTCTGTATGACATGAAGTCCATATGAAGTCCACATTAAGTCCATAGTATAGACCAGAATTTTCGCAGTCTCCACTGCGCGGCCATTTTGTAGCGACCGTGGCGCCATCGTGCATCGTTCAGTCCATTCGCGAAGCTGTGCGTTCGGGATATGAATCGTTGTTCGGGCGCCCCGTCACCCTTGCAGAAGCATAAGTGTATATTTTTATGCGTATGAGTTGCGTTTCATAAGACTTCGAAATAAAACAGAGCAAAAACCGCAGTCGGCAAAGGGTGTGGCATCTAGTAAACTTCAGCGATAGCGCAGGCGCTACATGCATTTCCTAGCTTCTTGAACCATACATCGAACATAGTTATGTTCTCCATATGTATGTTTCTTCTATGTACATGTGGTGTAGTCTCAACGCAAAGTTTTTGCAGTGCGGCGCGAAAGACTATAACATTGCGGGTAGTATTCAATGGACTTTACAGAATTAAATAAGTACACGTGTGAAGCAAGGACCCCACACTCAAACAGTAATATCAACTGCATCATTATTTCCGATTGTCGTTAATAGTTCATGGTACAACAGGTCGTCAGCTCATAATGCCCCATACTTCGATTTTTTATGACGCTCTTCGCTGGAAAACAGCCCGCAGAGCGACTGGCATAAAAGGTTACACTGACAAAAACGCTCAGCGGTAAAGGAAAAAAGTTTCTTATCACTAATCCGCAATATGGAATTTAAAGCGCCTGCTAGCTCTGTTACGTTGCATGAACAAGATTTTCATAATTTCATTTTCCGGGTTGCTTACTCAAACTTGTTTATGCTGTGCACCACTAGGAATTTCGTAGTTTGCGATGAACGCCGGGAAGTTAGCTGTGGATCCTCAGTTAAAATTTGCTTGAATTTTAAACAACAACTATTACGGTAAGCTTAATTAGTGAAGGCATTGGCTGCTGTGCACACATTTTGCATTGAAATGTGTAATGAAACAATCTTCGGGCTTAAAATAACGGTTTTCCGGATGCGACAAAATGAACGCGTTATTATACACCACAATTTCCTTTTGGGTGACTACGTAAAACAATGTGCATCAACATGACAGCGGTTCGAATTCCAGACGCCTCTCAAGCGCTGTGAGGACTCTGTGCAGCTGGTGTACATGCAATGCAATAGCTCTTCCGCCTTCATTCATATTACAAATCCCGTGCATTTTGCTTGCGATTATTCTTCGTAAAATCAGCCACAGAACAGTGTCATCCAGAAAAACATATGTTGTTGATTCAGAATAATCCAGGCCGTACGAAAATGCCACAAACCAACACCGCGCCTACAGTAAACTTGCATTCCGAGAGCTTCGCACGCAGTCCCCGCGCCGAACGCGCTCGCTGGTGGCGCTCTGTGTCGAGAGTACGGAGAGTGTCTGGCTCGCGCTGGTTCGTAGCTAAAATTCTGGTCTATAGTTCCAGCTATCGTACCTTTCGTCCTCCTTTTCTTCTTCTCTTTTTTCTTCGAATGGAAATATATTCCTCTTTCCCCGCCGTGAAAGAGAGAGGTGAGAGATTCTATGTCACGATGGTATCCACTGAATAACGATTTAGTGCTAGCAGCTCGACTCGGCTGGATGAGGGTTTACAGGCCGCAGTAATTCTATTGGCAAAACTCGCATCAAGTTTGTTAAGTAGGCGTCCTTTGTCCAGCTACTACTTACTCCACTTACTAAGGCAGGCGTGTGAGTGATGCGCGTATTTGAAGGTAAATGCCGGACCCTTTTTCATCGAACACGATAACATATGAAACGTCATATGAAACACGCGTTTCCAAATTTTATCAAATACTTCCGCACATCGCCTGTTCTTAGACAGACCCTACTCGCATCAACCTGAAAGGCAAACGTGAGTACTTCTTAAAGTAAGCCGGGAAGCACAGCTCTACGGAATATTGCGAAGTACGCATCTCCAGTGAATGAATGGATCACCGAACGTAAGCGAGTTGGAATTGCAACTCAAATCTGAGAGATTTATGGGAAATGCTTTGCTGGGTCAGTATCCAGAAATAGGGATGCGTAGCTGCCTCACAAAGATTCACGTTTCTTTTTTTTTTGGGAATATCCCATTCCATTACTTTTTTTTATCCTTCGCTATCAAGCGGTAACGTTATAGCAAGGGGGCGCGACCATCATTTCCCCGAATAGGATGTATAACTCTCTTGGGACGGGAGGTGTACAGGACCTGGGATTGAGCAGGTCATACTTCCCGATGCGAGTCCTTCGAACGACAGTCTTGTCACAAAGGAAATTTTAGAAAAAAAAAGTAAAGAAAGCTGTCTCATGCTTTTTCATCATGCACAGAGTAACCGGTTGAAATATTTGAATTAAATTCTTTGTAATTGAATTTTATAGTCGGCGCGTTCGTCGCTTGCAGTCACTGCCAGTAGTTTCCGGTTTTTCTTCTGTCATGCAATCAAGCCACTGACTTGTTCGCGACACGGTTTCCTCAATCAGCTTAGTCGCAGCTGCACAACCTTGAGACACCCTTGCACAATCATGCTCGCGTCAAGGTAAAGCCGAAACCGCATGTAAGAATAACTTCATTTTTCTTGTCTATTTAAAACCGCCACGTTCTGCAGGATGAAATTTTGCACGTGACGTCGACACGTAAGATACTGCTCTAAGCTCAATATCAATCGGCGACTCCAGACTCTCGCTTGAATTAAGTCACATGACGGACTTTAGCGTACCTTTAAGGCCACACTCAGTACGATATTGTCTTACACAATGTTACTTTACATTCATTATCCATCCATCTATCCATTAACTATACAATTATGTTTGTCGAAAGGCCATACTTGTTTTGAATACCCGCATAAACACCGCATGACTATTTTTTAAGTCGTCTTAGTTAAATGTGTAATTCAAATAATGGCGGTCTCGTGCATGCATTTTTTTTAAATTCCTAAATAATTCTGAAAAGTATGTGTAGTACCATGGCCTAGACTCCTTCTCTCTTGCAGGCTGCTGAAGAGTCAATGGCAACGGAGCACCATGAATACATCGTTACAACGCTGGTAAGATAAGCCGTGTGCATAATCATCCAAGTACAACCAACATTAGTCTAGCTTGACGAGGTCGCTCAATCCCTGATGTGATAGAATGCCAGTGTCAGCACGCCCAACGAAGGTCATGCATCTTTCGTGGCAGTCTCCTACGATTTTTCATTTTCTCTGCGGTATACTACAACTAATTCAGGCAGTGTTGTACCCTTTGCACGCTCGCCGTAACTTGCGTATGGAGCGTTTACGCAGCCTAAATTTTATATCATTAGAAAGCTCATGCATTGTTCTTCAAGCACACGTTTTATTTTAAAAATCGAAGATGGCGTTTTTGCACAAGAGCTCCGCAAAATTTTCCAATTTTTCCGTACCTACTATGATCGAAATGTAGCGGTAGTTTAACAAAAGCCTCTAGAGATGTGTTCTAGACATCGTTAGAACGAGGAGAGTTTAAGCTTTCCGATGGTATAACTCGCGGTGCTTTACTTTAAAAAGAAGCTGGAGAAAGAACCTGTCAAAAATCGCGCTAAACTGACGACGGAGCACTTTTGCGACCTCCGCATGAAATTTTCGAGACGTCAGAAGATGGAATTGTCCCCTGGCTTGGAAGCCTGTGGTATAGTCAATAAGCGGTAAAAATATGTGGCCAATTGCTCTTCCCTGGGCGGGAATACGGGACGTCAAAGTTGCGGAAAAACGCAAATCGCAGAAAAGCGCTTTTCTACCCGCTTATGTGCTCGATTTTTTTTCTCCCGAACTGTTTCGTTCAGGAAGTTGGAAACAACGCTCCTGTTCATAATAAAGGCAGAGCTACGAAATATAAAATAGTAAAGAAAATCGAGGATGCAAAGGGTACAGCCCTGCCTGAATTAAGACGAAATCGCCCACTGAGATAGCTTCCTGACAAAGGAAGGCACTGCAAGGCTTCTCGGTGGGCTAGGTTCGAGAATATGGCATGCTGCCAACTTTTGAGCCATAGTGGCAATGAAAGGATACGCGTACTTGTTCCATGCGAATGCGATGCACCAGCTAAGAAGTAAAACAATGAAACCATGTCGCAGCATGAATACCCCCTTTCCCGAACACGCACCTCTACCCTGCAGCACACGGAAGCGTACAACCGTTATTAGTCCTTTGTTACGGTCACACCGCGTTAACAACAAACCTCTTACCGCCGTTTTATATATCTTCATTTCTTTGCAGGACGTTCATACCCTCAACACAACAGCATGGCGGGGACTCGCAGCTGCTGTGTACGGGCTCCGCATTCTAGATCCGCAGCAGCCTGAAGTTCGTATCGCGATTCGAGACTGGAATTTTGGCGAACTTTTGTTCGGCAAGCGCGTCGATAGAACAACCATTAAGGTCAGTCAACAGCTATGCTAGTCGGCTTTCTGTAGGTCGCGAATTCGCGTAGGACGGGTCACGTATAGGTGACGAATTCTTGGTGCTGTGTCTTCTAAAAGGTAAAGATACTGAGGAAGTTGTGTCTGCTTAGAAGCTATATGGCCAGCTGTCCTTGTGACGTGACGTTACGTCTCGATAGCCAGAAGTTTAGAGTGGGTCAGCTAGGAGGTCAGTTGAGAACAAAGTGTGCTGGATTTTAGAGCCTTTACCCAATGGAGATGCGCTGGGTAGGAAAGACTTTGCAGAAAACCGACGTCCGCTTCCTCAATGCAATCACAAAGCGACAACTTTGCAGTTCTTCTAATGGGCATTCATCATGTAATGCAACATATCGAGTGCTACATAAAAATCATACTGCACGGGATATGCGAATTGCAAGTATGAATCATTAAAAGATCGGAACGCTAAGCGTGAATGTTTGCTGTGCGGAATTAGAGCGTCGATTTAGGAGGTTCTTTAAATTCATGCTTTTGTGTTCAGAACCTATGGTAAGTTTTTCAAAAGTTCTTATGATGACTGAAATCTGCAATGCTATGTGCAATTCCGAGCACGTCGGTTCCCCCAAATAATGTGCTGGCATCATTTATTGATTGTTTTATTTTATTTACCAATTATTTTCCAGACGGAAACCGCGTTAATATATGACGCCGTGGCCCTGCTTGCAAGATCGCTGCACGACCTCGACGGCTCTCAGACGATCTATGCAATGAACTTGTCTTGCTCGAAACCGGGGATGCCCAACGTCTGGCCTCACGGACATTCGCTGGTGAACTACATGAAGATGGTAAACAGGAAATACTTATGTTACAGTTGAGAAGCAACACCAGAGCTCAACGTAAAAAGAACACTAATGCACTTATAGGGAAACCAGCCGAGGCGAGCTCCATCTTGGGGCAAACACAACACATAGAGCCTCCAAGTGCCTAAGGCGCTGCCTAAGTGCCCAAGCTGCCCTTGCGCTGGCACTCATTGGCTTTTTCGTGAATTAATTGTTGACTAATGCACTTCCGCCGTTCCTTCATCAGGTGCAGCTGAAAGGACTTACGCGAAATATTCGCTTGGACGAAAATGGGGATCGGAGAAACTTTTTGCTGGACGTTCTGCAGTTTCATGACGGAGAGTTTATCAAGGTAAGTATTTGCTCGCTAACCGCACACACACACACACCCACGCTCGCGCGAGATCTGATGGCTAATGGAAGCAAATACACGCAACGGAAGCAGAAGGAAGGTACTGGGAACATCAAATCTTTTGCTGGCGTAACCATATACATGTTCTGCAAATCCTATTTGCGTAGCGTTGGGACAAGTTACTAGAAAGCATTCTCGCAAAGATCAAACGTGTGAGCCTTCCCCCTCCCCCCTCCCCTTCCATCCCCTTTCATCCCTTCCCCGAGCAGCGTGCCGCCACTCTAGGCAGGCAGACCGCTCGAATCCCCCCCCCCCTTCATTTCCCCCATCGAATAGTCAGCTCGGTTCTGAGCCGCGTTCAAAATGTTCTGGTCGCAGCGCAAGCCCAAAGACGTCCTTCGTTTGTGCTATTGCCAATTGCGTGATGGCAATAGCTTGTAACCCTCAGTGCTCATTTCACTTTTCTGTTTCCTTTTCTCTCTCTATATATATATATATATATTTCTTTTTTTCTTTTTCATGTGAGTGTATGCCCAGTGCTGGACAAAAGTTTACGGAACACGATCTTGCGCATTTCTTCCACAGAGTGACACGTCAGCAGCGAATGGGACCGGGCGGACTTACAGCCATGTGTCTAGGTAACCCAGTCACCCGTTTGCAAGTTCGTACGGTACCATTCGCTGCTAGCGTGTCACTCTGTCGAAGGAATGCGCAAGAGCGTGTTCCGTAAACTTTTGTCCAGCACTGGGCCTCTGCAAATTCCCATGCCAGATTATGATAATCTAGCACGTGACGTTGCAGGCATGTCACATTCCGTTTACAAACAAATGGCAGACAAGACACACACACACACTCATTCACTCACTCTCTCTTACACACACTCTCCCCCCTCTCTCTCCTGCATACACTTAGCTCCGTCATGTAATTCATGAAGCGCACGAAAGTTTAACTGCGTCCCGGTAAGCTTTTCTCGGGTATAACCGCGATATTCACTCTGAAACTTTCAGCGTTTCTCTTCTTTTTTTATTGTTGTTCCAGTAGCAATCTGTCTGTGCTGCCTGACTCAAAATGCTCCCGCTTCCTCCGCAAAAGAAAACAAAATTGGTTCAACTCCGTTCGATTTCCACTTGATCGAACACAATCCGTTGTTGTCACTTGTATATGGAATTGCGATGTTTTGCTGTTAACGCTCTGAACACGTCTGAACTAGCGTGCGCCTCTATGTGAGATTGTTCGAGTTTCAAAAAGTTACTACACAACTTAATTTGGACTGGAGCGTTCCATTGTTATGCAGGATGTGGAGAATAATGATTTCTCAATTATTCTGACAATGCCTTTTCTTTCCTTCTCTTTAAGGCTGGGAGTTGGACGTCCTCGCAGGGTTTAATAATTGGGAACAAGAGTGATGACTGGAGTTCTCCTCGTCCGCACTTTCGTCGCCGGCGGCTCGTCCGTGTCACCACCATCGTCGTAGGTGTCCCGACGTAAGATAATCAATACTGCAATAGATTTAATGCAGTACACAACGGTATCCATGCACTTTTAATGCGTTAGCATTAGGAGTGTCAAAATGGAAAAAAGCTGTATGTATGTGTGTGTGCGTCTGTCTGTGTAGGAGATGGTGAAGCCTCACCGAGGCAGCGGTCGTGGACATGTAAAGGGGATATCAGAATGTAAATGTAAATGGAGATATAAATATGGAGATATGTAGATATAAATGTAAATGGAGGCAAATGATTTGAAATTGAAGTAGTTGAAGGTGATTAAGAGTAAGGGGCAAGAGTAATTAAAGCTAATTAAAGGAAGAAAGTTGAGTTTAAAGGTAATAAATGCAAGATATATTGAATTAAGAGAAAGGGACGTTAAATGAAATTGAAGATTACCGAAAGTAACCGGAGGTGATTAAATGTAATCAGAGGTAATTAACGTCAATTAAAGGAAAATTCAAGGGTAATTAAAGCAAGTAATCGTAATTAAAGGGAATTCAATGAAATTCAAGAGTACGTCAGGTAACCTGCGGTTACCTGAGGTAACTAAAGGGTAGTTGAAAGTAATTGAGGGTAATTAGGGGTTAATTAAGTGGACTTACAGTGAAAGTGCCGAACCGGAAGTCAAGTATAGATCGGAGGGGGACAACCGGAAGTCAGGTTAGACCGTAAGTGGAACACCGGAGGTCGAGTTGGACCGTAAGTGGATACCGGACGTCAAGTATAGGCGGGAAGTGGACAACCGGAAGCCGGGTTTAGACGAGAAGTGGACAACCGGAAGTTTGATTTGGACCGGAAGTGAATACCCGGACGTTAAGTATGGACCGGAAAATGCGCTTAATGCTAACGCGTTTCTCTCGCATTTACCGCTAAATCGCCACTGAATGTTTTCATTACCCCTGGAAAATGTGATGCCTGTAACTGCGCAGGGGAGCACGGAAAAATGCGTGAGTTGTCTAGAACTTCGACAGCGTACCTCATTCGCCAATATTATGATGGACTACTTTGTATTCGATACCAGTACGTATGTTCGCCTGCTGTGTTATAGGCATAGAAACTTGGGAGTTGCTTGAAACCCAGTTCTTGATGAACGTGTGGAGAGTTAGTATTATGGTATAGGTGGTATGTGTGCATGCAAGTGAAGCAGCTCGGCGACAACTAAAAAGGACGCAACAACCCAACTGCACTTGTGGGCAGCCGTGTTGTTGTCTCCTTTGTCCGTGTCCTCATTGTCGCTTCACTTACTCCTCGCATCCTGCTTTACTTACATGGACCCCATTACCCGCTAGACGGAGATCAACTGAAATTTTCTGCGCGAAAGTGGATACCTTTTACTGGAAAATCATGGAAACGAGTGTTCCTATCCACATACAGGCTGTTTAACCCAACGTGTCACAACAATATGTTTAAAAATGTATACTTGCCTGAAAATTTAAGAGGCCAAGGGCGCTTACCGTCGGCGAAGTTTTGCCACGACATACAAGTTTATATTAATAATTGGGGGTTTACGTCGCGAGACAACTGAGATCATGAGCGACGCCACAGCGGCCGGTCTGTGGATTGCTTTTGCCCACCTGAGGGTTCTTTAACGTGCGATGAAAGCTCATCACACGGCACCCCGTATTTAACGTCCCTCGCGGAAGACGGCGTGTCTAAGCAACTTGTACCCTGCCACCAAGTTGCTGGCGTCCTCGGCCGGGTTCGAACCCGCGATCTCGGGATCAGAAGGCGAAAACGCTAACGACTGAGCTACCGAGGCCGGTGACGTACAACCACCTTGATCAATTTTCAGTCACGAGAAACTGAATTTTCTGAGTTGGACTCCGAAATTTGCAAGGCCAACGTCAATCGAAGAGCCAA
Organism: Ornithodoros turicata; assembly: GCF_037126465.1. NCBI lineage: Eukaryota > Metazoa > Arthropoda > Arachnida > Ixodida > Argasidae > Ornithodoros > Ornithodoros turicata. Next base: position 41,463,104 of record NC_088207.1, read on the forward strand.
TGTCAGTTATTTTATTTCTTTTTTCTTTATTTTTGTTTCATTTTTATTCTCTTTGTTACTTGTTTATACGCTTCATTGTTTTATTGGCTTTTTTGCTTTTATTGTTTGTTATTTATTTTTTTATATTTTTGCCGGAAGGAGAAAGCACATGTTGGATTTACCCTATACTCCATCACAAAATGCATCCCCTACTACAATGAAAATAGCTGAACAAACAAAAAAAAAGCTTTTCACTTTTTCTTTCACTTTTCACAAAAGCGTTTTCACTTTTCGCTCCCCCCCCCCTTCCCTTCATCCTATAGGTGATTGGCATTTAAAGTAATTCCTCGCCGTTCGAAGCGCCTGGAGTGGATGCTGTGTAAACTTTCTGCCTTGAAAAGTAGGGATACAAGCGACATGAACCGAAACCTCCCACACATAACGTTATTGAATGGGAGTACGTATGCGCTTTTTACATCAGGCTAGCTGTAGGTACTCAGAGGTAATCCTTCGTTAGCGCGAGTGGAGTATTCCAGCGGCTGGTCTTGCACACGTGCACATTCTTTCCTCTTTTGCGAATGTTAAGCCTCGGAAATCGGCTTGCACAATCCACTGGGCGAAACTTTAACTTTCGTGATCAGCCCATTTGTGACACGTGTCACTTGCTAGCTCATGAATGAAACTAAGAAATCAAAAAGGACGCGAGACAGACATTCTTGAGAGCTTCGCAAGAGGACTTTAAGGAGTTAAGGACTTGAAGGACTTTCTTCGCCCATGAGAAAACTGCAGTCGTCGTTTACAAAGGATTAGGCGTCATGAAGCATTAACGTGGACTCTCCTCTTCAAAGTGAAGAGAAGTGATGTGGAACGAGCTACAACGAACAACAATCTCGTGTCATTAGAAAAAATTGTTCGAAAAATAAGATGATGAAGTCTAGTTATTGTGAACCAATACAACTGTAGAATAATTTCTATTCCTTCTATGCCTTCATAATGATAATCGTAGTGATAAAGGTAGATAAGAAAATATGGCGACGTAGGCCCCCTCGTCCTTCTGTTCCACTCACGGTGTTCCACTCGGCATTCCTTCTGTTCCACTGCGCTTGCGCGAAGGCTCTAGATTTCATATTGTGGAAGCCGTGTTTGTCGGGATTTCTTCCCTTATTCGTGTCCACTGACTATCGACCCCTATTTAGCATCGTTCATCACGTCATCATCAGGACACATCTCATCCTGCCCATTGTGCCTTGGGATAGTGGGCCGCATCTTATGTGGCGAATTTCCCCATTCATTACCATTAATGTTGTTGTTCTTCGTGTCTCGTTTTAGGATGCTAGTCTAATTAATAGTCCGTTTGAAGCAGACTTAAACGTAAAGTGAACCAAAAAAGTGATGTTGGACTTCCTCGCTTATTTAATAATGTAGTTTCCATTTCCACATGCAAACAAGAAAAAAACATTCTTGACTAAAACAAGAAATTTCCGGAACGTCAGTTTTTCAATCGCACGGAAGAACTTTAGACGTTCGTATTGTACTGTAATAAAAAAGAAGAAGAAGTAGTACAAAGAAAAAACAAGACTAAGATGACAACACAAGACCCAAACTTGCAATGAAGCTTCTTTTTTATTATTATTATTTAAAGCTCATTACTGGTTTGAGTCTTGTGTTGTCCTCTTCGTCTTTTATGTTCCTCAAACGCAAGAAAATGTTACCTCTTTCTACAGTACTCCAGCTCGCTTGCACCATTCTAATTTGCTCATCAATATTAAACTTTACTAGCTGATCCTATCTTTTAAACAGGCTCGCTTAATAATCGTATTATTACCTTTATCACCAAAGGCAATCAAAACTTCGATATGCAGAATCTCCCGTACGTGACACTTGAAAAGCAGATTCGTCTCAACAACAGCAGTTCTTCCCATCAGTTCGGCGGATTTACAATGGAACTCCTCGACATTCTTGCCCAGTCAATCGGGTTTGACTACCAAGTTCATGTGCCCAAGGACAACCAGTACGGCAGCATGACAAAACAAGGTACCTGGACGGGCATGGTACGAGAAGTTTATGAAAGGGTGAGTTGGTCTGGTGACATCTTTTTTTTAAGTTTACAAATATTATGCAGCACGAAATGTGAACAAACAAAAAATATCGGAGGTGTGTATGGTTGAGTGATTTAACGAGTGTGTTTTGGGAGTGCCACAAGTCTATTGGAGTAGACAATTAATATCGTTTTACCATCCATAGCATTCGAGTGTTCTATTAGGTTAAACGAAGATGATAGCCCTCTATGGTGCACATTAAATTACTAAATGAGTGGGTACCTGGTCATATGGGCACACCCGGCAATGAAGATTTAGACCAGGCTACTCTACGGTGTCACTAGCTTACATCAGCCCACCCCATCATCTTGCCCAAAGGCGACCGTCGGGCCCTCCTCCGTGCTATCTCTGCAGACAAGACGAGATCTCAGTAGATGCACGACATGACATCCTGCTCTCTGCTCCACGCCGTTTATCCGTCTCTCTCTCTCTCTGTCGTTTCCTCCTGGCCTTCCGCGTCACTACGCATCCCTTCTTCACCGCATGCGGCTGAACGTTACGTTTACCCCAGTTATCAGGCGGCGCTTTGCCTGCGCGCCGTCTGACCTTTGTACCACATGCACTGCGCGCGTTGACCTACACTATCTACTTATGGACTGCCCCGTCTACCAGCGAGAACGTGAGGTCTTGCAGCACAAGATACATGCAGTCGACCTCCGCCCTTTTACCATCGGCAAGGTGCTGGGCCTCTGGTCCAGTCCCGCTCATATGTATCAAGGTTGCCGTCACTTCTGGGAGATTTTGTCATCAACCGGCCTCTCCACCGTGCTTTGATCACCTGAACTGCAATCTCCACCATCATCTTTCATTATTTTGGCACTGAGGCAGCGCCCAGCCTGCTGGCCAGCATCAGCCCCATCTCATAATACTTTTTATGCATGTATTTACGTATGTTTATATGCGCGTGCGTGTGTGCGTGCGTGTTTGAGAGAGAGAGATTTTTGTGTGACTATTTTCGCTGTGCGGTGTATTGGCACTGCACAACCCTACGTACAAAAACGCCCGAAGCAAGCAGCCATCGGCCAGGTCCGATCTCCTCGCCTGACGTCAGCAGATCTGGCGGGCTGGAGGTGGTGAGCCCTCATTGGCCACGGAAAAAAAAATCGTCTGTTGCTGATATGACTCCTCGGCCGAGTAGGCCAGGACTTTGTCACGAGTCACCTGACTGGCCCTCTGTTCAGCACGTCACGAAGTCCACTTACACGCTGTTTGAAGGAGTAGAGGGTTTCTAGAGGGTGTGCAGATTAGATGCCTCTCTCGTGCGCTAGAAGTCAGCTGGGCTCGTCTTTCCCCGAAAGGGCTTGAGTTACTTGTTGCACAGCACACCGCAGACGAAAAAGAAAAAAAATATGGAACGGCATTTCAGGGCAATGGGCAAAAATCTCCCATGGGGCGAGACTCATCATGCTCCTTAAACAGAATCCTTGATTTCGCGCTCTTCGTTCTTGTATTCTTGTCACAAACGATGTATCCTGCGCGAGAGACGAAACGGCCGATTAAATTGGTGTTGGTGGTTAAAACGGTGTTGTTTCGTTGTTAAGTCAAGCCTGTGTAATTTCGTATCGCCTAACACTATTTTACATAAGGTGGTTAGAACTTTCTCTCCTGAAATTTTGTAATGTACTGTTTGTTTGTTTAAGGGGCTTGATAGCAGCAGTTTTCAGGCTCTGGCTAAGAGCGTCCCGTTTCTTTCGTTGCACTACAACGTCTTAACTCGAACATTCTCTCCCAGACAACGTGATCGCTGGTCCTGGCCTACAATAGTTTGTACTGGAGATGATATGCAGTGTCGAAAGACTACTTCCTGAAAAAAAAAGGAAAAAAGAAACCGAGACGGGTATTCAAAACGCCCAGCTCATTTAGTCGAGCCGATAGCCAACTCCTACAGTCTATCGACCAGTGATGGAGTTTGTCGTCGCTTGCCACGGCAGCCGTCATGAAGAATCCCTTCTCCACCGCCTACGACTCAATGTTGCCCATACACCCTCGCTTCTCTTCAAATTGGGTCGGTTCAATTCCCCGAACTGCACAGTCTGTGCCGTGGAAGCTGACATCCCACACCAACTCCTGTATTTTCAACAGAACCTTCACCACAGGAACACCCTCCGTTGACGTCTGCTCCATATTGGCTGTAACGACTTTTATTTGGCCGCCCTCCTTGGCCCCGTCCTGCACCCCAACCAGTGGGCTGTCGCTGTCGCTCTCCTCAGGTTTATCAGCGCCTCAGGGTCTCACGAAGTGCATGTGACGTTGTGATATCGTCTCTTTTCTTGTTTCTTTCTTTGTTTCCTTCCTTCCTTTTTCTGTTTCTTCTTTTTCATTTTTTTCTTTTCCTTTTTTTGGAATAGCAAGCCGGCTCTTTGCCTGGCTAACCTTTCCTTTCTTTTTTTCTTAATAAACATACCCCCCATAGAGAAAATAATAAAGTGTGGCATTCCCATAATTCGGAAATGTAAAGAACAGTCTAGATAACACTTCAATAAAAAAAAAAAAGGAATACGGGCTATTATGAACTTTCAGTTGAATCCCCGGTTTTACTCCATTTTGTTCGCAGACATCCAGTAGGACGTGACTTCCATCTGCCTGTACAAACTGACTTGAACGCTGAACTGAGTACTTCAACATTGATGTCGTTTTGAAAGAACGCTCACTATCACTAACTCGTGTTCAGACGTGTTGAATAATACATGAGAAATAAGGCGTTAAAAGAAAGCTCCGATCACTGGTCTGGATTTGACTTTTCTTATTACTTTTTTTTTTTTTTTGCTGCCTTTCGTTGATGAAGGGCATGGATATGTTCGCGCGATAATGCACTGAATTCCACACCGGTGGATAAGTAAGGAATTTATGAGAAGTATTCGAACCCTCCGTCAAGCAAAGTAGAGCTTCAATTCAATGATCATGGGAGTTCCATGCCCTGCTCAGAGTAAGCCTGCGTATCACCCACCAGTAAGCTTGAGTAATGTTTCTCTTTTTTGTCTCTTTTCTTCTCATATATTCTTGTATCTTTTTTCCTCTTCCTGAAAATGTGCGCTTCCTAATACGTGCCTTTGAACGTTACCAATTCTGCACAGGGCGTGAATTTATTTTCGAAGGCTGGAAGTGAACGCGAACAATAAATGAATTAGTGAAATGACGAACAAAGGCTAGACGTAAAGGAGAAAAGCGCATAAAGAAAAAAAAAAGTAGCTGTCGCATTCGGCAAGGAGCATTGTGATTATAAAATGTGAACGCGACTTCACCAAAGTACCTTTTGGCGTGTTTCGTCTCGAAGAGTAACGTCTTAACGCATATGGAGACCTCTGCACTGTGAAGAGTAGTAAAGTACTGTTAAATAACGGACGATGTAAAAAAATACCAAACGGCTGATAATGTCGACCTAATTTCTTGCGTTATTTGTTTGCTACAATACGCATCGTCGAAGAATCGAGGGACGTAGGGCATTAACATAATTGTTCATAGCGCGATGCAAATGACGTGGATCATAATTGCTTAGAATCCAGCAAATGGCAACAACCCAAAGAAAGTGAGGGAAATAACGTTGAGGCATATTTCGTTATCAGCAATGTCGTTAACAACAGCAGCGTGTCGAAGCACTATGGAAGAGCTTATTTGCTGATTAGACGTCAGTATATACTCGTACAGACTCGGCTTCAATCTGCTTCCACCGTCTCCAAAACAATTTCCCTTGATGCCGCTAGGCACGGATCTGTAATGTAAGATTTCCTTCAAGCAATCTTCTTAACGGGTCTCCATCCCATCTGGCTTCCGTGTCGTTCACACGGGCTTTGCTGAAAAAGCACGAATATTGTCATGAAAAGTAACGTTACAGTGTCGCAAGACCCCTTTTCTCATTTTGATAGTCGGAGTGAAACAGACTCCCTGGCGGTCGGTAGGATCGGTGCTGTGTTTCCTGTCTCTAGGTTTGTAGCATAGGCAAAAGGAACAACAATCTCACTCGGTGGATGAGACTACGTGTCCGATCTCTGATCCGTGCCTTCAATTTCTCGGGAATGCTGTACAAGCCAACATTCACCGGGCAGGCGTTTCGCGGCGCATATGACTGTTTTGAGGGAGAAGTGTTATGTAGTAGGTCGAGAACATATTATGTTTTATGTGGAATATGGTGGAATAACATTGTGTTACAGGGTTAAATGTTTATTGTTCGAGGGTGTTGCAAGGTGTCGTGTGTTATGTAATACAGGGTGTTTTCTTTTATATTCGATGCAAGTATCTTATAAAAAAGCATCATAGATACGGTGTTTGCAGGTGTATTATACGGCCAGGATGTAAGACATTCTGTCGAAAAGGCTACATGAATACTAGATGTTTAACCAACTGTAATTCACTGATCACGCGAAATTACAACCGAAACTCTTTAACCGAAAATCTTGCGCATCCAGAGCGTAAGGAAGGACACGACTTTTGCGTCCGGCAGCTTATGTGGTCCAATCCTGCCTGCGGTTTATCACCTGCTCCGGTTAGCTCCGTCGCTTCAAATGACGTGGTCCTCCGACATGGGATGGGCGTGGGATTCTTCCTGCGCTTGCGACGCGCTTGTTTCGGTTTCGGCTTATTTCCATGGCACTATTTCTTGACGGATATCTCAAAGCACGTCCTCCCTTCAGGATCTTTTAAAAGAGAGGGTGGCTGTAAATAATGCCTGGCTCCAATTATGCGCATCTCACGTTGCCCCGAAAACCTCTTGTGAAGATGCTATTTAATTTATAGGCAGTTAAGCTGATCATCTAGTACTTTTCCCTGGCCAGTCTGCTCGGCCCAGTACCGCATCTCACACAGCGGTCCGTGACAAAAGCAGTTTTGATGTCCCTCAGCGACTCAGGTCTCATGAACAGCCTGTGAACCCAAGTCTTGCCATCTCGTTCTTCAGTGCCCCACCCTCACATCTCACCCTCGTACGCAGTACTCTCATCCTTTTTTTAAAGTCATATTTGTCTTTAATCTATCTCATCTTGCTTTCACCTTTTGTTAGTCTACCCGTTATTTCCCAATTCTTTTCTGTTCCCCTTTATTTTACTTTTATTTATGTTTCTTTTGTTCTTTTTTTTTGTGGAATAGCAAGCCGACATGCCGGCTGGCTGACCTTTCCTCCTTTTTGTTTTGTTCTAATATATATATATATATCCCCCCCCCCCTCCTCAGTAGTTTACATGCTCTCTTCGACAGAATGTCCATCTGGCCGTATGATCCACCTCAAAACGGCATCATTGCTGCTGTTACAACTATTTTTTTTAAAGAGATCTGCATGGAATAAGATACAACACCCCTGCATAGTTTGCACCTCGTAAGGACCGAACGACGATGCGTACGTTGAATTCGCAGGAAGCTGACCTAGCGGTGGGAGACCTCAGCGTTACACTGGAACGCATGGAATACGTGGAGTTTACAGCGCCGTTCCTAAAGAACAGTCAAGGGTTGCTCTATAAGAATGTGCTCTGCGAGAGTGAGAACCTGCCGTACTTTCTCCAGCCGTTGTCCGTAGAGGTGTGGTTCTACAGCCTGACGGCAGTGTTGGGGGTGAGCTTGTTGCTGTCACTTTTGGCGAGATTGAGCTGCGAAGAGTGGGTGCTGCCATCATCGCGTTGTCCGAGATGGGACGCAGCTGGAGGTGACGGCTCAAAGAGGATTCGCAATCGTTTCACCCTCTTAAACAGTTTCTGGTTTGTGCTGGCGTCCCTCATGCAACAAGGCACCGATGTCTTACCTAGGTGAGTGTACGTTATCTGTGTGTTCCATACAGGGTTGGTTACCGAAAATATTATTGTTTCCGGTTCCGGTTCCGGTAACTGAAAAACTCGGCTTTTCGTTTCCGTTTCTGGACGATTTTCGGTAGCGGTTTCTGTTTCCGTTTCCTTTTAAGAATGTCGTATCCGTCTCTGCTTCCGAGGTAATTTCGATACTGGTTTCTGTTCCTCATCCGTAACTCGTACTGTCTGTGTTGGCTTTTTCATGTCAGATGTTCTAGTTACATAATAGATGCAAAAGGACAGCCACACCAAACACAAACACTAAAGACTTTAATGCAAAGTTCGTCACGAATCTTACACACCGCAAGTAGGTTCCTCTCTAGGTTGCGGAAATACATGCGCATAAGTTTCAAAAGCCTCCGCTCGTCCGCAAAAATAACACGTCATCCAAAACTTTCGCGTCCATCTTGCTGTGCAGTGTGCTCAGCACGAAAGAAAGTCCCGAAAATAAACGAATGAATGAATAGATGAATGATGACTGGAAGAATAATGCTGATACATATAGTTTCCATATTAATGCGAAAACAGGGAAATGTCCTGCGAATTTGGTTTCCGTTAACGTTACCACTTTTGAATTTCGTTTCCGTTTCAGTATCTGGTAGTGGAAACTAAAACAATTCTGTTTCCGTTTCCATTTTCGTTTCCCGTTGAATTTCGGTAATTGCCGTTTCTCGTTACCGTTTCCGGTAGCCAACCCTTGTTCCATCATACCAATAATTTTGAAGAAGATATTCTGATGTTTATGAAAAAAAAAAAAAAAAACTACTAATAAAATTTGTTGCATTTTTTGGCATTGTGCCAACATGTTTAAACGCGGTAGCTTGATAACGTCATCGTTGGTGTGAAATTTATCACCGTCACGTGGTCCTATGACGTACCAACACGCTGGCTGGCCTTATGAGGCTAACCCTTTAATCACGGCGAAGCTGTTTGAATAAATGTGTCATGGGTCAGTCATAAGGCTGAATAAATGGGTAACATGTACTAATTAAGCGTAACGCCGTTATGCTCGGAAAAGTTATTGCTAAATACCAGCAATTCATGACGACGGAGGGAAGAAACAAAGTTCAGCGGGATAACTGCTACTCAGGGAAGAGGTTACGAGTAAAAACGAAGAGGCGACCACATTGTACGATGTCGTAGGAAATAATGTTTCAATTTCCTCCTGAGTGCCCCTGGGGAAGGGTCCGATGGCGATAGTCATCAGACCGCTACAGCCCCCCTTCCCCCCTTAGAAAGGGACCTCGGAGGGCAGAGGTAGTGCATGTGTCTGTGCATTAGTATTGGTCGCGTTTCAGTTGTGTGGATGTCACTGAGTAAAAACCCTCAACAAGTCCGAGTGGTGTCGGGGATTAAGGTTCTTTTGCGTTTGCGCGTCGCCGAGTATGACAGGTTTGACCCTGGAGGCGGTGTGGGACCGACCCCAGATGTCAACATCGCATTTTTTTTTTTTTTTTCAGTCCGGTGGAGCGCTATGGACTGTCGTAAGGACGCTGAGGTAATACTAAAACACGAATTTATCGAAATACTTATAAGAATATAAGGCAGAGTGAGTATAACTCCGAAAGGCTATGTAACGTTCGTGGGAGAGCTCTGGAGGTATTTCAGCTGCGTCTGCGTGCCTCAATCTTTCCGTAACACCATTCCTTGCAACAAGCAAGAAAAATAAAAAGGTATAACAAAACTTGCTTTCGGCAATGTCTACGCTCAGCAGGAACAATCGATGTCGCTTTCACAAACGTCCAATGAACACTGATTTCTCCGAAGTTGTTATTCTGAAGTGCGCACTAAATAAATTATCTGTACAAGCTTTTACCAGTATACCCGTCATTTTTTTTTCTTTTCCATTATCTTTTTTTGTTGATGTCACTACATTTTTGCTTTCTTAATGTTGCCCAGTGTTGTTTACTACTCACACCTGACTTCCCTGTGGTGCAGGGAACAAAACAGATGCCTGCATTGGGACGTACGAACCTTATCTTTGCTTTTACACTTGGAACGGCTTAATTTTCGAGAGAAGCTTTCAGTCAGCACCTTTTCGTCGTTAGCCCGTGCCGAATGGAAATCAATGCTCAAGAAAATCTCAAAGACAAACTTCCTCGAACAGATCAATAGTCAAGCCCTTTTCTTGAACGTGACCTCAAACACAACTTGGTGGCCTTCTGATAGTCCGAGACAGGGGATCAACAAAAGCTTTTGTATGATGGGAATCAAGGCCAAAGGCAATCTCCAAGACAAACTTCCTGAGCGGATCAAAAGCCGATCTTTTTTTGTGGCGCTCGCCTTGTTGCTTCTTGAAATCCTGAGATACCGAACCAATTAAATTTCGCAGCTCGGAACATTTCTATGTTCTCCTTGTCTAGGAAATAGTGCGTGTACTGTGTTGCCCAATAGTTCTGTTTTGAATGTCTTTGCCAATCACATAGTAGACTGTACTGGAGTCAGGTGCCAGGAACGCGTTGCTACACTTCTAACTTCGCTTTTTACGCGGTAGGTGTTAACGAGAGGGTCTCAGGAAATCGCTGGGACTGTATCAGAAAACCCTCCGTTTCTGGCTAACTTTTCCTTTCTTTTTTTCTTCTTAATAAACATATACCTCTCCCCGTTTCTTCTCTCTTCTTCTTCTTCTTTTTCTTCTTTTCTGTCTCCTTCTTCTGTCTGTTGACTGTCGGTTTCGGTGATGCAAAAGAAGTTAAAATAATCGAATGCTAATAAAAGCAGTTTTGACATACTCAGAGATGGGTACGTTGTCCCGGAAAGTGTCCAGATTTTAGTAATGTTTTTGTCTCGCTAATCCCAGCTCTACACATCAACACTCACTTCACAGATCACAAGGCAGTACTCCTCACTCTAAACTAAAGTGTTGCGCATATATCAGCAATAAAAGTGTTCACATCCACACACAGCAACTGTACCTCTGAAATTCGCGTTACACAGTCGTAACCGTCCTGTATGTTATTTTAAAAATATTCTGTTAAGTGATTTCCTCATAATAGCCAACTGTGCGGCTGCTATATTGTTGACACAGCTCATCGTACAAATCCGTACACAGCTTGAGGTGGCAGGTACGAAGTGCAGTACCCCACTGACCTTTCAGGTCGATTCAACTAACTGGTGGAGCTGTCACACTCTTTACCGGAACGAAGTTTATCAAAGCATGCTGTACAAACATCATACATATGCTTAGCATCTCCAAAAACCCTTCAGGACTCCAACAGTTATTATAACACGTTCCTTCTTTACTTCCTTACACACTTTATGTGTACGCACTGCCACCATTAATGTTAATCACGACGTAGTCTTCCCTAGACTCTATGCTGCTGTTTGCCTGGCTCTCATGTGGTGAAATGAAGGCAATTTGTTACGAATATTGCGTACTTTCTTTCCGATTTAGTATCACTTCATCCGTGTACGCTTCAGCTATTTGTATCAGGAGCCGTATTTACTATGATGGCTCTGAAACCACTCTGACTTTCTTGAGAGATTCAGGTCTGATGTACAGCCTGTGAACTCAGACGTGCAATCTCATTCTTCGGTGCCACACTCTCACCCTCAACGCATTAACCTCATGCTTTCCTTTTAAAGTCATCTTCTGTGATTCATCTCATCATTCTTTCACCGTTTGTTAGTCATCTTTTTTTTGTCATCTTTGTCTTTAATCTACCTCATCCTTCTTTCATCATTTGTTAGTTTTTCGGTATTTCCTAATTCTTTTTCTTTTTATTTATTTATTATTATTTATTTATTTATTTAATTCTTATCTTTTCTTTTTATTTATTTATTATTATTTCTTATTTCTGGAATAGCAAGCCGACGTCCCGTTTGGCTGACCTTTCCCCGGTTTTTTCCTTTCCGTCTAATAAATATATTCCCCCCCCCCCCACTCTCATACCTACACATTATAGTTACATATTGTAAATATTAGCGACGGGGGCTCGTCACGTTGTGACGCAATGGCACGACTGCCGTATTATGCCCAGAGCATAGCAAGGGGCTCAGCTATTGTTTTTAAGGAAATGAAAACAAAAAAAAAAAAAGAAAGAAACTGAAACTCACGCACCGCAAGTGTGAACACAAACACCACGTTCAATTTCAATCGCTTTATAACCTTTGGTTGATTTACCGTGACAGAGCCATCGCCACTCGTGTGGTGGCTGTCGTGTGGTGGCTGTTCGCCATCGTCCTCCTGTCATCCTACACTGCCAGCATGGCGTCGCTGCTCGTCGCTGAGAAATTGCAGCTGCCAGCCATTCAGAGTTTTCAAGACCTCGCTAAGCAGTCTCGAATCACATGTGGCTGTGTCATCGATGGACCGGCGAGAAGTCTTTTAAAGGTACGTGGACCTTCGAATGCTTTTCTTCTGACTCCAAAACATATGTCGCTTCAGTGCGCGTCGTCCGTCTCATGTTTTTATGAAGATGTCTTTTCAACGGTCAAGCTTCCTTATTTGAAAGAGGAAATAGATTTGCTTCGGCTATACATATAGGATTGTACTGCATTGGCGCATTAACTACGTTCCCTACTTCGGCGTCCCTACTTCGACGTCTCTACTTTATTGTACGCATTTTAAAATGTAATATGCATGCTAAAGTATTGATGTAGATGTAGTGTCATATCGTAATGGCTCAAAGGACTGATTTTTTCCCGACTGCTCGCTTTTAATCATCTTCCTATTAACGACAATTACGACCGTCGTACTGATTTGATTGCCGCGCTTTTACCGAGGAGATTCTCATTAGGTCGGTGACTATTTCACAGGATGGGGCACACGTACCGCGTATCTAGGCCGGGGTTTTGGTGAGCGTGACGTGACTGCAGGTGCCAGCTCAGTTCAGCTTCATGAGTAGAGGTAGTAGTCAAGGGAAAACCTTTCAGACTGATAAACTACCCCCCGTTTAGCCTGTAAAGCGTGCTTTGCCTGCGTCGCTTCGCTACTTTAGGGAGAAGCCGACCTCCTTCTGTCGCAGATAAAATACGGCGAAGAAGCGTGTGGGTTGGTGGTTTCGATGTTCCATTACTCTTACCCCGGGCGCCAGCAATGAACCCTCTTTTCCTTCAGATCTCGAAGTTTGCCTCTCCTTTCGCGAATGATACGTGGTGGTGTGACAGCAAGACTCGTTCCCGTCAGGTCCGATTGAAAAAGAGTAAAACTTAGCACTGTAAACTAAACTCAATAACTGTGGCAATTATGTATATCCTATTTTTAGGGCGCATAGTAAGGTAGAATTTTCTTCTCTCTCTCTCAGACGCCAATTGTGTCGCGATTTAATTTTTTTTTTTATCATTTATCGCGCGTCACCAAGTACTAAATAAACCCGTTCGGATATGTTTGTACAGGAAAGCTACGCTCTGAGAAATGCACACATTCAGCAGTGCACTACGAGGTCGCCGCTAAGTATATTGGAGGTACAGAAATATCACGCACGTTTTTTGCGTACGTGCTTTCGTGCTACAATGCGAACGGAGTTAGAAAGCACATACTTTCCTATTTCCTTGAAAGCGTGAATAAGGTATATCACGCTGATGCTTCCAACATGGAAGTGGGGGCGTGTTCCGGAGGCATTTCCAAGAAATGGCGCCGTATGCTCCTTGTCTGTGGTGCCGAGCTCCGGGCATGGTTTTCATCGTGCGGTATCTGACACAAATAGTTTCTACGACTGAGCTTGTGATCTTCCGGGGCGCTAAACGAGGATACACCGGCAGCCCCAGGCGTTGATGAAAATGGGAGTTGAGGTAGAATGTTGGCTTGACTGGGTCATCCATATGCGCATACGCATCCGAATTAGATTTGTGGACTCGAGAAAAACATAATGCAGGCAAGCATCGCGTCTCGTCCCATCCTACGGCTGGCAACACAAAACACAGGGCAGGCATTCGTTTTGAGACTGTCGTGGAGTTTTGGAAAGAGGCGCTGGTGGAACGAGGTGTGCCTTGACCTCTGGTCCTCGTAAGGTGATGTTGGTAACGCGGCGCAGATTCTCTCAATAATAACATTTCTATATTGGCGTTCTAACTCCATTTTGCATAGACCCGTACCGGGGGGGGGAGGGGGGGAGTATATGTTTATTCGAGCATATATACCGGGTGCTGGCTCTAACGTGTCCAGCAATTTTATTTAAAGCGAGCGATAAACGAGAAACGAGTGCTACTTTTCAGCTACTTGACTAAGACTCAGGTGCTACTGGTGAAGCAATACCTGTATCTTACTCAAGTAGAAGAAAAGTACCGCTTGCTTTTCTTCTATTGCTCGCTTTAAATATACTTTCTGGACGCGTTAGAGCAAACACCCTGTGTACACCAAAGGTCACTCATATGAAACGTTCGCCTTGCTACTCCATTAAGAACAAATATTAAGAAAAAGACAAAAAGACCAGACGAGAGACAGAGAGAAGACTAATAATTATCCGCTCATTCAGAGGCTATTCATAAGAATTCTGTTGCTCAGGAAATGGAGTGCTGCTTCAGTAGCACTTCATCGCGGGTTATCCTGAATAGAGCAGAGTAATGTCGCCTGACAAATCTCCTTCATCGGGAACAAGGGCTTAGCAAGGGGGTGGTTTAGGGGGTTCAATCCCCCGAAATCGTACCTTTGGTAGTGCACTTGGGAGACGGAAACCCTCCTCCCCCACTAAAGTGTCCATAGGACACCCTCAGAAATATTTTTCTGACCACCATCCTGATCTGGACTGACGTGGAACACACATCCTCCTAGAAATCTAGGAGCTAAGCCCGCAAACCTAACCGTACTGGAGTACTGTTTATTTACAGTTTGGCCAACCTCTCCATGCGCGTTTTCTTTTTTCTTTTTCTTTTAAGTTCAGCCAAACCTCTACACAAAGGACAGTACATCCAAGAACAGTCACGTGCCACTTGAGAGTGTCGCGAGGAGCGCTATGTGGCTTTTCCAATTTAATAGTAGATGTGGTGTATCTTATTTCAGGGGTCAGCTGACCCTCACCTACGAAAGCTATGGTCGATGATCGAAATGGCGAGTCCGTCGGTGTTCGCCAGATCTCTGCACGAGGGCATCGAAAGAGTCAAGAAAGAACCTCATTACGCTCTCATCATGGATACCCAGACGATAGACTACTTGGTGCGGAGGGATTGCTGCCTTAAGCAGCTTCAAGGGACCCTGGAGTCCGGAGGCTTTGCGTTCGCCACGCACAAGGGTGAGTTTCGTGGTTTATTACTGCTGTAGGGTCATAGCCTCGCTGTGTAAAGGGTACCCCTTCCTGGAAAGTCATATCGTATATAGAAATATGAAGTAATCGTCGTGAATACCCTTTCTCACTTTTAACATTTACGGGACTAAGAATTCTGATGACGATAACGACGATTTCAATGTAATATCGTTATCTAACGGATTAATTTAGTTATTTAGTCATGAGACAGTTTTAGTTTATGAGACAATAAACCTCATACGAAAGGATCGCATATGAAAAGTATGCGTTTCTTATTTAAACAAAAACAGTCTCGTGCCTATAGAGGAATCGAAGAACGAACTGTATCCTGTAACGACGAACAGGGAAACCAGAATTTTGTCCAGGGATTCAAAAGCTAGACGATCCACATGCGACCGTTGTCCGGTGCAACTCAGTCAATGCCAACCCCATCGTCTAAGTGTCTTGCTTACTGCATGTGGCGCTGCGGACGGGGCTCGTCTTGTCCACGAATGAGCTGCAACGTGATCTATTCGCTCTTAGTGATTCCTCCCCACGTGGCCGTCTAACCCTTTCCACATTTCTGCGCGATGGGTATGAGTATCATTTCCTCTATGTGAATACTGAGCTGACTGTGGGTGTGTGTATTGTATTACGTATGGTTGCAGATAATGTACAGATAGATGTATAGTTAGATAGATACTATGCAGTGTCCTGTGAGTATGCATGAGTACGTTTGCGCGGGTAGAGAATCTATTAGATGCATCGTATAGTGTTATATACCGGAAGTTTCACGATGGTCCCCCTGCTGAATAAATTCGTAAACAGGTGGCGCCATCGAAAAGCTTTCGTCTCAGTGATCGTCCCTGAGACATCGGCTAACAACTGAGAAGTGAGCGGCTCATTTGCATACGTTCATGAATTAAGTAAAACTCCTAACTTTCAAATTCTACTTCGGACGCTTTCGGAACCTCTGTTTTACCGATGACTACCTTCCGAGAAAATATCCCACTAAAAAAAAGGAAGAAAAGAAGAAGAAGAAGAAAACGTAAAAAACTCCGTTGCTGTTCCCACTGTTTATTCCACACCGAGAAGTTGTTGTATTCCCTTGTGCTGTGTTAGTTTGACTTAGCTGCAAGTTGAGATCTGCGGTGGAGCATCTGGAATTGCATTCGCTGCTCAGAAATATTAATGAGAGACACGAGTAGCACAGAGACAACGAAGAACAGAAAACAGACAATTTTTCTTCCTTTGTGACAATTAAGAACTCTTCTCCGGTGTCGTGCCACGAATAAAATGCCAGGGACGTGCGCACTAGAAATGCCACCTGACTCCGCCACAAGGTCATGTCGAGCCTCAAAGGTTCCGCACTGACATGCTAGCACTACCACGGGTTCCGTCGCATAATGTAAGTTGAGAACATCCGGGTTAGATGGTAAGTGATGATTAGTTAGATGATAGTGCTAGTGCTCGAAGGCAATACCTGCCCAAGAACATCTGGGTTCATGAGCGGACACGCGCCCTTTCAGCTGTATCATAGTTTTGCAGAACAAACATGTTCAATCAGCAATGTTGTTGCGTTTACCATGAAGGGGGTTCGCCATGACGCTTTCGTTTTCCATTGTTCGCTCTGTGGTTCGAACTACCGTTTTATCTTGATTGGTACAAAAATCACTCTTCAGCGAATATATTTCGCCAAGATTCAAGAGCTTCCGGAGAAATTAGTAAATAATTGAGCGCGTCTAAATAACCGCCTGCAAGCAGGTAGTAATTTCTGTGACAAAAATTTGGGACGTACTCAGCGTGCAGGGACAACACCACCACAATTAACGCTTAATGACTCTCATTACAACGTTGCTTACTCTGCGCACGCGTCGATTAACCACGAAAATCGTAAAGGCGAAAAAATAGCGCAAGCAGCTATGCGCAAATTGCCTTTTGAAGGAATTTATGGTGCGAAGTTCCTTACACTGCAGGGGCGGGAGGGGATTCTTCAGCCATGCATCATGATTTACCGCTTTGTCGAAAGTCGAGGCACCCACGGCAAAGAAACTCTTGCCCGCATTAACCGAATATATATGAATGAAACAGGCAAGCGCGTGGTGGGTTGTAGAGTCATGCTACAGTTGTTCGCTGGTGCGAGTGTGTTCCAGAAAAAGGCGAAGACAAACTGTTTCGTGAGGCATGTAATCAGTCAACAACACAAGAGAAGGCAACGAATTAATCAGGCTACTTTGTGTGCTAAACGCAGTAAATGAATCGAAATACCTGCCCCGAATTTCTTCAGAAACGGGGTTGCCTGGAATATGTTGACCACACCAGCATGTTTACGCACAAATCTTGTTTCAACTGAAAATGGTGTTTCAGTTGAAAATTTGTGCGTAAAGATGCTGGTGTGGTGCGTAACCATGCGTAAAGGTGCGTAACCATGCCCGGTTGTGCATGGACGAGAGCTATAAACCTCTACCCGAGAGGTCTACCCGAGCTATAAACCTCTAACTCTACCCGTCATGACGACGTTGGTAGACAGACCGAATCAGATCGGAAGGGGAGGGCTGGGTTTCACGAATGAACACTTGTTCGTTGCCTCCTATTCAAAGAAAAGTAGGACCGGGAAAAGGAAGGACAAAACCGCGCTGCCCAACGTCCAAACCTTTACTCCAACAGCAATCCCAGAGTCCCGTTTGTTAGTCATCCTTTCCCTTTCTCTTTCTTTTTTTGCCATCTTCGTCTGTAATCTATGTCGTCCTTCTTTCATCGTTTGTTAGTTTGTCCTTTATTTCATAATTATTTTCTTTTCTTTTTATTTATTTTATTCTTCTTTTATTTATTTTCCTTTTTCTTTTCTTTGCGGAATAGCAAGCAGGCGTCCCGTTTGGCTGACCTTTCCCCCTTTTGTTTTCCTTTGTTCTAAAAAATATATCTCCCCCTCGCCAAAAAAAAAAAAAAAAAAAGATACAGAATTGCAGGGTACGCCAAGCGCGCGCTCTCTCAGACCCCTTCCCTCTCTTTCCTCAACAATATAGCCCTCAACGACGACAGCAATATATTAATGAATAGTGATGACAACACATGTAAGTATTATCGTTAAAAAAAGAGGAACGCATGCCGATGTTAAGCTTGTCAACGAATCGCATTACGCAAGACCCTTCCCTTGGGCAAAAGCTCCTTGGGCTTTTGTGGTGATCAGCTCGGTTCAATTTGGTGCCGACCAATAAGGCATTCTTCGGCTGCGAATTAGGCTGCGAATCTGCCTACAGTTAAAATAGTACGGGTAAATTATTACTGAGACAATGAAGTTGGTACGTAGGAATAAACGTGTCGCTGGAAATGCGTGCACTGAGGCATTCTCTCAGGCGCAAGAAGTCTGTTACGCACTACTGCGACCTTTATGAACACATAACAATGACATCGCGTCGTGGTTTTCTCCCCAATGTACGGCATATATGGCTGCAATGTTAATGTGTGCAATAATGTTAATGTGTGCAATGTTAAAATGTTTGGTCTCTTTCCTTCAGGATATGTTTTCAAAGTACGGAACATTGTACATATCACAATTTGTTCCCCGATTAGCTCCATTCATGTCATTTCCACGCTTGCTTTGTTATTTTATTGAGTCTGTTGAAAAGAGGTTCCGGAGCACAAAGCCATTTTCCCGCACGTTTCGTTTCTTCATAATGAATTGCGTGGACAGAAAACGAATAGAAGGGAGAGGAGAAGGAAAAGTGCAACGAAAGCCTAGCTGGTACGTGGCTTACAACGTGTGGTAAAAAGAATAAACTGGGCTTTATTGAGAATGAAAAAAAAAAAGGCTTTGTTATCTTAGAAACTTTAGTCACAGAGTAATAGGGTTCCCTTTTCTTATTTTAGGTTCTGTATCTCCATGATAATGTTTGTCTATTAGCACACTCCGTCGTGATCAGGATCAAAGACCATTCATCATGAACACGAAGTCGGAGTACGTGGCCATTCATTTGCCAGGTACAGAAAACCGACTCGCGTTACCTCGTAATGTTATCTCGTTTCGTTGATGAGCTGTGGCACTGATACAGTAAGACGTACCCCGGTACGGGCTCTGCAGATATTGTGTTGTCGCAGTAAACAACAACAACAATATATGAATCAATATTGATGATCGATGACATGAACATACTTGTGTATATTAATTTATATTCGTTTATTCGCGTTATCTGCGTGTTGAGTTTCATTGCTGCACCGGCAACGACGTAGAGCTCCCAGGCTTACTCGTCCGATCAATATTAGAGAAAGTCGCTGGCGCAAAACTTCTAACAGAATAAAGCGGCAGTTCTGAAATATTTTAAGGCACTTTGTTCTAAAATTAAATTATGCAGGCGGCGATTGTGGACTTTGCGGGCTCAGCTAATTTTGTAACGGTGCTGCTGCCTTCCGTGCTCCACAAGATCCAGGGTATACAAGATTTTGTAAGAGCGTCGTGGCTTCGTGCACAGGCCTGCCACCTGGGCGTAATAAAGGTGCCCGCGAAGCATGGTTCTCAGATAGCCGACAGTAATGTTTTCCTGGTCAGGCCAGCTTTTTTTTTTTTTCACCTGACGTTGGACAGGTCGTGGTGGACTGTTCCGTGGTGTTTTTCATGTTGACAATACCGGGTGTTATTCATAGTTCTACGCTGCTAAGTGTACTCGGGTAGTTTGTATTATCCCCGTTTCACGTATTGACAATGAGTTCTTGCATGACGGCGACAAATGAATATACGCAATCGGACGTGATCCACGATCCGTGTGCACCGCATTATCCGTTCCCGTTTCCGTCAAACTTTTAAGCGCCAGGGATGGTAGGACACTTGCGCTAAGCTCCAGTTTGTGAAGCAATTAGCTGCCCCGTACGCAGCCGCTCATGGGATTCCCCGAATGTGATTCCGGGTTCCCGAGTAAGGATTGGCGTGAAGTGCTTGAACGACGTAATGCTTTGTCGGCCAGATTTAATGTGCCTCATAAATACGTGAAACCGGTTCTTTCAAAATTATACTAGTAATCAGCATCGTCAAAGGAGACTTGCAGATTTCTCGTCAACAGCACAACATCACCAGATGTGCAACTTAGGTAAATTGAAGCACGTCGTAACCGCTTTATTAGCTTCGCGAAAGGAACCAATGATTGTCGGCTGAAGGTTCCGGAAAATTTCGGTGAAGCGACCCGTGTGGCTCACAAAATGCTTCTGTGGCTTACCTTGTTACCGGCAAGTACTGCTCACGTGGTTTACTTCGGTTTATTGCTTACTTACCTTATGGTTTACTTTCCTGCTGCGCTCACAATCAAACAGTCGAAGCAGGCATACACGCGTCGATGAGTACTACACGTCGCTGAATATGAAGGCATTCTTCCGAGATTAGTTTGGTCGTGATACTGTGCAGAGACCACTCAGAAGAGAGAGAGAGAGAAAGTGAAGAGCATGAAGAGCCCTCGAAAGATCGCGTTTTGTTTGTTTATTTGTTTGTTTGTTTGTTTGATTGTCTGTCCGTGGGCAGAAAAAGGGGGAAAATAAGAAGTAAATTGGACTCATCTCCCGACGTTTCCTGCTACTCCTATAGTAAATTCTCAACCCCACCCCCGCCCCCAAAGGTACTTCTCAGGTGCACTACTCGCAACATCCCTATACACTCTTCACATGTTCGCTATTCAGAAGGCCACTATTCATGTGTTCACTAGAAGTCCACCATTCACAATTATCCCAAGACCATGCACAGAGAATCCTAGAAGAAGATCGCGTCCTCTCTGAAAATGTTATGTGACTCCACACGCTTAAACCTAGGCGTAACCAAATTTTGTATGTCCATGCTTTCTTACGGACAAAATGATAGCCTCTCAACTTAATTGTTATAAAACTTTATACCTTTAAGACAGCACGTCGCTGGCACGAGGAGGACGGAAGCGGTGCTTTCGGAGTAGTAACACAGTGTCCGAACATTGCGGCAATTAAAACTTTTTAAAGAATTCGGGCCCCTCTTACATTCTCTTGTCCTTAAAGTGCCGCTATAGGGTCTCGAAAATTATTTTGTTACCATTGTTAATTAATCAATTATAAAATATAAATGCCGTCAGCGAACATGACGCACTTCCACGAATATTCGAAGGACCCGGAAAAACAACATAGTTTCCGAACAGCGAGGGTCTCCGCCCTCCGCCCCACGTTGAAAGACTGCCAGAGGCTGTGGGGAGGAGCCGAAAATCGACCTGCGAAGAGCAACGCTGCCAGACGCGTGGGTAAATTGAGCACCCCCGTGACGTCTTACTTCTCGGAACGAGAAATTAATTTTGCGATACTTCCGCGCGCCACGCAAAGAATGAACCTTCGGGAGGAATACAATGCGAGGCACGTAGTTTCCAATGACGTAAGTATTTCTCTTATTTCGTAGATCTTTCATATATATTTCAAACATATCTTTCGTCACTGCAGTGCCACCTAACAGGCAAGAGAGAGAAGAAGAAAAAAAGACGAATACTCCCTAGCTCTTGCTTAGAGAATTGTAGGAAGGCTGAAGACAGCGCGGCTTCGAACAGATCGATTGCGCATAAGGCTGTTTAGTGTATAATCAATAGTGCTTACCGGGACCGTCGTTTGCGTCAGCTTGCAATAGCAGATGTTCA
The DNA here is from genome assembly GCF_037126465.1 of Ornithodoros turicata. Lineage (NCBI taxonomy): Eukaryota > Metazoa > Arthropoda > Arachnida > Ixodida > Argasidae > Ornithodoros > Ornithodoros turicata. The sequence goes on from NC_088207.1 coordinate 41,484,736, forward strand.
CGGAATCCGATTCAAAAGGGTGACGCAGACGTGTTGCATCCTGAGTAGTATGCCTCGCAGATGCCTTGTCGCACAACGCAGAGGGAAAACAAAAACAGTCTTTGACGTGTCTGGCATCGAGTGCAGAAAAAAATAAAAGGAAAGAGACAAATAAAATGAAAATAGAAAGGAAGAAGAAGAAGAGTGCACGGCTTAAACGAGTTAGACGGCTGCTTTGGGAATTGCGAATCGGACTATGCACCGATTTCTTTCAATCAAGCCGGAGACAGCTTTCCATGACGATGTCTAGACATTGATGCTATGCTGGCCCTCCTTTTGGTCTTTTTCTGTTCTCCGAGGACGTGGAAGACCGGTTAAAATGCTGAGGTAACATAATTTGAAGACGTTTGGACTCATGGCGAAGGAATACTTAATACAGCCGTCTGGAAATTTGCTGATGCATGTACCAGAGCTCTTTACATTCTCGTAGGACGATTCAGTCATTGACGGTGAGTTCTTACACACCCTAATTTATTTATTTATTTATTTTTATTTTTTGAGTTACACCGCGGCGCAATACTATAGCACACCTTCGACGTATGTCACGTAGGAAACCACTTCCTTTTCTGAAATGTTCTTATTTCTCTACCTATTTTTTTTTTCGCCAATATCAATATTTTTTGCCAATATCAATATTTATTTCGACGAATGCCTGCTGGCCGCGTGTATTGGGAATGAAGTCCGCCACCTGGTGCTTTCCCACGCTGCAGCCGCGATGGATGTGCGAGTCTTTGGTGTCAAACATCCAGAACTTTCCGTTTGTTTTGACATACGCGTTCTTTCCATTGAAGCTGGGAGATGGACTCATTTCATGTAATACAGATAAAAGAAAAAAAAATCAGGGAAGCCACGCCTTATACAGGGTGTGTGTGCGTGTATTGTTTTTTATCCGTTAATGACTTTAAAAAAAAGCACTGAGAGCAGCGCTGATGCCATTTTTTAAGGCGGGTTAGATGACCAGGCACACGTCCTGTGGGAAAGAGCATGTAATTACAGGCAGACTAGTTACCTAAAATTCATTATTTCAATTTTTAATTAGATGTTTTCGCGAGAATGCGACACGGCAGAATTAGAGGAGAGTATTATTTGAATCCGGTGATTTAATCCTGTTGATTTATTGAGATATAAATCGCCAAACTTTGCTAGGCTCAAGTTATTTGCTCTCCTCCGATCCTCCTCCTCCTCCTCCTCGCCTTTCCTTCTAGCCTCTCTCTGTAAGATTTCTATGCAAGGTACGTGCTCGTTTAAGGATATTTGAGGAAGAAGGTGGATTCAAGCAAAGTTCGCCCCCAATACTGCTGTCTGGCATTTTCGCTTAAACATATCTGTACAGGGTGGGTGCTCTAAAAGGTCAATCACAATTTCGCGCATGTTGCGATACTTCCTTGGCGCACAGACTTCCGCTGCCTGAGAGTAAAAAATTTATGCCAGAAAAACCTACGAACAAATCGTGGTTACCAGTCACTGCGTAACAAAATAAATACGACCACGCAAAGCTTCGTCTTCATACATTTCCTATGCGCTCTACCGACGTAAACACGGCGGTCTGCAAATGGTTGTGTGCAGCTTCCGCCTAGGGGCGCTAGCAACGTGGAAACCGAAATAGACTCATGTCAGCTAGCGCCTCCAGGCGGATGCTATACAGAACCATCAGCATAAATTCTTTACTCAGAGGTAGCGGAAGCCTGTGCGTCAAGGAGGTATCGTGTCACGTGCGAAAATGTGACTGACCTGACCCCGCCCTGTACTTAAAATGTTAACTGATGAATTTCACGTAATTAGTCGTCCAGTAGTTACTTCCCATAGGACCCTTCCTGGTAGCGTAATCCGGCCGCAAAAATGTCATCAGTGCTGCTCTCACAACTTTATTGTTTTTAAATCTGTAACGGATAGAAAAACATCCTGTATATTGTCGAACATGACGATATAGTAGAATAACACTTGGATATGCAGTACCATTTAGCGTGTTATAGGGCTCATACAAGCTAACAATACAGAAAACGAAAAATAAAGAGCATCGGCTCTGCGCTTTCCCGGGTCATATTCGCGGTATTTGCGTACCTCTGGACTTATTTGGAGAAATATTTGTTTCACGGAAGACCTTAATGCTTGAAGAAGACCTTAAGTGTAGATGTACACTGATAAGCATAGTACCTCTTTTCATGTATGCGCCCAGTCCCTACATGTAACGTTTTGTTCCCAAATATTTTCGTCGCACAAGGGGGGGGGGGGGGGGGGAATATACATTTATTAAAAGGAAAGGTCTGCACAGGTTCACCACTAGCCCGAGCCATTACGAGCGAGATTCTCAAGTTGGAACAACGTGGGACTCTACGCCTCTTACGGGAACGTTGGTGGAACCCGTCCGGGAAGAGCAGTCCTGGTTCGATTTCATTTCCAGATGGTTCAACAGCCGACGCTAGGACCAGTCGGGAATCTAGTCCCCTCTCAGCATCTCAGCTTCGACCCCTCTTGCTCCTCCTCATGACGGGGTGCGTCCTGTCTTTCATCGTTCTCCTCGTCGAGTGCCTTTGGGAAGGCAGGTGCTCAACACGGAAAGAACAGGTCAGGCAATTTTTTCCTACTTACCTGAACCTTTCATCCACTCATTTTACGCGAAACAGCGAAAGGGATTATTATGCTACAAGAGGTACTGCTTTTAGCGTACCTCTTGCACTTGTACCAAGACATACTTGTCTGCAATCCCCATTCCGCTATCGGCTGTGTCGCGCGCAAGAGAGGAGGAACGATGTCGCCTCCGAGAGGAGACCGAGGTAAAGCCGTGTAGGGTGCCTGTTTCGCACAACGTCACAAATTGGGAGTGATCATCTGTGGTACTTTTGCGTCGTCTTCCAGCCCACCATAAAGGAAAGAATGCTAGCAGACGATGCCCAAGTATCACAGGTGATCTCTCCCGATTGGTGGCGTTGTGTGAAACACGGCCTCCCCTCGGAGGCGACAATGGTACAGTGCATTCGCGCGCGACACCGCCGATAGGGGAAGCGGGGCCACGGACTGGAGATTTCACACAGGTGTGTCGCAAGCAGTACGCCTTGGCACTTTTCCTCTGGGTTTCCTTTGTTCTTTTCTTTTACTTTAAGGCGATAGTTTAACGCGGCCTACCAACGTCAGCAGCCGAGTAGGTCCGTCCGAAGCACTTATGGAAAAAGAATAACATAAAGGAGTGAAGAAGGAAGGAAGAGGTTAGTATGGCACGGAAACGTCTGCGGTCATCCGAAGCTCAAGGTCGGAAGTTGACACCAAAAGGCAACTGCATTTAAAGGCGTTTGGCAGAATACGCAGAGCGCAAAGATGCAGCCAATGATTACTTTATTATTTTTTTAGGTCAGATGATAATTGTTCGCACAGAAATAACGTTAATTCACTTAATTTTCAGTTCATCTTCAAGACATAACCACACTTCAACTAGTTGAGGGTGCTTACAAAGTTATTTGACTGTGCGGGTTGAGAAGGCCACAGTTAAAAGGACACTAAAGTGCAACAACTTCTCGTCGCGGAATGAAAAAATTTAGGAAGAATCGTAGGTGGATCCTTTGGAAATGGTTCAGCGTAAGCCTTTGATTCCTTATTTTGCTTCCACTTTTCTCTATTGCTTCTTTTCTTTGCTCCCTTCTTTTCCTTCCTCGTGTCTCTTTTGTCTCTTTTCTCTGGTATCTTCTTCTGCTTCTTCTTTTGGGTTCCTTCTTTTGCTTTTGTTGATCTTCAATCTCGGCAGCCCGTCGCCGTCGATCGCATTCTGTTTTCCACTCGTACTTCTGTACACTGTTTTCCACTCGTACTAAAACAAATGACGGCGGGGACACTTCCTCCTCTAGACGCACGTTTCGCGCGCACTTCTTTGCGAAAATTAAGCAGGCGGGGTTAATGCGCAATTTTTACTGTTTTTTTTTTCGACTATTTCTGTTGCGATAGTGTACATAGTTCTTGTTGGGTCTGCGGTTATCCGTTGAGGACTTCATATTTCTGTTTTAAAAAAAGTGAGGTTCGCTTGGCAATTTTCAAAGCTCAATTGATAAAAAAAAATTCCCGCAATTAAAAATTGTCCAAAGCCTTCCTCAAAGGTGGCAAAAGTTTCCAGAAGGTAATTGCTGAAAGTTCCACAATCCTCCGGCGAGCACTTCGCCAGTTAGAATTTTTTATCACTTTAGGTGAAAACACTCTGTATATTCAACACCACGTGGACGAAGTGATCCTTATTGTAGCTAGATCGGATTAACCGCACCCAACGTGTAACGAATTAAGAGGAGCTTTTGTAAAAACAGAACGATCGGGAGAAATGCGGCTTAAAACTTTCTGCTGGAAAGGATAACATTTAATGAAAAGTTGGACTTTTTTTCGTATATCTTCAGCATGGTAAGAAGAGGGGGCCCACCACAACTTCCGCTTGTATGCAAACGACAATGACTCGCTGTTATTGCGCCTTTGTTCTACCGCGCTTTCGATTAATATTCCAGTGAAACGTCTCCGTGAATGGGGTGCATCATGCGTGTAAGTAAACCTGATCACGCTCCTAAACGACGCTATTTTAACGCACAGAATTCGCCGTAAAGGCTTTCTTTGAAAGAGGCGCTACCCACGGGCTGGTAAATTATGCGTGTGATTGCCTTCCGATTGCACCCCCCCCCCCCCTGAACTAGTTTCAGGATAACAGGGGTATTAGTGCGTGTTCAGCCGGGCTGCCGTTTTCTTTAGCTGGTTCATTATCATTGGCGTAGTGGTAACTGGTGGGCGTATATCCTCATGTCTTCTAGCGAGCGTGAAAGAAAATAGCGTCCTTTAAGAAGAAGCAAGAAAACGAATTAACGACGAAACGACGGGCAGTAACGTTATTGCGGTATGGCGCTACAAAGCACCTGAATAATCCTGTTAGAAGAACCAGGATGTAGTTGTAGTGCAATGAGGGGAATATATTTAAAAAGAGGGAGGGAAGAAGAGAGAACAGTCTTGAAGAGGTTTTACTTTCCTTCCAACATGCGGTGCTGGGTATTACATTTGATTTTGTTCAAGTCTTGCTTTGTTTCCCTCAGGCTCATGAGACGTTGTAAGCTTCTCTCCAACATCAGAGCCCACTCATTCATATTAATATATATATGTGTGTGTGTGTGTGTGTGTGTGTGTGTGGGCGCGCGCGCGCGTGTGCGTGCCCAGAATGGGACATAATGTACAGTTAATTGAATTGTGCAAAGGCTTTTCCGAAAACTGCGGGGGAAAGTCACGATATAAACGCTCGTAAGGTTAAGCGGAACTCCACTCGTAATCTTAGTAATCCTTGTTCTTAGCAAAATTTTCGTAACTCTATTGCTCTTCTTCGGAATGTCGAGTGAACTCCACGTGAAGACGGATGAATTACTAGACAAAAACACAGCTAGGTTCGACATAACGACGACTCCCGATGAATATGGTTTCCGCACACATGAACGCTGCAACTCAGCGAAGTTCCCCTTTTAAAACATGGAGAGAAGTTATTTTCTTACTGGCAAGTAGCTAAGTATCAAGACGAATACACTTCTCAGAACTGGTGCGTGGATGCTCACGGTGCGCCTGACGCGGAGAAAACCTGCAATGCGTTAGGTACTTCTCAATATCGTACTGTACTTCTCAATATCTTCTCCTAAATTGCCATTAACGTATAAAACTACTAATAATACTCGCTCTGAATTGACTTTTTATTGCATTGCTGTCGTTGCAGGGGAAGATTTGGAAGCACGTCCGACGAGGTATAAGAACATCAGAATCTGTGCAGGATTCCACGCTCATTGTTCTCGAACCTCCGAAGGAATTCCGTGATGCGGACGAAGCCGCAATGACGTCATGCACCAACTACAGTGCGGAGTGCACGTTCTCCGGTGCTCGATAGGATCAATAAACTTTAGAACCAAGCGTACGACGAAGGGCAATGAAAGTTTTGGGTGCCACTCCACGCCACGAGAAGAGAGAAGGAAAACGTGACGGAACAGTGGGCAGTGTCACTGTGTTTTTCCAACGCAGAATAACCTCATTTGCATCAGGAAAGACTACAGCTGTCGCCTGTGCGGAATCACATGGTGATGTATCATCATTACATGATTACAGTCATGATTACAGCAGAAGTACCTGCTACCAATGCTACGAGCAACACTGACGTTTTCTTTGACTGTGTGGGATGCTTGAGTGTGCGCAGATGGATTGAATTGTGTTGTTCCGCAGCTGAAGATATGGCAAAGAAATAAGGTCTGCTTTGTTTACAAGAGTTCAAAACCACTTATGTGCCCTTCTGTGGCCGTTAGTATGTTATTACGTTAGTGCGGCCTATGCATAATGGAGCTTGCATGTTTCGCAATATTTACTGACTATCTAATTGTGAAACTGGTATATAAAAAAAAGAACATTCCGTTTAGAAGGCAAGCGGTGAAATGAAATATAGTACAAAGTATGAAGCACCTCGAAGAAAACTTTAAGTTTAATATGCAAGCTTTCGCGTAGTGCCTACGCTTGCTCGTGCACGCTTGTTCAGGTATAAGAAGCGTAGGCTCTACGCGAAAGCATGTATATGAAAGTTTTCCTCAAGGTGCTATAACAACCTGGCATGTCCTGCAAACAACCAGCCAGAGCATGATATTGGACAGCTCAGAGTGTTGTTCTAATTCACGTCCATTGTGTTCATACAACAATACTTTTGCACCTTGGCAAAGTAAAAGCGCACTCTCATACAATAGTGAAAGCGCTTCATGTTGCGTTCCATGGCGTACACGCGAACGTTAACTAACCATCGCTGGTTAGGGTAACGAGTATGGTAATCCAATTAACATGTCGTTACTTTGCGCACGCGCATTGGTGCCTATTGTGCCGATTTACTGCGCGTCAGTAAATCAGACCTGCTAAGTTCTATCGAAAGCTCCTGAGCTGAAGACTTGTCAAGTTCACAAAACTGCACGTGGTATACAACCTGGTAAATTGCCTCGGAAGCGATGGCGGTAGGGCAAGGGTGAAGTCTGGGTGGAAATTCTGGTGTTGCCCGCTAAAAATGTTGATCCATCGATGCATTGCACAGGTTACATGACTGCGAGACATGCATGCGACCACCGACCGCGAATTCATGCTTGTGCAATCTCTATCCGATCAGATATGGTGCTTGCGTTTGTTTGTCTGCTTACACTTCATGCTATGGTTCAAGTGTCGGTCACGGGCAATGCGGGATTGGTTTCCTGAGCTATTATGAAGAATCGTAAATGTACTTGCTGTCCTAAGCTCCTATTTGTCTTGATCTACGATCAGTAGACTAGGAACCGTGCTGAATACCACAGCTATTTTTAGGTCACTGCACGTGACATGGGATACACTCATGCTCGTGCATGCGGTCCTTACTTGAGACATCTCACACAATATATTAGGGTCTTATCGGAAATGCACACTGCCGTCCCAAGAGATCGTTGGATTAGTACTCACAGTTGAATATTTCTGTCAGTAGTGTGTCAAGCGCACGACTTTGGCTCCTGCAATGGCTATTGCATTAGCCTTTGCAACGGAGGTACATACGTGTTTATTAATGTTTAAAGCGACAGTCCGAAACCACATTAAAGCTAAATGCCACGCTTCCTTATGATGTTCAAATTTACATGGCGAAATATTTCAATTAAAACCGCGGCTAATTATTTATAGTCAAAATTCATAGCGAGGGCTTTCGCTGGCGCGGCTTGACTGTCAGTGGGTTTCGGTTTTTGATTCTGCCAAGCGGTCAAACGACTCATTCGAGATTTAACCTACTGTATCATATCTCAAGAGGCCAGTTTCAGTAGCTCATGTTTTTGTCACAGTAAAACCGGAACCAGATGTAAAAATGCCGTTCATTTTTGTAATTTATCCCTGAAACTACAGGACGCTTTGGGGGATGAAGTTTTTCATGTGGCATCAACACATATACCTCAGAGTCGAACATATTCTCAAAATCATACCATGGCCCTAGACTGTCCCTTTAAACGTGCCTTTTGTGATTTTCAATGTTTGTGGATTTCCACTTACAACAGTGCCTTTAATTACTGGTGTCACAATTGTTGCCCAGTAGTCGCTGTTACAAATAAAGTCGCACGTACAAATATGTCTTTCTCATCGGTGTTTGCTGGTGCTTCTCGCTTCCGAGTAGTTGCATGCAGCATGACCAGTATACATTTGCGTCCGCTTCGTAGTACACATGGCGGACAGCTTATACATGAGGAGAATGCAAGATACATGTGAGAGCTCATGTCCAAAGAGGTCAAGGTGAAGCTCCGCTGTTCCGCATACATCCCTAGGACGTCAACCAAGGTGAAGTAGTTCATGACTACATCACCATACAACCAACTGTATGTCTACTTCGAGTTCATTCTGCATGTGGCCTCTTCAAGAAACTCACAGTGGAATATAACTCTTCACGATCAGTCAATGGCTCCAGACTGTCTTCAGCTGGCCATCTATTGGAAAAACGGCCCCCTATTGTTGTACAACTCTACAACACCCCTGCCGCCGTGTCTCTACTAAGGCAATGCATCTTATAAATGGATCGATGATTTAAAAGAACGTTTAAAAAGCTAGCAAGTATGCGCCAAAAATCTACAGTAAAAAAAAAACAAAAAAAAAAACAGGACTATAGGAACGACAGTGTCGCCATCCATACAGTTTTAGGTCGGAGGCTGATGCTGACACGCACATTACGGCGAAGTCGTACCTTCGCATGAAAAAAGCTTGCACGGTCACCAACTGCTTCCCTTATAGTGTCTAATAAGCTCTAAGGCCACTGAAATAACGTTCTGTTCCCGCCCAGCTTAGAAAAAGCCGACCCCATTAGCAGTCTCGTAAGATTGCGCGGCTTATCCAAGCACCGTGTATAAGGAGCGCGTGTGATATCATCAGTGGTGCTCCGCTTGCTCGACGAATTCCCCCGTGACAAATGACCGGCGGCTGAGAGCGACTTAGAGGCGGGGAACCGATATTATGCGCGTCTAGCAACTTTCGTACTGCATAATCAGTAGATTAACGTACTTCGATAGATCATGCGAATAGACAGAAAACCAATCTGCAGCCTTAACAAATAATTATTCATTCGCTCATTTCTGCATGCAGTGCCCGCATTGGTGATCGCTACCATTGCTTTCTCGTCTCTGTCTTCTTTCTTTTGCTCTCAGTAACAGTTACGGACGGACGTACATGCCTGTCGACGTTGGTGGCCCTATAAAGCTATGGCGTTAGATATATATATATATATAGAGAGAGAGAGAGAGAGAGAGCGAGAGGGAGAGATTAGGAAGGAAAAATAAGCAGTATAAAGCTTGGAAAATCAGCAGCCATTAAAGGCGCATTAAAGTACATGTTTTGTACCTTAATTACGAGGGGCGTTCAAGTCAAACCGGGACTTTCTGTCCCCTGAGTGTACAGATCGCTCGCGCTACTTCTTTTTCGTCATTTTCACACGCGACAGGCCTCCCGTGTTCACCACGTGGTGGTCCAAAGTTTGTGCAAAACAGAAGACACGTGCTAGACAAGATGGCCGACAACGAGGTGAGCGCGCACATCGAACAGCGAATTGTCATGAAGTTTCTCGTGAATGAAGGCGTAAAGTCATCTGAAATTCACAGAAGACTTCAGGCTCAGTATGGCCACGACACATTTAGCCGCAGCAAAGCGTTTGAGTGGTGCAAACGGTTCCGAGACCGCCGTACATCAGTGCAGGACGATCCCGGGCGGGACGGCTCAGAGCCCAGTGTCAAAGTTCCTGAGGACATCAACTGTTTTTTGTGGGATAAGGCTGGCGTTGTTCATGTTGATTTTCTGCCCAGTCGTACCACCACCAATAGTGCATATTACTGCTAGGTTCTCAGGGATGTACATACTGCGCTGAAGCAAAAGCGGCCGGGCCTCATCACCAAAGGAGCCCTCCTCCTACAGGACAACGGACGCCCGCATAGCGCGCACCTCACGACACGCACCTTACAGGAACTTGGCTGGGAGTTGTTGCCACATCCCCCTTACAGTCCAGACCTCGCCCACAGCGATTTCCATCTCTTCGGGCCACCGAAGGCGTTCCTTAGGGGCCGCTACTTCAGCTGCGACGACGAGGTCAAGAATGCGGTCCGATCATGGCTGCTACGCGCCGGTAAGGATTTCTAAGCTGCTGGCATCCAAGCCCTCATGAAACGCTGGGGCAAGTGCATTAGTGCAGCTGGAGATTACGTTGAAAAATAAAACTAATTTCTCGCCTGTAAGTTCATTTTAGTTTTGCGAAAAATGAAAAGTCCCTGTTTGACTTGAACACCCCTCGTTGGTACTCGAAATTGGCGTGGTAAGCAACTGATTCACGATCATCGATTACGTCATGCTGCTCCTAAATCGGATGAGATTTCATAAAAAGCACACCTATTCCTTTAAAATGCATGTGCTGCAATAGCATTCCCATCTCTCTTTCTCGTTTCTGTCTTTTTCTTTTTCGTTTTTTTAAAGGAATGGCAAGTCGGCATACGCCGGAATACCGTTTTCTCCCTTTCTTTTTTTTTTCTTTCAATAAACATAGCCCCCCCCCCCCCCATCTCCAATTCGTCAGCCTCGGACTATTCACGACGTAACTACATATATTAGCTAACATTCAGACCTCTTAGAATATTTGCCTAGGCAATGCACACAGTGCACGACCTGCAATGCAGAAACTACTACTACCTATGGAGGATAAACATCATGCATCGCAACTGCATGCATGATTCCAAGATCGTGGTTGCTCGTCTGAAGGGGCAAGTCGAATACCTCCACCAACGCAACCAGGCGTGGATAATAACTCGACAGCAATTTTCTGAATCATTCGATAACCGAAGAAAGAATCAATAGCGCACAACTTGTTTCTGTCGCTAACATCTTCAGACTTCGTGAATTTCATGTTATACAGTATCGGGAAATGTTATTTATATACACGACACACACGTCGTGTATATACGATCAAGTTTATTCCCTGCGAATCCAGTTTGCGCACACTGCTAAGATGCTCCTGCAGGCTCTATTTTTTTTTTTTTTTTCACATATCTTGCACATGAGCTCCAGCAATGCTGTAAGCGGCATGTCTCCATTTTTGCGCATTTGGAGCACGTTTTCTTCCCGTACACATCACCCACCCCCATCTATTTTCTTCTTTCTTTCTTTCCTTTTCATTTCTTTCCTTTTCCTTCTTGTTCTTTTCCGTTTTCTCTTTTTCGAATAGCAAGCCGCTCTCTGTTGTTCTTCACGTACACATGAACGGGATGTGCCCACTGTTTACAGTTACGCACTGCTTGTCTCTAGCACTGCTTTTCAACATCTTGAAGTCAAAACTGGTAAGTACGAATTACAAAGTATAACAAAACTACACGACAGAAGCTTGATTCGTGCAGCGAAACACGGAGCACAGCCATTAACTGGAAGCTTCACAGCAAACTGTCGTGATTAGCAGTTATTTTCTTTATTGGCGCAAATAATACATCTAACTGATACTGCAATCCAAGTACCGGCACAAGTGGCGCCATGATGCGGATTGTCGAACCAGCCGAAATAGTGAAAATGGCGTTTTGTATGCCAGCGGGAACTACTAAACATGAAATGCGAAGTCGCACTCTGAGTAGAAAGGAAATTCACCTAACTCTTCGGAAGCATCGCTACATTCTTGAGTTTGTTTCGCGAAATAGCACAAAATCCTCATTTCTCGACCACGGCCGTGATGTGTCTTGTCACATGCCTGGTCGAAGAGTGTGGTGGTCACAAACGAATGCACTCGCTAATGGTTAATGTGGTGGCTTCAGGCTGTTTAGGCTGTAGTTGAATTGATGTAGGGAGCCAAGTGCGACGCTGTTTGATAGAGAATCGGTAGGAGCCTGCGGATTCTCCTTGGATCCCGTGCAGCTAAGTACGAGCTGTAGTTCCTTGATGAGTTCTCTCAATATGGTGTCCTGTAATAAAAGTGATGCAACAGGTTTCGATGAGTTTCGTCTAAATGCTGGGACGTTCATGCAAAAAAGAGCGGTCAAAAAAAGAACGAGCATCGCAGGATATTTGTCTCTCGCAACCATATGTGGACGTTCTATTTCAGCGTGAAGTGTGACAACCAAAATGGGTGTGTCTCGCGGTCTCTATAGTTCCACCTCGCATAGCGACTCCAGTTGTATAATTGTCAGCAGTTGCATCCGGACAGTCTAAAGAAAATTGAATCGACACACACGCACACACATAAATGGGATGATGATGTGGTGGGTCATTCTCCGCCGTTATGGCGGTACACTGCCCCAGTGCGCTTGTGGAAGGGATGAGAAAGTTAATTGAATCGAAGCCTTCGTCCTGCACCGACCATCTCTTGCAGTATACAACGTTCTGAAAGCTCAGGCGTAAGTGTCTGGCAGGACTTCATATTACACATCCACTCACGAAAATGACAGCCGTGACCTACATGTCCACCTCTATGCGCATACACTTTCATAAACGCTGATGCTGTGTGGGATGACGATTTCTCAGTCTGGATGGAAATGTACAACAAAAAAAAAGGGGGAAAGAATTACTGACAAGCAAACATTGCAGTAAACTGGAGCAACGACACTTGTGTCATGGATGGGCCGACATGCTTTCACGCCTGACAACTGATCGTGATGACTGGGGAAGGGGGGGGATACATGTTTATTATATAAAAAAGGGCTGCTTTAACGACATTCCATAACATTTGACAGAATTCATAAGAATGCGAGGTGTGCGGAGAAGTGAATGTCCAGAAATCTCATTTCAACAGCGCCTGATGTAGTGCTATTGAAATCGAGAAGATTAGTTTGTGTTCCTGTTCCCGGCAAAAATCGGTGCGAATCGGTACGTATATGGGCCAAGAACCCACCCCAACTGTCAGCTCGCATCGGGGTATACATCGAAGACGTGGAAAGACGCCTGGAGGGAATTTGTTAGCACACACTATACAGTACTAAACGTTTCGTTCTTTTTTATTTTATTTTGCCGATTTATGAGGCCGCCACAAGAGTGCGCTGAATAAAAGCTCACAAAAAGCTCATAAAAGCTGGAAATAAGAGCTCACCCTTTCTCCGTAGGGTATTTTCTTGGTTTTCCAAATGAACTCCAGGACCACGATGAGGAGCGCCGCAATGCAGCCGAATATCAGCACGAGGAAGACTCCGCCGACATTAGAGAGGCTCATTTCGCTCGTTGAGGATGACGCTGATTCTACAGGGCACCGAGGTCCTTTAACTCGCCACCAGCGGCGCTTCAGCATTTCCAAATCGCCACGTTCTTGAAGTTTGATGATCGCTGAGGACAGGGCTTGTCGTACTGGTGACACTGGAGATGAACGTACAACGTGATACTCATTAACTTCAATGTCCTCTTTTGAATCCTCATAGTGCATCCTCCTTTCCACTTCACTTGTCTGAAGGGGGCAGTAGCAGCAAGAGAAGGTAAGGCAACAGTACGTTTGGATGTACTGCAAGCTGCTATAGAACTCTGCGACACCTGGTTACTTCCAGAGCGTACCTCGTGTCGCTAACATGGTTTACAAGTAGGGCTTTCAACTTTCGTCTTTTGCACATTTTGGCATAATCACAAAATATTCGAACCTGTGCCTTAAAGTTGCGAACTGTATTGAGAATGTATCGCGGATCACGCGGTTTATCGCGGATTATTACTCACGGATCGGGAGGACACTGGGCAGCGATCTCATCCCTTGTCTAAAGGGGCAGGTGAGAGAAATCCCAATTGATTTCTCATTCTGAGAACTCCTGCATCTGTTGTGGGGGAGGGGGCATGACTTGCTTCATTGTTTCTTTTTTTTAGGTGACGGATGACATGACACCGATAAGAGACAGCTGCTGCAACGATTGGCTTCTGAGCGGCTGTCAGTGACATTTTTGCTTTCTATGCCAGCTATGCCCTTTTCTTCCTATAGTTAGCCCTCGTTCACTATTTCGAGTAACCCGACCAGTTCCGCAACTTGTTGAAATGTTTCGTAGTGGTCACAAGACGAGCGATTCGCTTCTCGGGATAGGGCGTTGTTATTTCTGCAGTGTAAGCAGTATTGTGTCGTCTAACGATTACCGCCTGAAAAAATCTGATTTATCGAAACAGACGAGATGCTGATAAACGCCCCGGAATTTAACTAAAAATACATGCCGTAAACCTTATTTTACATGGCAATATTTTCCGATCACTAGAAAATTTTAACATTGCATGTGCCACGAGCAAATTTGAGAACAGCGGCGGAAGTAGCATGTCATTATCTGAACGAACGCTGCGGAGCCAGCCTAGCCAATACCTCCTAGGTAGCAGAGGGCCTGCGCCAACGTGACACGGCGTCACACCTGGAAGGCCTGCTATGGATGCTGCTATGACGTCAATTAAATTAAGTAGCTCGCAAAGCTCACGCAGGCCTCCGTAAGTTAGGTAGTGCGCAGGCCTTCTACTATCTAGGAGGTGTTGACGTAGCGCCAACGAATTCGTCAACGCAAGAGTGACGTGCCTTTGTTTGAGCATTGAGGATTAACCTTCAAAATACGCGTGATTCACGTTGAAGCAAAGACCGGTGAGCGGCTTTTTGTTCAATCATGCGGCACAGGCAGAACGAGCCCGGAAATATCAGCCGCCACTTGGGCACCTTGTCGCGTTTGTACGTGAACGGCCTTCGTCACATGACGAGGAAGAGAGCTTACTTTCGATGATAACAAGCGGTGTGTTTCATTGCCAGAGGTGATACTCTATAGCCCGTTGCTCGCCGAAATTTGGCGAAGATGTAATGATGAGCTTCATGGTGAAGGACCTAAGTCCTACAGTGTCCGGAAAGGTAAGCAGTGCTTCTAGGGCATGACGCTGTTGAGCTGTATTTGACCGTGGACCAATCAGTTTTTTCATAGCGAAAGGGCGAAAGTGTAACTGAGGCAGAACAAAAAAACAACAACAGAAAAGTGGCTACGAAGGTCGCTTATTCCGCCGGTAACCAAGGAGCATGAGTTGGATTTCTGCCGATGTTTCGCCTTCTCGACGACTGCCATTATTCCGCGTACCTTCTTTACTTAACTCACCCCTGAAGAAGAAACTAAGCTGGTTCCCAAACGTTGGAATGCTTAATAAGACATCTCTTTGGGTTTGTTGGTCATAGTCACTCATGATAAAAGCGCTAAAATTCACAAGACAAGGACAAACGTAAATAAACACACACACCGAGCGCCCTCATGGGGCGCTCGCCGTGTGCGTGTGTCTTTATTTACGTTTGTCCTTGTTTTGTAAATCTTAGCGGTTTTATCATGAGCTCTTACTTTGAAATATCTCACTCAAGGAGGCAGAGTTCTCTCTCACATATTTACTTTCATGTCATTCATTACGTGACGACACCAGAAATTAGTCGCTCCAACGTAGACAACAACAAGCCGACGCTCCGACAAAGAATTTGTGTCGAACACTTTCCTAAACTGGGATATGCGCATGTGTCAATTGTACTGAGGGTGCGATTTTGTACTGAGTATCCTTGCTTTTGAAGCCAGTATCGTAGCACGTGTTGTTATCCGTATGAGCACCGACAGCGCTTTTATGCGTCAGTGGTTGACAGAAATGCGACATAAATAAACACAAAGAAAGTCTAGGTATAACCCAAGCAGCACAACCCAAGCAGCAAAATGTACTGAAAGTCGGGTGCAATAGGGGTGGACGGGTAGGTGGAAGGCCTTGAACAGACTCGTGAAACTAAGGAACATCGATAAGACACATACCGTCCACCCCTATTGCACTCGACTTTCAGTACATTGTGCTGCTTGGGAATGTACTAGTCGAGTGCAATAGGGGTGGACGAATAGGTGGAAGGCCTTGAACAGACTCGTGAAAGTAAAGAACATTGATAAGACACATATCGTCCACCCCTATTGCACTCGGCTTTCAGTACATTGTGCTGCTTGGGAAACGTGGGATTGCGGGTTGGAAAATAAACCAAAATGGAAGGTGTTTAAATCAATCTCCTCCGCGACAACGTTATCTTGCATATAAAATGTAATTTCCAGCGTCACAGATTGCTTCCCGTTGTAGTCCGTGTTGTCCCAAGCACAATGACACTTGATTTCGCCACTGATATCAGTCCACGAACGTTGCCGAAGCCCCACGGATCTCGCTGCTGAGGGATTGCGTTAGCAACCATTGCGACAACGTCCGCCGCCTCACTGTCTGATACAGTGCTTTGAACGCAGTTGTTTGCCCAGTAGTGCTGCTTTGTCCATTGATGGAATTATGATGGACTTCGTTCATACTGGACAATTTGCTTTCAAACAAGTGTAACTTTCCTTATTGTTCCCTCGCAATTTTCGTGACCAGCGTCTCTGCGCTGCGTTGCACGTCACAGTATATGCTCCATCGTTATTACGAAGGTACAGATTCAACCATGCCAACCAATATGTTTTATGATATAATACTGCGCAACGCAACGATCGTTAATGCGAGGGTACGCTCTCATAACATCGATTTGTAGACTTTTCCATCTCACGGGTAGTGGATTCCCTGATTGACCTAATCGCTGCTTCACTTTTCTTGCAGTATAGTTCATTATCTGCGTTGTAAATAATTGAAATCCACACGCTTCAAAGAATTCCCGCGCTGAGAGACGTATGACCTACGTCAGTGTGACGACACGGTGACGTCACGAGGGCTGATGAACAGATTTCTTGGCTCCTCCCCATATGTAAGGGGGTCGCCGCAGCAATACACGACACGGCTACATGACAATACACAAATACACATAGCTATAAAAACGCGTCGATTTCGAGTAAAAGGGCTGGTGGAGTCCTGTTTGTGCTCCTGATAGACATGTTTATGGGAGTTATGTTCGGGAGTGAACTTTCCATTTAAGATATCTGTTTGTAAAGTGCAAGCGATTGTGTTCCAATACTTATCGACGTACATGGCGGCGTAGCAATGCCGTAAAACTTGTTGTCGAGGAGACCTCCGACCTGGGTGAGGTTACAGTTGCGCTCGACTTCGTACTCAATGGATGTAGCCTCCATGAGATAGGCGTAGTCACCACGAAGAACGCGTTCCACCCCCTTCTCGTTCGTCTTTGCGATTGGTGACGGCAGTTCTGACGTCATTGTGTTCCACATCCGCTTCATGATAGGATCTTGTGACTGCTGTAAGAAGACGCAGACGGACCAATAAAATCGCGGTATTATTAAGGTTCGAGTTGATCTCACCTGGAAGAAGCTGCAGGTCGAGCCACCTTCGCGACAACCATACTTAATTTTCGACTGCTTGGCCAAGTCGTTCGCGTTTTCAATGGGTGAACTCATACGTTGAGCAGTCAGGAAAGCTGCCAAGTTGGCGGTATAGGATGCCACCATGATGAGGACAAAGAAGGACCAAAAGCCAGACGTTATCCTGCAGGATATGGCCCTAAAGAGCACAAGCGTGTCACCCGTGAGTTCAACCTCCTCATTCGTCAGTACTGTCCCGATGATCGTAAAAGCTGAATATAACTGAGATCAAATTAAGCGAGGTACACGACTTACACGGGCGCCATTTCAGATCCCTGTTGCATGAGCGCTCCCATGGTGAACCACAAGCTGTTCGGCAAGTTAAACTGATTGGTGAGATCACCGTCTTCGGGTACGCAAGCATGTTGGGGTACCCACTCGTACGGAGTGAACCTTCCCATGATGAACATAAAGAGGGACACACTCAAGTACCCGGTCAGCATGTAGAACCACACGTCCAGGGAGAAGGGATGCAAGAAAGAGAACAGGGAAGGTTCCTGCTTCCCCACTTTCCTGAACAAGATGCTGATGCCTGTACTCATGAATGGCGTCGTGAAATCGACGGCTTCTTCGCGCTCGTAGGTGATGGTGAGGTCCACGATGGCGGCGTCTGCTTTCTGCGATAACAATAATGAATCGTTCACGTGACGTCGTCGGTCACGTGAGAGTGTGAGTGAACCATGAGTCTGTTCGGTGAGCTATGACTTTTTTTTTCTTTTTTCTTTTTTTTTTTCATGCGTGCCTACCGGGTCCCACACTAATGACAGGGGCACCGCAATTCTTGTCACTACGACCAACAAATGATACGGAATGAAGGCAATTAGGTTTTTCTTTAAATCCCGATATTTTTCTTCCTCTATCACATCACATCACATTACAGGTCCTTTTTTATCACATCACCGTCACCATCAGGTTCGTTGTCGCAGTGCTAAACAAAATATAAACGGAAAACAACAATTAATTTCAACATGTTTTTATGGAAACTGTGCCGATTTTTGCGACTTTGTCGTCTTTCAATTTGGACAGTATAGTACCGTATGCTTGTTCAATG
The DNA here is from genome assembly GCF_037126465.1 of Ornithodoros turicata. Classification (NCBI taxonomy): domain Eukaryota; kingdom Metazoa; phylum Arthropoda; class Arachnida; order Ixodida; family Argasidae; genus Ornithodoros; species Ornithodoros turicata. The sequence continues at coordinate 41,503,084 of NC_088207.1, forward strand.
CGAGCATTGTAACCAGGCAAGATACAACTTTATCGTGCTGGGTTCCTTCATGTCTTTCACGGCTCGGCTATTAAAGAACACTCGAGCCCTATCTCGAAATCAGGATTTGCTTAATTCCTCCAAGCGTAACATTAAAAAAAAATTCGCACGTAAAATGGTGAAAAAAGTAGAAATATATAACAGAATTTTGTTAGCATATATAGTTACTGCATTTTGTATTTTCGTATTTTCTTACCTTACCTTTGCGTGTTGTAATGTGCATTAATGTATACCATGATGCTGCTACTGTAGGGGACCAGTGACACCGTCAAGGCGCGGATAGTGGCTTTTTGTCTCTGGTTTCCCGTCACTCAGTGATGAAATAAATAAACTGAAACTCTCACATAACGGAGTGTTATCGTCACGCGCGTTAACCGAGCATTAAGTGCAAAAAATTGTC